>NC_143576.1:140138510-140470054 GCF_048544385.1 Mastigoproctus giganteus
CTAAGATGAAAGCCTGAAACCTCCCTGGAGAAGAAGAGAAGAATATAGAAGTAGGTGAGCGATATATCAAATATATTTTCAGTTAACACGAAGTACTGTTAGTAAAATAGATAAGTAATTAATGAAAGTAAAGTGAAAGATAAATTATCTCTGAGGTAGATATACCAACAGAGTTTATAATATGTTAAAAAGGGATTAGTCTATAATGCAAGGGAAACGAAGGAATGGGTAATAGAGAGAAAGAGTCCAGATAAAAAAAAAATTAAAGAGACGGAGGATAGGGTAGTTATTAGGTTAAGAAATGTATTTGTGGAAAATTGATAGAAATATTATGCATAGGGCAACGTTGAGAGAGTTGTGAATGTATAATATGTTAGAAGGAAAGTAAACAGTTTAAGAAAGATTCTGAATATGCTTTCAATATTAGATAATTAAGTTATAGGAGCAAATCTGAATAGTGTTTTAATTGATGAAGATTTGTGTACAATTAGTTTATCTGAATGATTAGTAACAAGGAAGGAAATTAGGATACTGAAGATTTGTCTACCAGTATATTGTAACAGTGTAGTGAGAACAAAGAGTTGAATGATGAATGTAGCATTTTTATTATTACTATATGAAACAGTATTGTATCGAGGAGTAAAGGAAATAGGTGTAGGGAATGTATAAGTGTTAGGAGTTCATTAGGGAATAAGAGAAGAAGAATGAATCATGTTTTTATATAATTGTCAAATCGGATTAACTAGTGAAGGAAAACTGGAATAAGAATAATATATGCAAGGTATCTCTGAGTCAACTTTTTATATCATGATCATATGCTATCTAGTTCAGTTGTATATTATGTTGTATATATGTATGAAATAAATTTCATGTTTTATTGTCGCATTGAGTCCTGTTATTCTAAATAACACACACCTTGCTTGCCTAGTTAAGAGTTTGCTCTCCCACAATTTGGCGAGAGAATCCTGGAAATTGATTAAGGGGAAACAAAGGAAATTATCCTCATAATCCTGAGAATCTTCCATGTGATATACAGTGTAAAGCAGTCAGGTGGCAAAAAAGTGGGGCCTTGGAAGGTGAGGGCATCTAAGAAAATCTAAATAGGATTTCCAAGGAAAGGTAATAAAGAAGGTAAAAAAAACAATAATAAATATAATAAAAAGAAAATATAAATAAATAAAAATCGTTCTTCCCCCTACACTATCCCATTGACTCCAAACCACCGCAGGGCTTGTCGAAACTGATGTCATTAACATGTGATTAGGAACCCTGACAAATGGGGTACAGTTCTGTTCTCTTATGAGTCCAATTTTTACCTACAAACGGATTCTAGTGGTACCATTGCTCCAACATTAGAGAAAGGAGCACTTACGGTGGAGGCGGCGTTCTCGTGTGTGCGGAATAATGATCAATGGCCATGCCCCTCTTCTTATTTTTGATAGAGGTGCCATAACTGCTCAGAGCTACTAGAGTACGTAGTGTATGAACTGACTTCAGAGTGCAAGGAGATTGTGGAGAATTGCTGTGACATCACGTTCCACAGGAGAATCCTCCTGTGGAACGTGATAGGTTTACACCGCACCTACATCACGCTGGCTACAATCCAACGAGTAGTAACATCACCCGCTGTCACCCCATCACCAGTCGAACCATTGCAAGCCGGCTGGCCAAAAGGGACTACCGTGCGTACCGTCCATTGAGTCGATTACCCAGGCCGGTGCCCATAGTCAATAGTGTCTGGAATGGCTCGGCGCATAGGCCACCTGGGACACTGAATGGCGACAAGTGGTCTTCAGCGATGAATCCCACTTCTGCTTGGGTACCTATGATCGCTACATACATGTGTGACGACAACGTGTGAACGCAGTGATCCTAGAGACATTGTTGAACGCCATGCTGCACACTCTGCTGGCGTTATGATAAGGGAAGCAATCGGTTTTGGTAGTCAATGGTCGTTGGTGTTCGTCAACGGCAATCAGACTGCTACCCGCAATGTCGCCGAAATTCTGAAAGTGTCGCTCTCTCCTTTCTTACTGAAGTATCTGACACAATTTTTCAGCAGGACATTGCCAGAACGCATACCACAGGAGTTTCCTCTAGGTGGTTCGTGGTGTGGATATCTTGGCCAGCCATATCCTTGGATTTCTCCCTCATCGAACACGTGTGGGCTATGATTGGATGCCATTTACAGAGCCACCGGCAGTCAGCACAGGCCGCAGATGTTCTGGAGGACCACCTGCAAGAAGCTTGGTGGGGAAATACTGCAGGAGGCTGCTCGACTACGACTCAATGCCGAGACCTTTAGCTAAATGTATTGAAAACCGTGATGGTTTTACACCATATTTATTTACATCATTCTAAGAGTAATTTTTTCTCATTAAATTGTGTTCACACGCACATTCTGCAACTTTTATCATGTGTCCCTTAATTCCTTGATTATCATTACTCTAAGTATCCTCTCTGTATTCCTGCTCCTTCAGGGTGCAGCATTGTCACAGAGTGTATTTAGAAAATTAAAATGCCATTTTCCAGGATTTGGTTATTAATTTATTCGACATTTTAATGAAGTGATATTAGTAATTTTTCATAAACAAGAGTTACTTAAAAATCAAAACGATTTCTTGTTTATGTTACTGGACTTTCTCAGTTCTAATATAATTACTATAGAAATTATTCTCATAGATTTAAATTAGTTATTAGCCAAATTTAACTAATTTTACACTTACGAATGTTTAAATTTCCTTGATGATATACGAGAAACGTATTTTTGAATGCCAGTCTCAGTGTTATAAGTACGTAAATCGTTCGAGACTGCATTTTACATCATCAACAGTACAGATAGGGAATCAGGTACCCCGAACAAGGGTAAATTGACGAAAAAGGTTCTGGATATTTGATAATAAAGCGATAAATATTCAATTAGTTTATGTATGTTATTATCAGAATGCATAGAAATGTTATTCGTACTAAGAATTGGTTTTTTCGGAAACGACCTGAAGATGCATTTTTTTCCAAAAAGAAAAGACGAATTAATATGCTAGCGAACAGGGTTGGTTGCTATAAAAGATTCTTTCAGCTCATTTAGACAGAAACTAAGAAAAGTACTACGAAGGTCATAATTTTTGGAATAACCACTAAAATATTTAAGATATCCTTAAAATAATTTGTTATATGTCCTGGAGAGATATCAGTTGACATCTTTGAGATAATAAATTTCTCATTTGAGAGAGAGAGAGAGATGGGGCTACTTTAAGTTATATTTTGAACATTGCGAAAAATCAGTTTTATTAGTTTTCTGATGAGACTAATAAAAAATTTTCTTTTGTCTTAGCTTATTTACCATGGTCTTAAATTTTACTGATTCCATAACTGGCTTGGACTTATGAAAGAGACAAACCTTTTTCAGATGGACCAACAATGGAAGTCAGTTTATTCAAACAATTGTATAACAATTTAAGAAGTTCCATTTAACCGTCCCAATATTTTCCACACAATCCTATTACATGTCCTGATGAACAGAATGAGTAATGATTCGCGGTATCGAAGAATACGACATTGGCAAGACTCAGATGATTATTGATGAAAAGAATTATTTTCAATGCAGAACGTTTTTCTCCTCTTCAGCATTGCCGGTTCTAAGAACCACATTATTGCCGGAAGAATGTAAAGCGCCCCTAGTATGTAAAACATCCCGTCGTACGCTCCAACGAAATCTCGGAAATAACCTATAAAATAAAGAAAAGCTGAACTTTAACGGACAATCACAAAAATAATAAAAAAAATAACATCTATAATTCACAGAAAAATGTGATTTTTCTGTGAATAGTGGTTTGAGGGGAAGTATTGGTAATTTAATTTTAATTGGAGTAGAAACAAGTTTTTGTGAACAGGGTTATGCACACAACGCGACGTTCCTTTAATTTTTATTTATTGTTATTATTATTTTTTTTACCCAAGCATCATGAAATTTTCATTCCGTGACAGAGTCGCTCAGCAGGGTTCTGAAAAATAGTCTTCCAAAGTCACATGTTTATAGCACCAGTTTCAACTAGATCTGCTGTGGTTTGGGGTTATTGAAATTCAAATTATTATATTAGGGCCACCCATAATTTCTTACATATACTCGTATATGTATTATGTCTGTAAATTGCGTGTGTTCTTTGGTCGATTTGCCTGTTTTGCTAGACGAAAAAACTCCAGGGTTAATGGAATAAAAACCGCTGGCTTCTTTGAGTAGAGTCCACTTGAATCGAGCCTTCTTAATACAGTCCGGTTGGAAATGTTTTCACCTGTGGCCACAGCAACCTTAAGAGACAGTTGATAACAAGGCATCATAAAGGTCTGTCTTGCTGTTAGAGTCAGATAGCAGTGTATTTTGGTTGACGTAGCCCCCGACGACCTTTGCCAGTTCTTCCTGTATTGGTTCCTGTCTCTTGAAACTACTTCTATAGTGTAAAGTGTGTTGTTTGTCAGATGGCACTAGGGTTTCCTCCCCATCTCCGCGTAGTATACATTGTCATGTGAAACAGAACACTGTTGAGGACAGAGATTTAAAAGTGTGTGCATGTGTTGTGTTGTGTATCGTTGTTCATCTGGCCATTTAGCCGCTGGACCCCTGTTGGGGCCCAGTGTTGCCCACACTTGGCCCGTGGAGGCAGACCAGGTACACCAGTATTTTTATTTTATTTCACTCTGGCAGGCCCTGCCACCTAGTTTCCTGAGATTTCAGTGGCTAGGACCTATAAAAAAAAAGAGAAAGAGAGAGAGGGGTAGGCGCTAGAATCTAATTAGGCTGAAAAAGATCTATATGTGCTGTTTGAATTTGGATATTTTAAATTTTACATTGTGTGGGGCATTCGCTAGCAATACAAGTAGAGTAGAGGAGAAGATTGAAGACTGGGAGGTAAAGTTAGAAGAATGGGGACGGAAGGGAAGGCGACCGCAATGATGGTCAGTGGGGCAGGTCCAGGCCCCACCAGAAGGAAAAACTGGGGGGCGTCCCCTCCCCTTAGAGAAAGGGAAAGATAGGAGCGAGGCAAGGTGCCCAGATCAGAATGCCAATATAGCATGTTGGCAGCAAGGCTGTGGTGTCTCATCTGTGGAGTCCAGTTTAGCGAGGCACCAATTCCAGTGTCTGTCGTAGGTCAGTAGCCATCCAGGAGGTGATCAAGGAGATAGTTAATGCCGATTCGTCGTCTTGTCCAGGGTTCTCTCTCTCTCTCTTTGTTCACAGTATTGAGACAATAAGTCAGTTTGTAGTATCCAGTTCTATGAGACCGTTGTCTATTTCAGTTTGTCAATCACTCCTGGAACACAAGTGTCCGTTGTCTGCTTCAGTGTGGTAGAGTCAGATATTGGCGCTGTTCATTGGTAGTCAATCAGAGGAGGCTACCACTTTGCTGCTCCTCTCTTTGTGAATATCTTGTTTCTGGGTTGGGATAGGATTGAGTACTGAGTCAGGTGAGAGTCAGTGTCTGTTTTCCGAGGAACTATGTCGGTTGTGGACATGTCCTTCTTCAGGTAAAGAGGTCCTGTGCATATTTCGTTAAGGCTTTGTAGTTTTCCTCACTTTCCAGGAGGTAATATTCTTGGTTTTGTGGTATGAAGCAAAGTCTAGTGATGAGGCAGCATCGTAGATCCTCGTAGAGAGTACAGTGGTGCATGAGATGCTCCCAAGTCGCTGGCTGTCCACAATGGCAAAGAGAGGTATCACTTAGTCCAAGTGTCAAGAATTTTCCTGTTGTTCCTCCATATGCTGTTAGTAAGTAGGATGTCAGGAGTCCCGGAGAAAACCAAGTTCGGCTTTTGGGAAAGACCTTTTGGATGTCCGGAATAAATCTTCTGGTGACTTCTCCTTTCACAAATGCTTCGCAATGGGTCTGCCAGGCCCTCTGCAGGTGGGCAAGGAGGAGTTTCTTTTCGAGTTTGATGTCATTCGTCGAGTCAGTTGTAAAATCAAGCAGGTACATTCTCTGCCGTTGGATAGTTGATAAAGTAGCCCACAGCGGATGAACGCCAGGTCAAGGGGGAGGGATTCCACAAGAACCTGGAGGGTGTGAGTGCTTACAGTGCAGCATACTCTGGAGATTGTCAAGAGGATAGATCGTTGGATGGATTCTAACTTTCTTTTATTGACAGCCGTCACTGCCTTGCAGAACCAGACACCTGAAGCATATGTGATTGCCGGCAGGAAGAAGGTTTTGTAGAAGAGGGCGAGGGTTCTCTTCTTCAGTCCCCAGTCGCGGCGGGTTACCCATGCGACCACGGCCGAATATTTCTTGATCTTGCTTTGCAGGTATACGAGGTGGGGTGTAAATGAGAGATTACTGTCTAGCACTATGCCAAGGTATTTGAACTCCTTGGCAAGTTTGACTGTGGTTCCCTGGACTTTTATCTGAGGGTGTCTTCTGATGTCAAAAGTGCCCCTAAGTAGAATCGTACTGGTTTTTCCTGGTGATAGTTTAGGTGTGCTGGTTGGCCCATTCCTGTAGAGTATTTAGGGCACGATGGAGAGATTTCTAATTGAGCTCTGGAATCCGCCTCCAGCATCAGGATCGATCAGGTAGTCTGCATAGGCTTGCGACCTCAAGTCCCCAAGGCCAAGGTTCAGGAAGCTGTCCAGGACTACATTCCAAAGAAGCGGGCCAAGTACTGAGTCTTGTGGGCACCCTCTATGTACTGGTCGTGTAACTGAGCAGTACGAGGCGCAAACGGTTACTTTCCTATCGGAGAGATATGTTTTTACATAGTTGTATAGATTTGCAGGTATTTTCACCTTCCGGAGTCTGTCTAGGACGGTTGGCCACCATAGGGAGTCAAACGCCCCGGCGAAGTCAACAAAGTCAATGAGGAAGTACTTGCTATTTGCTGTTGAGGCGGCATTGATAATATTTTCTAAGGCTTCCACTGTTGAGCATCCACTGCTGAAACCAATTGTTGAGCATCCACTGCTGAAACCAATTGGTTTCCAGATGATAGTCCAGCATTATAGTAGTGCCTTTTTTATTCTGTTGTGTAGGAGATGTTCTAGAAGCTTGTTTAGGACCGACAGAAGAACAATGGACGGTACGACTCCGGAAGGTCTGGAGGTTTCATCGGGAAGTAGCCAGTCTGCAGGTATTGATTAAAGAGGTTTAGTATTGTGTCTGGAATTGTTTCAGCCACCTTCCTGACAATCTCCGGCTCAAACATATCTTCTCCTGGAGATTTCTTGTTTTTAATCCTGACCGCAGCAGTGATTAATTCATCATTGGTGAAGGGGTCCTCCACCTGAGCTGTGGCATAAGCTTAATTTTCTTCACACAGCAGAATTTTCTCCGGGGTATTTGGTTGCATGTTCTGAAGGAAATGTGTCATCTAGAATGTTATTTATGGAATCTGTCCATGTTTTGGTATAAGTACCTTGCGGCGTTTTAGTAGCTGGGACTACCGCTTCCCTGGGGAGTTTGTTTGTGGTCAATTTATAGACTACCCCCCCAGGGGTTTGTGTTTCCAGTTGTGGAGACTAGATTCTCCCAGGAGCGCTTCTTTCGTTATTTAATCATGGTAGTGCAAGGAGAATCCGGCTTCCGGCCAGATTCTCCTTGCACGCGCTGGAAATTTTTCCTTCGTTGTTAACTTCGCGTCTTAATCTTTGAAGTTCCGGGCACCATCAGCGGACTGCTCCCGCAGCTGGTTTCCTCCTCCTCCTCCTGGATGATGATGTGATGATGGTTACAATTGCCGTTTGGTGCTGGTCTGGATCCAGTCCCTCAAAGCTGAGTGAGTGTGCAGCCGTGGTCAGTGTTTCCTTGAATCGTTGCCAATCCGCCTTGTCTACTGCAAATCTACCAGACGTTTGTCTGGCTACCGATTGCCGGTTTACTGATTGGTAGACTTGGAAGGTTATCGTGAGGTGGTCCGACGTGGTCCAGCTCTCTCTAACTGTCCAGGATGATATGTGTTCCGCAATTGACCTTGTGGCTACTTCCATAGTGCCGAGACGACACTGCGTGATACATTACACCAATGTGCCACCTCCCCGTACGACTGCCTAGCTTCAAGTGGCCCAACAGCCTGCCATCTCAAAGAATCATCTGAACGACGATGACTTGCCATCCTGAGTACTGGATATGTGGCTATCACACTGAGCAAGCCAAAAAAACGGGATTGAAGTGATGTAGTCGAAACCCGTGTTTTTATAGGCATGAATAATTTGCTTAATGTGCAGCTCTGTAAGGTGATAGATTGATTTCTATTGGATACTCAGAAAATTCGATGCTTATTATATCAAATATTCGTTTTCGGCGACATTGTTCACAATAAAATATTCATGAAAAATATTTTTTTTTCTGTTAATTTTGTCGATTAGTGTAGAATATTTGCATTTGGGAGTGCAAGAATATTTGCTGATGCTATCAAGGCAGTGTTAGATCGGTCGAAAAATTACTGCCCTGATAATATATTTAGCAGTAGCTGCAGGCATAAGTGAAAGTGATTCTTACCTGCATCTATTAGAACTTGAAAAGCAAGGTGTTGCCTTTAAGGCTGAGAAGGCACTCGTGTTCAAGACGTGCTGGGGGGTCCTCTTGGAACGAGAAATATGCAGGCTGTATTATGGTTACTAATAATAAAAACGATTGCACGAATACTTGTATTGTACAGTATACTGAAGCTAGAAGCATAGTAAATAAATTTGATGAATTTGAAGTACTGATCAAATCATCAAATGCAGACGTGGGAATATCAGAGCAATCATTTGGCTCACTGTTAGAGTTTAATAAACTTCTTGAATCCACTTCCATAAAGAATCCCCATATGTGAATGTGGATGCATGGTTTCACTTAGATAGAAGGGATTCAAAATTTGAATATGGGAAGTACAATGTAATACAGAAAGGACAAGAAGGAGAGGGCTTATGGTTTTAGTTAAGAAGTATATTAATTCTAAAGCAGTACATAAAAGTCGACATGGATAACTAATTCAATGTTGAGCACTAATTCAATGACATAAGCACTGGAGGAAAAATGGTATTAGGAGTTATAAGCCTAATGACCGTGATGATTATAACGAACTGAACAGAGATATAGAGTGGTCAAATAAACCAGAATGTCTTGTAATGGAGATTTCTACTTTTCACGTATTGACTCAACCTTTTGGGTTAGACACTCAGACGATAACAAGACTGGATGCAAAAAATAAATTTGACATCATATACTTAGATTTCAAAAAAGGTTTTGATACTATTCCACATTAAAGACTGATTTACAGTTTGCAGTAGAGTGGATTTAAGGGAACGTTTCTGCTATGCATAAAGGGATAGTTGAGTGGGATGAGACAGAGAGTGATTATCAATGGGCAGTACTATTGTTTGGACCAATGTTATTGGTAGAGTCCCTCAGTATTCAGCGCTGTGCCCATTGCTGTTTTCTATATTTATTAATGATATTGATGAAGGTATATCACACTTAATGGCAATGTTTTAAACGATACGAAAGTGGAAGCGTAGTTAATCACAGTAATCAGGAAATACTATTGCAACGAGACCTAGAGAAATTAAAGTAAATTAGCTGAGAAGTGGCAACTGAATTTTATTATTGACAAATGCAAAGTACTTCATATGGGAGTAGTAATCGTAGATTAACGTACCAGCTGTGTGGTGCCACACTGAGGCAGTGAAGAATGAAAATGAAAAAGATATGGAGGCACTTGTACCTCCATGTCTTTTTCATTTTCATTCTTGTGCAGTCAGATATCAAGTTTTTATGAGGAGTGCGAACAGGCTGCCTGAGTGGGTTTTTTAATGCTCGTGGATTTTTTCAATTATATGGAGGAATTTTGCCATCAGCGATAAGATGATAATTATTCACTGCATGAGGGATTGGTTAGCTCATATCTTGAATACTGCAAAGAAGTCTGTATTCCTCATTATAGGAAGTATGTGGATGTATTGTAATGAAAACGGAGAGGAGCAACAAAACTGGTCAGGGGATCAAAAGGCTTCACTTATCAGGAAAGGCTTCAATTTCGCAAATTTCTGTGTCTAGATAGATACTAGGCACCTGCGAGGAGATCTGATTTAAGTGTTTATGGCCTTGAGTGGATTGGGTAAGCACTGAGTATGCTCAGTGCTGACGGTATCCTTATCCTTCCTCGTGCTCAGACTATACCTATTAGGGAACATAAATTCAAATTGAGGAAGAATGGTTGCAGGATAGATATGTGGAAGTTTGCTCTCAGTCAGCGGATGGATGATGGTTGGAGCAAACTCCCAGCTGGTGTTGTAGAGGTGGGAAATTTGAATAAAATAACCCAGCCTTCAATTCAAAGAAAAGAAAAGCTATATGAACTGTTAGAGCAAAAGTAGATCAAAAGTGCCTATCTGTAATGGTTTTAATCCGTTTGATTTTTCCTAGTGGATAGATTAATGTCAGAAGGAACGTTTTGTTTTTGGAATATAAGCACTTACGAACCTTTGGAATATAAGCACTTACGAACTTAATATACTGTAAAAATAAAATTTAGAAACTTTATAAAAAAATATTTTCTTAATCTATAAAGGTATTCGAAACTTACCCGTCATTGGAGTCATGGTTAATAACTGAATAACGCCTGAAATAAAACCCTTTATTCCCATGGCGTTAAAATGTTGTTCTGGCAATAAATATTGAGCAATCAATGGACTGAACGTGACAGATAAACATCCATTTAAAACAGAGTAGACGCACAATACAGCAATCACCATTTCGAATCCATTTGTCAAGGGAAGAGAAACGATGGAAAAACCATAGAGCAGCAGGTTAAGACCAATAAAATTCTTCCTAGATAAATATTGTTTGTCAGCAAACCAGCCCAGACACATGGATCCGGCCACATCTGCTGCCGACATAACGGAAATTAGATGAGAAAAGTGAGATTCGAGTACACCTTTATCTAACGCAAAATCAAGAAGAACTGTATTTATGCATTCGCTTGACAGTCCCCACAGTACATCAATTGTAAGTATCGCTAAATATAACTGATCTGTCATTAGAGTTCTTGCGCTCATTACGAGTTTCTTAACATAGCTCAAATATCTTTTTCTACAAATGAATGCAGAATTTATGGTTTCTTTTGTTGATTGACGTTGAAAATCTAAAACATAACCAGAATTCCGAGACTGTTCAAGAACAGAGGATTCGTCGATGAAGACGCTTCTGGGTACATTTTCTACAAGGCAGTCCAAATTTTTAGACAAGTTTTGTTTGCTGTTGTATTTCTCTACAGTGAATATAGCTGGTGCCGAATCTCGCTTAAAATCATTATATGATGGAGCCACGTTTTTTTCACCATAGGAATTTTTTTTCTGTTTTATAATCCATGGGGGAGTGTATAGCAACAGTGCAATCGGGATACCGTGCATGATCATTCCAGAAATAATAAGAAATACTCCTCTCAGTCCTAGTGAGATACGTAAAAAATCGATTAGAAACGGTATTGTGAAGTTCCCAACAGATCTTCCTACATTGATTATTCCTGCAGCAATCGCACGATTCCGTACAATATACATATTGATTAGCACAGTCATAGAGATGTTACAAAATTCCTGCCCGATTCCTAGGATAAAAATAAAACAGAACTCAATACATCAGTAATTCTTAATAAGCTACAGTATTTTAAAATATTAAAATAATCAAATAAACTTAAATTATAGGTGAAAACCTCATACCTTTGAGTAGGACTGTTAATCTCTCAACACTTAATCGCGAATGATTATAATATGAACTTACCCCCCGTGTATTGTCATCAATGAATCAAGTTAAAATAACTATTAATTAAAATAAGCATGTATTGAACTCTCATATCACGTCAAGGGAATCGGAAAGAATCATGGAAAGACGGCGGCCACCAATCTCCAAAAACCACCCACCACCACAAGCCATCATGAGAATTGAAAAACAATTGTCGCGAAATTCTAAAAACGGAAAAATCGTTATTTTTAATAACGATTTTAAAGTTTAACTTATGTGTGAATTAATTTATTAGTGCCTCGTTTCACTAATAACTTTATTAATTTATTAGTGAAATGAGGTTTTCACCTATAATTTAAGTTTATTATAATAATAATAGGACTTTATTGGGCTTCATAATCCCTTTTTATTTGAATTAGTAAAATAATCTAATATATACACTCAACGGCCAAAACTTAGAAACATTTTATTGTTAGTGACATATATATGGCGATAATTAAACGTAAGGTATGTAAATGTAAGTTGCCGCATGGTATGATCAAAATTCCCTTGGTACTTGTGATCATACCATGATAAACACTACGCTTTCATGAATTGCTTAGTCGATCCATTCATTGGGAAGACAAGTGATCTTTCCAATTTTCAGAAATGTGTTTTTGTTCGAGCAGGTTTAGCAGCAGCCACAATTGAGAAAATAAAGGATTTCACTGGTGTGTCAAAAGCAACCATCTCAAAAATACATAAAAGTGGAAGAAATGCGGTATAAAGTCGGTACTCCAAGAAGAAGACCGCAGGAATTTAAAGCGAATTATGCTTCATTCTCCGATGTGCAGCAAATGACTGAAAAATGCAACTTAGGCAAAGAATGATCGATTTTCAACGGAGGAGTTGAAGAATCTGGAATCCGATAGTCGTATGCCTATACGAAATCTCTTTTTTCTTTAAAAAATGGAAAGATTCCTCTGGAGTAGCGCCGCCAACGCCAAAACTGAACTGTAGAAGAGTGTAAAAATATCAGATCTGAGGAGTCTCGATTTATGCATTTTTCACCAATGGTAAAGTGAAAATGTGACGTGAACCTCATGAAGCCAAGCATCCAGACTGTTCTGTGTCTACCAGTCAAGCGGCTGGAAGTAGTATTTATGGTATGGGTGTGTTTTGTTAGTACAGACTGTGCCCGCTCATACCGTTAGAAGGTAGTGCCCAAAGAACATCTTTCGGTTGTAGTGGACAATACTTCATTTTTATCCGGATTAAGATGGATTCTCTCAAGACAACAATACAATTATCTACCTTGCAAAAATTGTATCTGAATGACTCGAGGAACATTCTCAAGATTTCCAACTTCTACTCTGACCGCCTAATTCTCCAAATCTGAATCCGATTGAAAATGGGGAATATGTTTGAAAGGGCTGTTAGGCTTCAGCTCCCTCCTGACCACAGTACAGCAGTTGACAAATATCCTGATGGAATAATGGTGAAATCTGGAGCTAGACTCCATCAGACACTTAGTGGAATCCGTGCCACGACATGTACTGGCTGTAATTCGGATAAAAAGTCCCCTAGTAGAGATTGAATAATGGTTCGTTCCCATTTATTCCCTTTTACCATAATTCCTAGTTCACTCAGTGCCCAGCCTATTCATTCTATCTTTCATTTTCATTCATTCATTCTTCTTTCATTATACATTGCATCCCCTTGCTACTAGCTTACTGATATTTTTCAGTTAATCTGCTTCCCTGGCTGCCTGTACATCTCCCTCCTCTACATGGTTACTTATTTGGTGTGGGCCCCAGGTTCCTACACATGGTAGGGTAGTCCTGGGGAGTTTTGTTATGTCAGGTTTCTGTCAGGGTGCAGAATACTGCTGTCCTAACAGTTTTTAAGTCATCGTCTGGGCGTGGTGGGAAACTTGGGCAATTTTATTATTGATTATTGTTTAATTGCTGGGGGGCTGAATTGCCATTCTTTGCATTGCTCTGCGCATTTCGAATACTTTCTGTGTGAAAGATGTAAAAGCTTTATAATTTTGCTCTTCTATGATGAACAGATGTTCTTCTCCTCTGGGAAGGGGACCAATCTATGCTATTAGCTCTGTTCTGGGGATGTCATATATTATACATTCATATAGAATGTGTGCCCAGTCGTCACTTTCGCCACAGGTGCAGTTTGGGTCATCGGTCAGGCCTAAGGAGGTTACTTTCGCCTTTAGGGAACCGTGACCTGTCAATATAAATGTTGTAAAAAGTCCAGGGGCATACCACTAGGTGGCTTTGGGCTAACCATTGACACCCGTGGCAGAAACCGTTTGGTAACCAGACCTCTCGTTTCCTGCTCCCACTTTGTTTAAAAAAGAATAGCCACATAGCTCATGGAGCTTTGTGGCTATTCTTTTTCTTTCATCATTGAAGGTGTTGGTTGTATCAAGGGCTATCCCAAGAAATTCTGTGGGTATGCCCTTTTTAAATCTATAATATAAGCCTCTTTTGACTACTTCCAGGTAAAGTGGGAGAGCTCCGGCCAGCAACTGTAGTGTAGGTGTGCTTACTTTGCGACATGCTCTGGTAATAGTGAGTAGTATTGTCCTTTGTATCGATTCTAATTTATTCCTATTTCTTACTATGGCCGAGCGGATGAACCACGCACCGGCTCCATAGGTGATAACAGGTAGGAACATTGCACGGTATATGACCGCCAGGGTCTTTCTTTTGAGTCCCCCCCCAGTCTGCTTTCCAATCATACCTGCATAATTTCGCACTTTCTTCGCGAAGTAGATCAAATGGGGGTAAAAAGTTAATTTTGAATCAAAGACCACTCCAAGATATTTTAGTTCTGTTACCATTTTTATAGCGGTTGTGTTAATTTTGATTTGTGGACGTCTTCTTATGTCCAAATTGCCTTTTAGAAGTATTTGTTTGGTTTTTTCAGGCGATATTTTGAGCATGTGCATTTGTGCCCACTCCTGCAGCTGCAAGTGGGCGGCATTTGATCTTTGCTTTACAACTACTCGTGAGTTACCTTTTACAAGGAAAATCATGTCATCTGCAAAAGGATTGTGGGGCATTTGCCTGGCGAAGTCTCCTAAGGACACTAGGCCACAAGCGTGAGTCAAATGCCCTAGCAAAGTCAATGGAGATTGCCAGCATATATTTCTCCTCTGTGTTTTTAACTGTTGTCAGTAGGTGGTGATGGCATCCTCCGTAGAATTGCCCTGCTTAAAACCGTTCTAATTGTTGGAATGTAAACCTGCTTCTGTGTAATATTGAGCTAATCTGCTGTATATTAATCTTTCGTATATTTTCCCTAGTACAGGGAGTAGGGCTATTGGTCTATATGATTTGGGATCAGTAGGGAGTTTTTCAGGGTTTTTGAGAATTAATCTTAACACAGCTTGTTTCCATATTTTTGGGAATATACTTTCTGTCATACAGTTATTATACAGTGCTATTAATTTATCTGGTGCTATTTCCGCTAATTTTTTGATAATCTCAACCTCTAAGAGGTCAAAACCTGGGCATTTATTGTTTTTGGTTTTAGATAGTTCTATTTCTGTCTTGTATAGTGAACAGAGGTTCAATAGGCCTGACGTAGCCCAGTGGTTAGGAGCGAGAGTGCATTGTACGCGTTCCTTGAGTGGACCGGGGTTCAAACCCTACTAAATTCGATAAATATTTGTATTGACGATTTATTGTAAACTCTACTGACTTGGGTGTCGTGCCGGAGTATAAACAGAAAATATTGCCATTGCCATATTCACTGTTTTCTTTTATAATGTCTAGCTGGGTGGAGGAATGATTCCCAGTTTCAGTCTGAATGATACTGTCTAGGATGTTATTTACAGAATCCACCCAACACAGGGTTGGGGTTCCATCTGGTTTGACAGTAGTTTCTAAGACAGCTTGTTGCCAGCCTCTTGGCAGCTTGTTGGTCACTATTCTGTAGAAAACTCCCCAAGGGTTATTGTTTCCAGTAGTTCCAACCAAGTGCCTCCAGCATTCCTTTTTCTTGTCTCTTATGAGGGCTGTATACTGATTCCTGAGAGTTCTATAAGAATCTCTCAGTGCATCCACCTCATTTTGTGGCCAAGATGTTCTGGCTCTTTGAAAATGTCTCCTCGCCTGGTGTACCCTACTTCTGAGTATAGTCACTTCGGGGCACCACCAGGGAACTGTCTGCTTCCTCGGTTTTTTTCCGTGGGATAGACAGGGTAGCTGTTTTTGTTAAAACGTTTGTCATAGTCAGTGTTTGCTCGTCCGGGCTACAGTTGCCTGATCTAGACCACTCATTTTCCTGTTTTTGCAACTCAGCTGCTGCAAAAATCTGCCAGGTTGCCTTTTTAAGGTTATACCTTTTGATATCCAATAGAGAGTGTTGGGTTGTTTGTAATTGCCTGTTTAGTTTGAAGGAAATGGCTCTGTGATCTGATGTGGTCCAGGCTGGCTGGACACACCAGTTTGTGATTTTATAAGCTATTGAATTGGTGGAAAGAGTAACATCAATGTCACTCTCCCACATGGTACTGCTAAAAGTTGGGAGGTTATTTGGTTGGTTTAGCACTTGAAAGGGTGAGGTGGCTATATAGTCTGATATAGGTGGCTATTGTGTGTGCCTGCTCTGTCTTCCGTACGGCTATGCCATAAGGCTGACCGGCAGTTGACATAAGCACATACTATGATATTTGCAATAGGTAGCAAGTTTGTGACTACTTGTAGGTATTCAATAGTTGGATTTATATCTTCACCTGGTCTGGAATATAGTAAAATAATGTAAAACTCTCCTACAGCACTGGTGATATGGGCACACACTCGTGTATTCTATTATTTTATAAAATCTGAGGTGTATTCTATTATTTTATAGCTTCTTGGGTACCCCTGAACCCTACCCATATGTGTGTAGGGTTCCTAGAGTACCAAGATATCTATATTATTTTCTTCCAATTTGAGTTTGATCTGATCTACAATGGCTCTTGCTCTTTGAGCATTCAATTGGACGAGATTTAGAACCCCAGTCACATTTACGTTTTAAATCTGGCCCATAGTCCTAGATTGAATAACTTTTGCCATTTTTTATAACTGAGGCATTTATCATCCCTGATACTACGTGTATAGCCAATCAGCCGTGCTGCCTTGCAGGTAGCACATTTCGGCTGCTGAGACTCATTCTTGCAATTTTTGTAATCATGGCCAGTTACTGCACAGTGACCACAAACAGGTTCTTTCTGACTGCAGTCTCTGGCAATGTGACCATATTTATGGCAGTTAAAGTAACTTTGGATAGGGAAGTGTTCCCTAAATCTATGACTAGTCCAGCCAGCATAGATTCTCTGTTGTCCCTGCAATACCTTCCAATTTTTTGGTGTAATTCCTGCAATTATGTTGAGTTGTCCATTCCTTTTGTTTTTTGTTGCTCTTTTCAGCAGGAATTCAGAAGCAAATTCATCTATTGTCATTTCATTGTTAAAGTTTTTGAAGTAGATATCCATCATGAATTCTTTTTCTATTACTGACACAGGTACATCAAAGATTATAATATTAGGGTTTTCCCTTTTGGTTTTTCAGGGAGCAAGCCCAGTTTTTTCATCTCAGGATGGTTTTCTATTTTTCTTAGATCTTCTTTGCTTGCTGCCTCGATCAGGACTCCATTGTTCCTGATTTTCCGCATGTTGTTTATCTTTATTTCTCTCAGATGAGGCCTCAGCTTTGTTACCACTGTGTCCTTAACTGCCTCACTGGTTTTATGGGTAGAGTCACATTTTGCTTTCAGAATGAGAATGTTGCTTTCCTTGTTTATATTAGGTTGCTTAGTAGTTATTTGTTTTGCTTTAGTTATGTCCTGTTTGCCGTTAACCTTTGCACATTGGGCATAGGTTAATGTGTTTATTGTTTTATAGTTGTTCTTCTCCTCAGTTGTAACCTCTAATTTTGATTTTAACACTTAGTTCTCTGTGTTTAATTCAATCAAGCGCTGCTCAAGCAGTGACCAACGGTTCACTATCTGCAGCCTAATTGCAGAAGAAATCCTGTTGGTTTGCTAGTGGATATATTCTTCTAGATACACTCTGGTTTCCTTTGCCTGTTTGATAGTGTCAGTCAAATGTGTTAGGTAGTCTAGTTTTAGTTCTTCTTCTGTCTTTTGTTGCATCTCTGGAATTTCTATAGTTTCTTGATTTTTTCCTTTACTGCCCTTCTTAATACTGAGGAGGCCAGCTATCCAGTTCATTACCATTTTCCTCATTAACAGGGGCTTTCTCCCTGAGCACTCTAGCTTCATTTTCAGAGGAGTCTTTTAAGTCATTGTCCAGAATTTTGTTGTTATTTGATTTTTCAGCCATAATTTCTACATTAAATTCACATTCGTAGCAATATTTCGGCGCCTCCGTAGCCAGGTGGGAAGTAGCAGCAGTGCGTAACACACGCTTCTTGATTAGACCGCGGTTCGAGCCTATGACCACCAAATATGGAGGATGCAGAAAGGTCAGGAAATGACCACCGTATATCCGCAGAGCAATATGGCCTTAGTTGCTAATGCTCCTAAAAAAAACCAAATAACAAATAAATAACAAAAATTCGTAGCAATAAGTCAATTTCTGACGTTTTAAGTCAATAGAAATCAGAAATCGCGATTTTCCAGTTTTGGCGGGAATTATATTTTTCCGTACAAAATAACCTTATCGCAAGCAGTTTGAAGTAAAATATATTCAAAATTTTTGGACTTTTGAGATGTACTCAAATCAGTGGCTCAGCGTGATCGCTACCGCTGAAGCTGTAGCGATCGCGCTGAACAAAAACACTCTCAAAAGGGCAAAAATAGGTAAATACAATCACAAAAACTGTTCTTTCCGGACTTAATTTACTTACCTTCATCTGTGATACTCTTCAAACCTGAAAAATCCACGTTATAATACTTGACTAAATCGAAGATCGCGCAATATTGTCGTAAACCGTCGTCCGCCGTTTACATCAAGTGGAGCTTCTGCAGATGCGTTCGTACACTTCCGCTACCGCAGCGCCACCACACAAAGGAATGTCACCCTTTTGTGTTACCAGGTAATACCTAGGTGGTTGTTTGTTGTTTCTATGCTTTGGAAAGTAAGGATATTGTTCTTATGGATTGGCCTGCCCGTTCCACCGATCTAAATCCCATCTAAACCATATGGAACGCTCTGAGGAGACGCCTAGCGGCACGTCCACACTCACCAGAAAATGTTCACCATCTGGAGATGGCGCTGACAGATGAATGGACGATGTTACCGCAAGAACTTATCAACATCGTTGTTCTAAGTATGGACAGGATGTGCAAAGCCTGCATCGACATTAGGGGTGACCATATCTCCTACTGAAGCCCATCTCTCCTCTTTGTTCCATCTTTGGCAGTGATGCATCTGTACCGTGGCAGCCAGTGCTATGTTGCCAATTTTGAATAAAGTCCCTCTGTACCGTTTTGTTTCCGTTGTTGTGTCGGTGTTGTTTCCTTCATCATTTCTGTACCTCACGAGGTTCCTTTGGCATGCTTTTCCCATATTCAGGCCACTCCTATGAGAAGCTACAGGTTAAAACCTGACTGGTCCTTAAATTTTGCACACCAGTGTATTTAAACAAGGTGTCTAAATGTTTGAAACCGGAAAGATATGTGGTTTGCCATTATTAAAAAGTAATAGTAATAGTGTGATAGTTATAGAGTGAGGAATCCGTATCAGAAGTCCAAATACTGCGTCAGAAGAATCGTGAAAAATAGCCAACGTGTACTAAGCGTCGAGTGATGCAGTAAGACTTCAATAAACATTTTAAAACCAATTCTGAGACGGTGTAACATTGTCCTTTATTTCTAATAAGGTATCTCAACTAATATTATGCTAACTTCTATCTTCACAAGGTACGTAAAGAAAGCAATTTTAGATACTTCAATCTCAAAGGTAATTTTTAATAAAAAAAAGCCACTTATCTTACCTAAGAGAGCCCAGAAAATGCTAATATAAATCACATCTGTTGCCAGATAACACAGTCCATAACCAAGAGCGCATAGGATAACTCCAACACACGTTATCTTCCTAATTTCGCAATGATTACCAAGTACACCAACAAAAGGATCTAAAATATATAGAAATCACAATGAAATTAAAAATAAATAAAAATATATTTTACTAAGAATTAAATGCATGTTGCTTTGCAATAACATTTTGAAATAGCAATGCAGCACTCTGTTAATAATGAAAATTATGAATCAATCCGACTTTTCCAATTTCCAGGTTATTTTCTATTTAAAATTATTTTCACCTGAGTTGAAAGATTCTGAAAAAAGCAAATTTAAATTGGAAAGCATTTAATGCATTTCGGTGTACCTCCGTCATCAATTATATATAACGTATGTCGTAGCTCGTGACAGATTAGATGGGTTAAATAAGACACAATTACATATGAACTGACAGCTTAAAAAACAAAAAATAAAAACTGTCACATTAGGGTCATCCGAGAATGAATTCATCGACCCATGTGTAATTTGTCCATAAATTGCGTTTGAAAACTATTCGATATCCTGTTTTCTGAAGAAAAACCCGAATTTCCGAGATCAAAAACCTTGCAGTCCACGTCTGAGACCGATTAACTCAGTCAAAGAATGAACAAGATCCATAAAAATTTCTTAGGTCGTTGACGGAACTCGAACCCGGGCCTTTTTCATCCACTGCGGGGTAGGCTCACAGTGGATGCAAAGTTCTTTCAGAAAATTGAAAAGATGCCCGAAAAATAACTCTAAAAGCAATGAGTACAGATGAAAGGAAGCACTGTCAGATATTAAAGGATTTACGCCTCCGATTTCTTAATTGAGTTCTCTTCAATAATACAATACGCTTTATCTGCACTGAAACATAAGGAAAGAATGAAATGAATTAAACACTTACCTGCTAAACGTTTGACGACCGATTTAACCATAAAAGGAGTGCTCGATTCTGTCCTCGAAAGTTGATACTCAGAGCGAAACTCCACGTAGACCATTGACATTGATTTGCTTGGACCATACACTAAAAACGTGATTAACGAACACAAAGAGACTATAACCCAACTGTACATTCCATCTTCAACCTCAGCCATATCCTTTACTTCAGCTTCGAGCACAATAGGTTTTTGTTTGCACATCTGGGAGTCACTTTGCTTAAGAAACGTCTGAGCATAATTATGATGAGTTCCGCATGATATTCGCATTAAAATTCTGATCATTACGGAAATGGACTACCAATATACCTGAAATTATTGTTTTCTGCTTTTCACACTATGACTGTCTCTTTCGCTTATTTTAAATCTTGAGGTGTCATTACTGTGTTTCTCCGTCATTCTCTTTAATGATCCGAGTATATAATAATGAAGAGCATGCTAAGCATACAAATGTGATAATTATTATCAAAGCTTTACAATACAATACACTATGTCGATAATTACTATATATATATATATATGAAATGTCATTCAAATCTAGTGAAGGGAAAGTCTTAAAGACTTAAAATTAAAATATCAATTAATAATAAAAAGTTGTAATGCCCTTCCTTCTTTAAAGTACACCAATCCGTAATTTTCAGCAGTTATTTATTTTCATGAGAATATTGTTGTGCTCATAGTACGCTAAAAGGATAGAATTCATGGGACACTTGGTTCCTGGGCAAAACGACGCTGTCTCCCCTCTCACTAGTGGAAGAATCCACCTCTTGGCAGGTATATAGGTACGCAGCATCACTGCATTCACGTAGACAGTAATTCGATGTCAGTATGGATAAACGTCATAAGTTAACCGACTTTGAAAGAGAGATGATAGTGGATGCCCGACGTATGGGTCACTCTATCACGGAGGTGGTACATAAATTGCACTATCCCCGTTCGACAGTATGAAGAGTGTATCGAGCATACGACTTTCAGGAATACGATCTCATCGTGGACAGCACTGTGGGCGGAGAAAGGTGGTGGATGAACGTGGCTGTCGACGTCTGTCTCGTATTGTTTCAGCCAACCGGAGAGTGACAGAGGCACAAATCATCGCCGACTTCAACGAGAGAGGTGTTACAAACGTCTCCGCCAAGACCATAAGACGATCATTAGCCGCAATAGGTTATGGGATCAGTCGACCCACCAGAGTCCCATTGCTAACACCACGACATAGGACTGTATGCCTCAACTGGACGAAAGACCATCGGCACTGGACCTTGGATGACTGGAGACCGGTCTCCTGATCCGATAAGTCCCGTTTCCAGTTATTTCAAATGGATGGGAGGATGCGTATATCTGGCGGAAACTGCACGAAGCTATGCATCCGTCATGCCAACAAGGAACTGTTCTAGCAAGTGGACGGTCAGTAATGGCCTGGGGTGTGCTCAACTGGCACACGTTGGGACCTCTGGTACATCTAGATGTATCTCTGAACGGTCCAGGTTACGTGTCAATCCTTGTAGACCATATGCATCCCTTCATGGTCATCGTGCACCCACAAGGGCAATGGACTCTTCCAGCAGGACAATGTGCTTCCCCACAGAGCCGCGGTGACTAGAACATGGTTCGAAGAGCATTCCTCAGATTTTACCACCATGGAATGGCTTTCCGGTTCACCAGATATGAACCCTGAGGAGCATCTTTGGTATGTTGTGGAAAGCGCTGTTCGAGTTTTGGATCCTCCACCCAGGAATGTTAAGGAATTATGGACAGCGGTGCAGCAAGCATGGATGGAAATATCTGTGGAATGCTTTCGTGAACTGGTGGACTCAATGCCTCGCAGTGTGATTGCCCTTATCTGGGCGAAAGGTGGGCCTACCCTTTATTAGATAGGTATCCCATGATTTCTATCCACTGGGTGTAATCTAATGGCTAATTTATACATCACAGTATATCATATATACAACACAATCATCGTTTCTAAAATCCCTAATCTGAAGAAAAGCAGCCGACAACTACTTTTTAGGCAAATATCGGGTAAATTAGCCCTGTGTGAGCTCACAGGTGGGAAATACAAAAAAGCTTACGTTTCAGATGTGGCGAGGAACCAACATAATGACGCCCGTCTACAAGATGCCTGTCTAAAGTGAAAGTTTTTATTCCTTTTAATTTTTATAAAGCCCCCACAAACACGAAAGATAATTATAACCTAAAGTACTTAGTATCATGCATGGGAAAAAAGTTGAAAAGGCTGAAGACACTTGTTGACGTTACACTTGAATTTCTGTAGATTTTAATTTTCAGGAAGTACATGAGAAGGAGGATTATTCTAGAAAACAGAAGTTGAGTGGATAAATGAGGAAGAAGAGGAATGTGTTATGTGAGTTTTAAGTGCAACAGTAAATGGATGCTGACTAGTTGCGACACGTGTTTTGACTGGCTTGGAAGGTAGAGGGGTTATTACAGATACCATTTCAGAAGAACATCGCCCATGGAAGTATCTATAGAAAAGGCAAGCAGTACAAACAGAAGGTCTACGAGACAGATTGAGAAATTTTGTAAGAGGCGGGTCATTAATTAACCTGGCCACCCTCTTTTGAATGTAGTCTAAAAGCCGAAGAGAGAGATTTTTGGGTACCATCCCACATGTAAAGAAAATTCCATGGTAGGGCGAAATCGAGATTTTTGCAGAATAAGTAGTTGCTTAGGAAAAAATCAACACCAAGAGCGAAAAAGAAAACCTGTTTTTGTGGATGCAGGAAAGTAATATATGTGACGTCAAACTCTTCCTAGCAGAGATATGTAATGTTGTCGAGAAATCTTAGTATCATTGAAGATAAGCATAGGCGCAGTAGACTGTTGCGATATGTAAGACTGTCTTGAGTTTTAGAAGTAGTAGTAGTAGTAGTAGTGGCATGTGATGCAAGAAAGCAAAGAATATGAGCTTATGCAGCATCAGCCAAAAAAAAAAAAAAAAAAAAAATCACACCATTCCCTCCAAATGCCTGTCCAGTTCCTCCTTAAATTTATTCAACCTATCAACTTCCACAACGACAGATGGAAGTTTGTTCCAGCAATTAACCACCCGCTGGCTAAAGGCAAATTTCCGCATATCTATTCTACATCTGTCTTTTCTTAATTTGAATTTATGCCCCTTAGGTTCGTAATCTGAACAAGTGGAAGGATCCCATCAGAATTCAGCGTGCTCAACCCATTCAAGGCCTTATACACCTCAATCAGATCACCGCGCAGGTGCCTAGTCTCCAGCCACTGCAATTTGCAGAACTTAAGCCTCTCTTGGTAAGAGGATCCCTACATTCCCCTCACCAATCTTGTTGCCCTTCTCTGTACACGCTCAAGTAAATCTACATCCTTCCTAAAATGAGGCCTCCAGACCTGTACGCAGTACTCAAGGCGTGGCCTGACCATTGCCTTATACAGAGAGATAATCACCTCCTTTTCCCTGCTAGCAAAATTCCTATATATCATTGACAAAACCCCATGACCTGCCCTGGCAGCCTGTCTACATTGCTCAGAGAACTTCATATCTGACTGCACAATTACTCCCAGGTCTTTTTCATTTTCTACCACCTTAAGTGTAGTACCACACAGTTGGTACGTTTCTCTGGGGTTACTTCTATCCATATGCAGTACTTTGCATTTGTCAAGGTTAAACTTCAGTTGACACTTCTTAGCCCATCTGCCCAAATTATCTAGATCCTGTTGCAGTAGCACACTGCCATTATTGTCATTAACAACCCTGCCAACCTTTGTATCATCTGCAAACTTCGACATTAAGCCTGATATACCTTCATCAATATCATTGATAAATATACAAAACAACAGTGGACCTAACACCGAACTATGGGACTCCACTAATAACATTAGTCCAAGAAGAGCAGCACCCATTGATTACCACCCTTGTCTTCTCCCACTTAACCATCCTTTTATCCATTGTAGCAACTTACCCTTAATACCATTCTGCTCCAATTTGTACAATAGTCTTCCATGAGCAACAGTGTCAAAAGCTTTCCTGAAATCCAAATATATGATATCAAAATTATTTTTTGCGTCCAGTTCCTTTGTAACCACATCATAATATCCTATCAAATTTGTCAGACAAGACTTTCCCTTAACAAACCCATGCTGTGTCTGAGTTATTGCTGCGGTATTGAAACTAGCTGTTATCCTTTCCCAATTAGAGAATTATCTGTAGATCAGCATTTACAGAATTAGAGGTTGATGTTCGAGAAGATGAAGCTGTATGTGCATTACAAGATTTATCGAACTGGAGATTGAAATGCAATGTGCTATCATCAGCAGAACTATGGATATGTTTTCCATTCAGTGGGAAAATGTAATTAACAACATGCAAGAGGAAAAGAGTGGGAGGAAGAACTAAACTTTGGGAAACAGCTGTATTAGTGGAGAGGTTAAAATACAGACAGCCGTCTACCATTATCCAGAGAGAGCGGTCAGAGAAAAAACTGAATGCCCAATTGCAATAAACAGTTGACAATTCATAAGATGGGAGCTACTTTAGAAGATCTTTATCACAAACACGATCAAAAGCCTTAGAAATGTCGAAAGCAAAAGCTTCAGATTGAACAATCTTCAGATTGAACAAACGAATTGAATTTGTCTATATAACATGAGCCGATATATCAACAATAGATTGACACTGATGGTATCCGTATTGGCAATCATTAAATAGATGAAATGTTTCGAGATAATTTAGGAGTTGGTGGTTAATGGATTTCTTTATTGCGTTGGAAAGGGTAGAAGTAAGCGTAATGAGACGATTATTGGATGGGAGAGTTTTGCCACCCATTTTAAGAAATGGCTGGATATGAGGTATGAGCAAATTTCCAGACAGAAGTTAAAACAATAATGAAAGATGAAAGTGAAAAAAAGGCGACATTGAACAGGAACACAAGTTTTGAGAACAAGTGAAGAAATTCCATTAGAACTTGAAGCTTTCTTCGAAGTGTATCCAGATTGTTCAAAATTCTTCTGAAATTTTGACGGAAGACTAAAAAAGACATTGAGCTGGTGTACTGAGAATGGTAGGAGGTGTTTTTCCAAGATCGTCAGTACAAGAGTAAAAATAAAAGTAGAATGCCAGTAAGTCAGCCTTATCTTTTGCTGAGGAGATAGCAGAACCAACATGTTTCAAGGGAGGAGGGAGTAAAGATGGACAAAAGTTACAAATAGCTTTGTGGACATGTGTATATGTAAGGGCGGCACCTAGAAAGTTTGTTGAACTCCGCCTCGTAGCTCTGTGAAGAATAGTATCACTACAAATGGGCCATATATGTGTGTGTCATCTGGACAGATGATTCTGGGTACTCGTCCACACCACGGAAAGGTGGGCCAGTCCCAACAAAACAGGTACTTTCTCAAGAGAGAGACTCTGACCCACCTAGTGTTGCCAGAAGGTGGGCCACATTCCTCTGGGGGCCCATTCCAGAGGAGGGAGGAGGAAAAAGAAAGAAGAGCGAAAAAAAAAAAAATAAATAAAAAATAGAGGTAAAAAGGAAGGGAAGAAAACACAACCAACCGTGGTGCAGTTAGGAAAAAAAATTAAATAAAAAAATAATAATAAAAATAAATAAAAAACTAAAAATAAATAAACTAAAAATAATAAAAATAAAAATAAATAATAATAATAATGATAATGATAAATATAAATAAAAATAAATAAATAAAAAATAATAAAGAAATAATAATAATAAAATAAAAAAAGAAAATAATAATAATAAATAAATAAATAGAAATAAAATTCAATAGCTTTAGCTAGAGACTTATAATCACCATCCTCCTAGCTTTAGCTAGAGACACGACTTATAACCACCATCCTCCCCATAAAGGGTCGAAAAGGCCAGGGTTCAAATCCTGCCAATGACGCGAGGAACATTTAATGGCTTTTTTCATTCTATGGCTGAGTTAGTCGGTCTTAGACATGGACATCAAACTCCAGAAACTCGGATTTTAAGTCCAGAAAAATAGGTAAATCAAGCCGAGAAATCATGCAATTTATCGATACACGTGAGCTTATAAGTTGGATCTTGGGTGGTCCAAATACTGTATAAGAGTATTGGCTAGGGAGCAGAATGTTCCACTAACATTTGGACAAAAGGGAAGCTTTCTATGTGCACTGGGAATTGTAGGAGGTTTAAAATCTAGTTTGGACTCATTAATAACTGCTTTACAATGGTAACGAGCGTTAGCATAGGATGCAAATGAAACTGGCGATTTGAATGCTAGCCAATTGCGATGTGTAACATTCTTACTTCAACTGCCTTCGCACTTCAACGTTCTTACTTCATCTGCCTTAGGAGTGAGGAAAAAAGGATTTCGTTCCTACAAGAATAATTTCACTTAATCGATCTGATCAAACATTGACATCAGAAGATGTAAAACAGTAATCCAACCAAGGAAAAGGAGAATACAACTCTGGCTGATCATCCCATTTCACGTTCTTGTAATGTCAAACTAAGCAAGGCTGGCCACGAAAGAAATACTCCATTAGAGAAGAGACCAAGATGTGAATTAAAATACATAGATGATCACTCAGCTGTTGCAGCCTCTGCCTTATTCTTCGCCGGTTCGAGATTCCTGATGAGGTCATTCACTTTCTATGATCTTATGTGGTTCAGAAGTATAAAAGTTTGGATAAAATGATGGATCCCTTGACGTAGACAGCTCCTGTACTTCTTTGTATATATCAAGTTGATGTTCATCAGTGCCTTCACCTTCATCAGTGTAAAGAGAAACGGTCTGGTGATTCAGGTTTAGCTAGTATTTCACCGTGAGGCACGGAAAGAATTGCAGATGGTATACTTGGGTACGTCACTGTCCACTTTTTTTTATTGTCATCACTTACCACATAGGAGGCACCATACAGAAGTAAGTCTGTGACGTGATTTGTTGGCTACCTCCATAAAATGGACACTGCGAAAGGCATAAAACGTCCCTTTCACCCACGCGTTGAGTTTTGATGAACAAGTAGTGCAGCATATGTGCGAAACCCAGTTCTTGTCCTAGTCGCCTACTTTACACGAAAGTACAAGAAGTAGGACTTTTTTATGGCTCGAGTTAAGGGGCGCTTTCTCGAAGCTAACGTGACTTCCCCACGTACGTAACAGAAGTCGTCCAGACCATTCACAAATACAACTGTTAACTGAGAACAAATCACCCAGTATCTAGCTGTATTGGAGGATTACTGTAATAGAGTTGAAGACGCATTTGAGGCGACACAACTTATCACGTGATGCAGAGCGAGGCGATAGTTGCCGATCATGTGATAAGAGCGTCGTGGTACTGAAATTGCAATTTAATTACCGCGTTGCCATGGGTTTTGCCGAGAGCCGTAGTTGCTATTGTAGAGTAACTCGCTAATATGATACCCCAACTGTAATTGGAAAACAAGAGCCAATCGACAAATTATAATGTGTACGACACGAGAGCCTAGTATCCAAAAGAAATCGATCTACCACCTTACACAGCCACACATTATGCAAATTATTCATATATATGAAAACACAGTTGCGACCGCATCATTTCCCTTTTTTTGGCTTGCTCAGTAGAAGAGCCACATCACCAGTACTCAGGATGGGAAAGCCCTTGTATGTAGACAGTTGGTACGATCGCCATCCTTCCCACACTTGGTGGAAGACTTGAGTTCGAATCCTATCGATGACGGGAGGAACTTTTATGGGTCTTTTTCACAATGTCGCTAAATTAGGTGGTCTCATGCGAGGGGAGCGTAGTTTTTTTTAAACTCAAGTTTTTCGTTCGGCCAACTGAAAATCGACCTCAAAACACACGCAATTTACAGAAAATATACACGGCGGCGCAACATGGCCTTACTTGCTGATACTACTAAAAAAGAAAAACCAACAAACCCTTAGGACAGCAAATCATCATCGTTTGAGATGGCGGGCCGGTCTGCGTGGGTAGCACAGTGGTATCGTTACTGTCCTCCTCACACCGCGTGGAAAAGGCCCGGATTCGAATCTCGTCGATGATGCGAGAAACTTTAATGGGCTTTTTTTTTCACCCCCGTTGCTGAGTTAGTCGGTCTCAGGCGGATAGCAAGGTTTTTCCCCTAGAATCTGGGGGTTTTCGTCCAGCAAAACAGACAAATCGACCATAGAACGCATATAACAGATATATAACAGATAACACAGCACGGCAGATGAATTTAATTATTCGGGTGGCCTAAAAATAACAATTTAGTTTGGTTTTTTTTTTTGGGCCGTAGGACGACTGAATTCAGGCAATCACAGGCGGAAGTGGCACGTTGGCTTAATGTGTCATGCTGTGTCGTATTCGTACTATGGAAGCAGTTTCAGGAAAAACGACCATTACAAGAAGAGCTGGCCAAGGTTGCTCGAGGGCAACGTTAACCAGACCCTACCATTATTTGACTCTAACTCTACCATTATCTGACTCTAACTCTCTCTTGAGGCTGCTGGGCTCGCAGGTGAAAACATTGACAATATTTCCAATATACACGGAGAAACATGGGCTTAGTTGCCATGTTGTTTGGGTAGTGTTGTAATAGGGATTTAGGAGTATTGGCAATACCATAAATACCGTAATACGCAGAGGTACCGAGAACAGAGAGCCTCGAATCCCATGTGCGATATTTTCCCTTCATATAAAACAACACCACTGCACATAGAGCTCAAGTGATGGAGGAACATTTTGAAACTGAAGGCCGTATTGCTCTGTGTATACTGTCTATAATTTGCATGTTTTCTATGGTCAGTTTTCTCTCTGCTGGAGGCAAAACCCGAGCTTCTGGGAGAAAAAATATGCTACCCTCGCCGAGATAGACTAACTCATCCTCGAAATCTGGTCTTTTCCACCGGATGTGTGGAGGACGGCTAATCTACCAACTGTGATACCCATGAGGGTTCGGACTGTGTTAAGAAGGCTCAATTCAATTGGACTCTACGCATAGTTTGTGTCCCATTAACCCCAAACCACAACAGAGTTCGTCAAAACTGGTGCCATGAACATATGACTTGAGCTCTGACAAATGAGGTAAGTTCTGTTCTCTGAACTTACCTCATTTGAGTCCCGTTTTACTCTACAAACAGATTCTATACGTTATTTCATCAGGATACAAGGAGGGATGCGGTACCATTCCTCCAAATCAGAGAAACGGACATTTAAGGTGGAGGCCTTGTTCCCGTGTTGTGCGGAATAATGATCAACGGCCGCTTCATGTTTTTGATACGGGTACTGAAACTACGCAGAGGTAGCGAGAACAGAGAGCCTCGAATCCCATGTGCAATTTTATAGAAGGGCGGTTAGGCAAGATTTTCTCTTCACGCAAAACAACATCACTGCACATAAAGCTGAAGTGGTGGTGGAATATTTTGAAACTGAATACTCTTATCTCGTGGGTAGTACAGTTGGTAGAAATGCCATCCTCCTCACACCGGGTGGAAAAGACCGGAGTTCTATTCCTGTTGATGACGGGAGGAATTTTTATGGACCTTTTTCACAACGTGCTGAGTTATTCGGTCTCAGGCGAGGGTAGCATGGGTTTTCTCCCGGAAACTCAGGTTTTTCACCCAGCAACGATAAAATCGACATCAGAAAAAACGCAATTTACAAACAGTATACACGGAGCGATATGGCCTTAGCCGCTGATGCTCCTAAATCCCTACTACACCAAAAACAACAAACTACTTTAATTCACCAATATGCGACAATAATATGTACTACCCTATCAAGAGGCGCATTATAGCCTCAGTTGCTGATGCGCCAATAAAACCCAAACCAAACCCTATCAAGTTTACGTTACATGTATTACGCTATCAATTTGCGATATACGTTACGTTATACCGTTACGTTTGTGAAGTTATAATCGATAAAAATTATCTAACTAACACCAACCTACGTGATTCAAACTTTCGAGATACATAGTTAGCTTAAAACACTAGATTCCCCTACCACGCTGTACAGTATAAGTTACGAGATATGATATTCGCGCCAAATCATAGATAACCGTGCAACATGTCGTTTTTCGATATAATCTTTGGTGTAGCAGCTATGGCTTTTTTTTTAATATACTTCGGTTTAAGATCGGGAGATCAAAAACTCGCATGATCCCAGATTTGAGCTATAGTGTGGATGTTATTTGATGTACCTACGATGGCCGTTATTACATCTCGTGCCATATTCCAGCATAACAGATTAATCTTTATAAGACATCACTGATTGCTCAACATTCTGAAGACTTTTATTAATAACCATCGGGATTATATGCTAACCAGTGCAGCAGAACGATTATTTCAACGACAGAGAAGGATATCACTTTAATCTTTCCTTCAGATAGGGTCGTCCTTAAACCAATTTTGCAAACCTTAAAATTTTTCCACTTCCTAAATACCGATGCCCTGCTTAGTGAAACAGATCCGACATTACGCCCTCGTGGGATCGCTGTCTTTCCCCAGACCGGGTTGCAAAGATCTGAGTTCGAAACCAGTTAATGGCATAAGGAATTTTTATGGGCTTTTGCACAAGGTGGCTGAGTTAGTCGGTTTCGGGGATAGTAGAATAGTTTTTTACTCATAGAAACTTGGGTTTTTCATCTGGAAAACTGGCAAATTAAAAGAACACACGCAATTTACAGACATACTATATGTATCTCTGTAAATTGCGCAAGAATGGCTAAGTCGCTAATGCACCTAAAGCCCTACTATAACGGTTCGATTCACTTGTTATGCAGGCTTGAAAAAATCAATGAATCACGGAGAATAACCCTATTCTCTCCACTAGAATCAACTAACTATGGCACTGACTGAAGAAACTTTTAAGAATTTTTCCGGTTTAGGGAGGTCTGTGTTCCGTTTTCCAATGAGATCGGAACCCAGAGGTTTCCAAACTAGCGAAAATTCGCGAAATCACTATGTTGTCGCGGAGCACCATGTGCGCGTGGTTTCAGTACAGATGTCAAAGAGATGATAGAAATGTGGAAAAACACCGAGGCACGAAGCACCACGATGGTTTCTTCAGTTTTCCCGCTAAATGAACTGAGAGAGGTTATTCCTCAAAATGGACCAGGAATTGAGAAAATAAAAAATTTCCTCTGATACCCACACACCCATGTTTGTCTATAATGATTCAAACGCCAACCGCATACACTAGACCTTACTCCCTCGGACTGCCACCTCTTTGAACAAGCGAGAAGACATCAATCAGTAAAGAAAGTTGCAGCCGGTGAAGGCATCGTAGAGGAAGAACCCAGTTGCTATTGCGCTTTATTGTGTTTTCTTCATAACAAATAGCGAGTCTTGGATAAAATTAATCCATGTACTTGTGAGGAAACTGCCTAAACTGTAGTGGAAATTATGTAAAAAAATAATGTAATGGAGCATTTACTAGAATGCATGGATGTGAGGAGTAGTAGTATATATGTTACATAACATTATCATTCTGACACGTAATCCTTGAATCAGATTACCCCTATGAACATCTTCCTTTCCAGCTACCCGTTCATATGAGCTATTACATAAGTTCTTTACGACACACTCGGTTTGATAAGAAAGCTGTTTATAAAGCGCCTCAAACAAAACTATCACGAACATCGTGTTTCGTCCTGGCATTAATCCAAAGCTAGAGAAAGAGTTTCTCCTTCCTACTCCTTTGACACTGCTTTTGTATAAACACTAGGATAAATAGTTCTTGACGAGGGAGATCTAGTCTGAAAATGTCAATGAAAACTTGAAAATTAATTTTTAAGAAATTTCCAATTTTTATTCTAATTTTAATTAACGAGTGCTATTCAGGCAATTGAGTTGCTAACGACCTCACGCAGAAGGAAACCCGTTCAACAAGGAAACCCATACGGAAACTACTGTACTGTGCCTTTGACGTTGCAAAGTAATTAGCCCATTCAATAATCAGCTTCCATGCACGCTTATAGTCCGGACATTTCCTGTCTCTTACCGATTGGTTACACCTGATTCCTCTTGGCTTGCAGTTGGCACATACCACAGGCTTATGTGCATGAAGAAAACTTGTTTGATCACTACTAACACAGTGACTGCAGATTCGCTCACGGCGCTTACAAGTTTTCGACGTGTGTCCACAAAACTGGCAATTGTAACGGATTGTCACAAGGCGAAAATTAATTCAGTCTGTATGTCATCATCCCTACAGAAGTGCGACCTTGACCATAAGGCCCGATGCTTCCATTAACCAATTTCTACCACTGTTTTGCCTTATTCACACTGCCGAAACGCGCTAAGACCTCACCACCCGTGTCATATACTTATTACTAGACTTGAAGAATGAGACATTCTCCAAGCCTAGGAGACTGGGACCAAAAGTAATCCTCTCTCTCTCTCTCTCTCTCTCTCTCTCTCTCTCTCTTATTCTTTCGTTAGTTTTTATGCGATCAATATCCTCCTCACTCTCCACCTCCATGACAATTTCTTTCTCCACTATTTGTCGAACCTTTCTAACTCTCACTGATTTCAACATTCCTTTCTTCGCTTTACCAACGGCATCATGCACTTCCTTACTACTTTTTAGTAGAGAATCATCATCATTTTCTCTAACTACAATGGTATGACCCTTTGAATTGTATGCCTTCCTGCTTGTCTTATTCTACTCATTTTCTCTAACTGCAATTGTCTCCGCCTTCTTTAACGTATCACTTTATACACAAACCAATTTGCCCACGTCCAGCATTTCCTGTCATTTCCGTAAATTATTTATTTGTTCTTGAGAGGTTGTGACTATTTTCCCGGCTGAACACCCTCTCTTTTAAAATTCTACTCTGAGCTTCCAGTTCTATTGCCTCATTTGTCACGGCATCCCACCTAGATAACATTTCAGCAATCACACTTTTACTTATTCCAATGTTCTCATTGATCTCCTGTGTACTGGTTCGGACCATTCTTGTTAACTCAGAAACTGGGCACAGAAATACATTACTCTGATTTTTCTATGGGCAATCCTTCACTTCTTCAGCATCTGATTTTGAGATTACTTCATCCGACTCAAAATCAGGGTTAAATACAACATTCTTTAACCACATATTCCGCATTAGACATAAGGGAAACTAAACCCCTCAATGTACTCAGTGCCTCCAGATCACCATTAGTTATCGAACCCTTCTCACTCCCCATTAAAGCTAGATTTAGTGATTTAAGAAATTCACATTCTTGTATATCTTATCAAGAGTTGTCTCCTCTTCCGATAGAAACAGTCTTCTCCGGGTCATATTCTTCGTATTTCTGACACCACCGGGAGATCAATTTGGACTGAAACCTGTGCTCACACATTTCATGCACCCCAAATCCTCCAAATTTTTTCCTATCTTTCAGGTCTCTAGTCAAAATTCAAGCTTCATTTTGAGTCTCATTCTAGCTGGACAGAGGGCTGTCAACCTCAGAAACCACATCGTCCCATTCCCTATCCAGTACTGTCACCACCTCATTTTCAGAAGCTACAGCATCTCCTAAGCCTCTGAAAATTGAGGAACGATAAGAAGATAAAAGGATCTTGAGCCTCTGAAAATTGAGGAGCGATAATTCTCCCTACGTTTATAATCTAACTTCCGTTTAGCCTTCTTTTTCTTCCATTCCATTTTTTGTCACCGCGACCACCGAGTCTATACGAACAATATTTCCTGTTAGATCCCCACTTACATGTTATTCTCCATCACTTCTTTACTGATCAATGAAAGGGATTTCCTTCACCCCCCCCCATTATAAGATTATTTTTCTCATAGCTGTAAGCCAATATCCGTTATTGATAAAGATGTCCGTTGTAAATCCCAAATCTGAAATAAATATAAACCTAATTAGTTTTGAAAACAAGTTTCCCACTGAAATGGTGTTAGAATCTTCTTCCCTCTTCTTTAGTATGCCCGTGTAGCGTAGTGGTATCATCACCGTCCTCCACACACCGGGTGGAAAAGGCCCGGGTTCGAATTCCGTCAATAACGCGAGGAAATTTTATGGGCTTTTTTCACACAATGGCTGAGTTAGTCTGTCTCAGGTATAGATAGCAAGGTCCCGCTCCCCCAGAAACTCGGCTTTTTCGTCTAGCAAAAGATCAAAGCAAAATCGATCAGAAAACAGGCACAATACGCATGGGTAGTTGAAATCACTTTCCGAGTGACCCTAATGTAATGTTTTTTTCCTCTTCTCTGTCGTTATTCAAACTGACGAATTATGGTCTCCACTAATTCTAGAGATAACATATACAAAAAAATGTATCTAGGAAATCCAATGCCTAGAAGATCCCAAATAGGAATGGTTAAGTGGAAGAAGACAGAGAGTGGTTATCAACAGCCACTGCTCTCTTCGTGGACTAATACTAATGTTATCAGTGAAGTTCCGTAGGGTTCAATGCGGAGCATTTTTTTTTTCAATATATACTGAGTGATCACTGAATTATAACCACCTATCTAATACTTCGTAGGTCCTCCTTTTGCCGTCACTATACAGCAGCTATCCGACATGAACTTTCTTCAACAAGATGTCGGAAGCGTTCGGGAGGTATGGCCAACCAAGCTGTGTGTAATGCGGTCGGCAATGCAGAAATTGAGGTTATTGGTGTATCCAGACGCCTGATATCCCTTTCCATAGTGTCCCACAAGTGCTCTATGGGATTGATATCGGTGGAGTTCGGAGACCCATCGCATCGATATGCTGGAAGTCAGAACTGTGTTCCTCAAACCATTCCTGCACGAACAAGTGCCCGATGACTCGGCGCATTGACATCTTGGAAGACACCATCGCCATTCGGGAAAAAGTGTAACATAGAGGGTTGTACACAGTCAGCAAGCAGTGGACGATAGCGGAGACCACTGATACGTTGTTCCACATGCACCAGGGGTCCAAGTTCCTGCCAGTGAAACATTCCTCGCACCATACAACCGCCTCCATCGGCCTGCACTTTTGATACATCTTCTTCCAGTCTTCTAACGTCCAACTTGCATACTCTTTGCACCAGGCGAGTCTTTTATGCCGATGAACCTTGATTGGGAGAGGATGCCGTAGAGGTCGTCTGCTGGTATAGCTCATAGGTGCGAACGTGCGACGCATGGTTATGCCAGATATTGTTCCGGGTTGGCCCATGTTGTATTGGGTAGTCAACTCTCAACAGTGCTGCGCCTGTTCGCCTGTACGAGTCGTCCAACCCGGCGCTCACCTCTAACATCAACCTTTCGCTGACCTTTGCAGTTTTACCGTCGGGTCGTTGTTTAACCATTTTGAGGCCAGTCCTGATACACGTTAACTACGACGTCTCTTGAACAACCCACCAATTCAGCCGTTTGTGAAATCGAGGCACCAGCTGGTCATCCGATAACTCCTTCCTTGTACCCATCACGCTCAGAATTTTACTACCTACTGAACCACTGGCACCTTATCTATGCTACGTAGGTCGACTAACTCCGCACTCTCGTTTCTCACGTGGTCAACGAGTTGCATTCAGTTTTCATAGGGGTGGTCATAATTCATTGATCACTCAGTGTATATTAATTGTATTGATGAGTTTATCGTTCCTAATGTCAAGGTTTGCAGATGACACAAAGGTTGACAGGTTGTTTAACCTCAGTAATTACGGTATGCAACAAGATTTAGAAAAATTAGTTCGATGTCTGAGTAATGGTAGTTGAAGTTTAAAATTGATAAATGCGAAGTGCTGAATATGGGTAGCAATAATCTCAGAGTAACTTATCAACTGTATGTAAATGTACTCAGGCTAGTAGAAAATGAAAAAGGGCTGGGTGTAATTGTGCAGTCAGATGCGAAATTCTCTGAGCAGTGCAGACGCGCGGCAGGGACACCTCATGGGGTTTTGTCAACGATATACAGCAACTTTGCTAGTAGGAATAAGGAGGTGATTATGCATTTGTATAAGGCGATGGTTAAGCCACGTCTTGAGAATTGTGTACAGGTCTGGATGCCGCATTTTAGGAAGGATGTTGATCTGCTGAGAAGGGTGCGGAGAAAGGCAACCATATTGGTTAAAGGCAACAAAAGAGTGTTCTTACATAGAAAGGCTTCATTTCTGTAAATTGCAGGGTCTGGAGACCAGGCACTTGCGGAGAGATCTGATTGAGATGTTTAAAGCCTTGAATGAATTGTATAAGCTGAATGTGAATGGATTCTTCCTCTTGCTGAGCCTGCACATGTGAGGAGGCATACATTTAAATTTAGGAAGGACGGTTGCAGGATAGATGTCGGAAGTTTGTCTTTAGCTAGCGAGTGGTTGATCGTTAGAATAGTTGTTGTTGTAGAAGTGGATGGCTTGAATAAATTCAAGCAAGAACTAGACAAATTCTTGGAGGTAAAGATTGGTGACGTGTGTGTGAGTTCTTTTTTTTTTTTTTTTTTTTGGCTTAGGCTCTATAGGTTTGCTTTCTTGCGTCATTTGCAACTACTACCACTATCTTCTAGAATGCATAGGTCATAAGGTGATTAATATAATTTTTTTTCAGGTAAGTTCTGATTTTTTTGCATAAATTTATGTACAATTAAGTAGTGCTTAATTTACGTTATGCACAAAATGCACATTAATTAGTATTAGTATCAGTTTCCATTAATTATCAGTAGTAATATCAACTAATATTAATTTATTTTGTAATTTTATACACTGTTTCATGCAATTCAAAGCAAACAGGAAGAGTAAATTAAATGGAAACTATAATTATTTTACTTTTAAAAAGAAATACCACCCACAGTTAAACACTTATCCCATTTGTACACCGATTTTTTTATATCCTGCTCACAAAAGTCATTCGGATGGTGTGGGAGCCATTCTTTGACTGCTTTCTTTCCTTCACCGTCCAAAGTCTTCATTTCTTCGGCATTGAGATGTTTCCAGTGCATCGTCGCTTACTGTTCTCTGTTTCGAAGTGCCTCATTGAAAACCATGTCTCATTCGCACTCATTATGCGATCAAAGAATTCATTTTATTCTTCATATCGCGTTCCTTGTTTCAGACGCAATAACGTTGTCTTCCAAGACATTTTGGAAGAGTTAACGTGGCACAAATTATGATAATCTTCATGAAAGAGGCCCACACGAACCGGGTCTGGTGGAAAAGAGGTGAACATGTACCATTAAATAGTACAAAAATAGTGAATTAATAAACAATTAAATGAGATTGTAATGCACACAAAGTGTTTGCTGTTGTTGTGATAAAGATTTACTATTTACAGAGCTATAATAGAGAGTTTGAGAAACGGCACTGTAACCGCTATTTAAAGAAAATTTTGTCATTAATCACTGGGTGTGCAAAACGTAAACAATGGGTTGTGCAATACAAACAAGACCAGAAATATGAAGTATATGAACATTACAGAAAAGGCTCACAGTAGTGAGTTTACTCTTGGAGACCTGGGAATCTATGTGGAATAAAGAGTTTTTCAGTTTCGGAATAAGCATGACAATATAAAAGTCGAAGGCGTTGTCTAGCATCAGTGGCCATCGCTATTATGATTAGGATGTAGCATCGCCTTTCTTTTCAGAGCCTTCTCCAACTCAATAGGAGAGGGAAGGTTTGGTCTTATGAGCAGGGAACACCAGGAGCAGAGCACCTGGTATTGCCTGATAGTGGCTAAGCACCGCTTGTCTATAGGCACGATCAGTCACAAATTTCTTTACGTCGGCATCAAGGATTACGACATGGAAAAGCATCCGATCCGATATGGCAGGAATCTGTCAAAGAGCTGTAGGCGGTTGTGTCGGGGAGAGAGAGGAATCGATCAGAGGGCTACTCGTGAAATTCTTCAGCAACGCGTGTTCCAGAACGAAAGTAGAGAAAATTTTCTTACCATTTACGTATTTTTCGCAAGTAGGCAGCGGATATCTGTTTGAGCAAGATGTTTCGTGAGTGACTTCACCATTCCTGTTGATCTGTACTGAGAGGAAGCTTGTGCTTATTGGTAGCTCACTTGAGGATCCGAATGTGGTGACAAACAGCAGTTTTATTGTTGTGGGAGCAGCTGATGCACATACTTCGGTACAATATAGGAGTCTAAAGTAAATAACTGTATCGATTTACTGTGTTGAATCCATTCAGTATTACGACGATTTATGATTTGTGGAAGAAATTCAAAGAAACTGGATGCCCGCAGTTTGCAGGACTTCGATTTCACCTGATTCTTTGTATCTTATTGCGAAAAATATTCCAAGTAAGTTCTACAAAATCTATCAAGAGAACCTCGTGAACTAGATTCTTCCCACTAAGATGATGGTGAGCCCAGGCTGTCTCCGGGTCTAGAGGCCTCATCTAAAAAGATACAAAGAGAAAGTGCAAATAATGGCGACCAGATTAGTGAAAAGCGCTCGCTAAATATTATTCCTATGAGGAACGGCATAAGCCAGTTGTTGAGTTCATCAGAACTTAGCAACTGGAACGTTAGAGGAATTTAATTAAGGTTATTAAAGATGGTAAGTGAGGCAAATTAATTTTTACTACTAGTGCAGGGGGGACAAATACAAAATCTTGGGTAGTAACATGTAGACTAGATCATATGAAGTTTATCTTCCAGCACAGTACTGTGAGACGCTATAATAAGTTTCCTGCAAGAGTTGTCGAGGCAGACGGTTTAAATAAATTGTGTGTGTGTGTCGAGCACGCATAGCGGAAGTTAAATGAAACTTCTTTAGAATCTTTTGAAGCGTTTATTATTTCTATGTTACAGTGGTTTAATATTTTACAATTGTTTTGCAAGTTTGTTACAAAGTTTTTATGGCTCTCTCTCTCCTTTGTATTCAATGGAGATGGTTACGATGGTCACATTGCACGTATACGTGATCTCTGCGCCTTACAACGCTCACTATTAGTCTTCGGCATGTTGAATTATAATTTTTTTTTCAGTTGATTTTTTATGAAATGCGGTAGAGAATGACGAAAGAAATATTTTGGTTTTTAAATTTTTAAAATCTCACCGCTAGAAGCTGAGATATAGCGATTTAAAACGTAAACGCGACACGCATGTGAGTTACACCGTGGCTTCGCTGTAGGGTAATGATTGTATCATGCGTCGCTGCTACGTACGGTGCCGCGTCACTCGTGCCTGATACGAAGTGGTACAATGAATCATTTTGTGTCGCATTTTCGTTGCGATTTTTGTCAATCCACGAACACAGGTTACTCCCATGCGAAAACTGCCTGGGGCATTCCTAAAGAAGTTTCACTTCAAAAGGAATCAGTCTTCTCTTACCCTTGAGAAAACGAAGAAAATTACGCAACCACATATTAAAAAAATCTCGTTCGGATAATGATTAAAATATTTTAAGCTTCAAATAAGCTTCACGTCGTTGGACAGATTTTCAATAAATACAGTTTTCTCTCCAATCTGCTCAAATACAACTATCCTGTTCTTAGATCGCAAAGACTAATAGATTTTATCGTTGTTCATGATCTAAATCAATAAAACCGTCATACTAACTTACTATATTCCAATAATCGTCATATAATAGAGTTAATATTACTTCTCGTGATCTGTGATGACTGTATCTCTGTTTTCTCTGACAAAGATTTAATCGAATATCAATTTCAAACTTTTTTATACTCTACCCTGGTGAACGTGTAGGTTTATCGTTTAGATAAAATGTGTTAGCGACCATCAGGCAGTACGTTTGCCATACTTCACTCTTTCAATCGTTACTATAAATTGTAATACAAACATTATTTTCACTGGATCTAAACGTTTCGTAATTATTTCGCACTCCATTTTGGCAATTTAAATCTGTCTTAGATTAATTCAACAGGCGGTATTAATATGATACTGACTGCTTCATTCAATTCTCCAAAGAAATTCCATTAGCATCATATTTTACGATAATGCGAAGTTGGTTTGTGAATATCAGTTTCTTCATTTTTGCTGCATCAGCAATCGACCTATTAATAATTATTTTTTTTATTTATAGCTGTACATTGCAATAACTGCCTCATTAAGAGTTTATGTTTACAGGGTATGAAGCAACAATTCCACTGTAAAAATAGTTTAGATAAAACATGACATCTGTAAAGTTTTATTAATAGTACTAACTAATAAAAAGCCAAGTAACACCCGGTATTTCCAGTTGGCCACCCTCCCGAATATTAACCGGGCTTAACTTCTGTGATTGGGGAAGAACCAGCGAATTCAGCCTAGTATGAAAATTTGCTGTTCAGAGTACCTATACTGCATTTTCTTAATGACTTAGATTGCCGTGTCATTCCGTGTCGCATTTTCGTTGCGATTGCCACGGACGCAAGTTACTCCCATGTAAAAGCTGCTTGTAGCGCGTCTAAAGAAGTTTCACTTCAAAAACTATTTATTTATTAGGTCATCCGGAAAGTTATTTCATTTATCCATCTGTATTGTGTCTGTAAATTGCGTGTGTTTCTGGACGAAAAACCCCGGGTTCCCGGGGGGGGGGAACCTGGGGTTTTTCGTCCTAACTCAGCCACGGAGTGAAAAATGCCTATAAAAGTTCCTTGCTTCATCGACGGGATTCGAACCCAGCCTTTTCCACCCAGCGTGGGGAGGATGTGACGATATCATTGTGCTACCGCGCAGATGGTTTGGCAAAATTCAAGAATTCGAGAGACACTTTTTAAAGGTGCTTTATGAGTGGGAGTGTTTTTGATGAGAACCATCTTTACGCGGACCCCCTAATTTTCGACACGGGGTAAACTCGTAGTATGTCAAAAATCCCGTGACGGAAGTAACTACGTGATCGCCCGTCCCCCACCACCACCCAGTCGGCTCGTCGCCACCGTAATAATACAATGCTTTGAAGGTCTGTCTATGACACTTAACTGTTCACATCACCTTAGAGTAATTGTTCAAAATGTTCACCTTCTGCCTGAATACAGGCCTCACATCGACGTCTCATGAACTCGCGAAGACGATGCCAAATTCCTGGCATGTTTCGTATTGTCTCACAACCTGCCACAATTCGATTGTGGAGAGTTTCCACATCAGCTACCGGAGTCGAATACACCAATGACTTTAAATGGCCCCACAAGAAGAAATCTAATGGGTTTAAATCAGTTGAGCGTGGAGGCCAGGCAGTTGGTCCATCTCTACCTATCCACCGACCAGGAAACCGATTCAGGTAATTGCGGGCTAGGTGGCTGAAATGTGTAGGGGCGCCATCGTGCATGAAGTGTGCTTGTTGACGAATGATCAGTGGCGTGTCGTCCAAGAAATCAGGCATGTTGTTTTCCAGAAAGTTTCTGTACGCCTGCCCTGTGAGTTTGTTTGGAAGTACATGGGGGTCCGCTTGCTCCTGATTTGAGTACATGGTCGGAATGGCAAACCACCAGATTCTGTCTGTACCTTATGATGAAGGAAATCACCTGCTGGAGATAAGACATTCCGGTTAATAACTCGGAAACCAAGCATTTCCGGAACTATGTTGATATAAAATATTTGTATTGTCTACATATGAGGAACTCATTCCTGAAGTTATGCCGTGTATTTTTGAGATACCCTGTATATATGCAGCGATATGGTCTATGTCGCTGATCCGCTAAAATCCTACAACAACCAACCAATCCATCCAATGATGTTGCCTCCGTACCACCTCAGTGTCTTACAACGTGTAGCGCAAGATCGAATATTGGCTTCGTTGCACCTAATAACCAAAGGTACAAATGTTGTGAAATGGTAGGAAATTAATATAAAATCCTCGACATAAAGATGAATGTGCCTCACCATAAAAATATGAATATTAATAAATAAAAGTAAATTGCGAAACATTTTGAATTATTTACCAAGTTGCCATATATTTGCTGAATTATTGATATTTTCTGATAACCACGATCGTTTTTTGGGACATCCTGTATTTTGTTTTCATTCCATACGGCATGAATCTCTCTTTCGGTATATGTGGCAATCGTTTTATCTTTTAAATAAACTCAGAGTCATGAATCACGTGTGCATTATTTCTGTGCTCAGGTGTGCGCATATCCACTTATATGAAGTGAAAGAAAGCTTGTGGAGAAGCCAATTCACTTCATCAAGACACTGAATGTCTTGAGTGGCGTTATGACGTAACTTTGATGCTGGTAATCACGAATTTCCAAGCGTCTTAAGAACTAGGTGCTTTCTTTATAGCCTGATTTATCTGTATCTCTACAATATTAGGTGTAAAGACAGTGGTACTGCGGCACGACCGTCAGGGAAATTCAAATTAGGAAACGAGGTTTAAAGTGGACTACAGGAAATTTTCCCAGCGATTTGTTTCAAGCATCCATAGATGCGTACATGGTGAGGAAATCACGTACATCGTTTATTTACTTATCATTTTTATTTATTTATTTATATTATTATTTTTCTTTTGATAGTTATCAGTTAGCCATATGATTAAGGAAGTTCTGGGTAAAAGCCTGGGGATTCCTTAACCATATGGCTAACTGATAAAAACTAATACAGACAAAAAGGCTTGTTGCCAAAAGGCAGCGTGTTATGATATGTTGGAAAATGATCTTTGTTATGTTTTATGATAATTTTGTTTCGATCTTTTATCGTTCCCTTTCATTATCTAAAATTTATAGTCCATCCATAAATTTGTTTTTTCTGGTCTTTTCTGTTAACCAATATCACAATCTTACTCTTAGAATTCCAGAAGCAAATAGCTTTCCAAGACATTCAACTTCTCCAGCAATGCAGATGCAAATTTTTATAATCTGAAAACTGTATTTCATCGCCTGAAATTTTAAGCTGTCTAACAGGCAGAGTGGTCAGAGTGAAACCGTCCATCCTGTATTCGATTCCACACATCGCCAGTAAACCACGCATTCCATTACCGAGCGGTACTTAAAGGATTTATTACGTTTGCTACAAACACTGTAGTAGTAAACTTTTCTGGACTTTTTTCCTGCTTATACCATGCGATGGCCTCATGGCCACTCTAGGAAAAATTATTTGAAATTAAAATTAGGATTGTTTGTTTCTTATGGGATTTTACGTGTTATACGATTTTCATAGCATATACCGCGCAATGCGCCGTACATACAGTTTCTCTAAATTGTGTGTTCTGTGGTCAATTTGCCTGTTTGGTGGACGAAACACACGAGTTTCCAGAAGACAAAAAAAAAACGTGCTACACTTGCCTGAAACTGACTAACTCAGTCACGTTCAGGCAAGTGTAGCACGTGCCTGAAACTGACTAACTCAGTCACGTTGTGAAAAAGGCCCATAAAAATTCTTTGCATCATCGAGAGGATTGAAACTCGGGTCTTTTTCACCCGGTATTCTTCGGACGCCATTTTACCAACTGTACTACCCGCGTGGGCTTAAAACTTGGAAATGTGTGTAATACTGAGAAAGCAAACATTAAGATTATTGAACACTGGAGTAATTGTACAACAATATATTTTAAATTTTAAACAAATTGAAGTTCTGCAGAAAAAGGTTAACCCGTTTCCTTTTCTGCAAATGAAAACTGCACAATCGTTTCATTCTAAATTTATTTTCTCGATCTCCCATACCTATGCCCACCTGTAAAAAGTCTACTTTTTGCTCCCCAGATGGCAGCACCTACACCTCTCAGGAAGGCCGATCACGAACTTCAGAGCTATAAATGACATCGTCTGAGTAAAGATTACCTGGTGCTTTTTTTATGACATCATCATAAAGAAAAGCGCCAGGTAATCGTGGGAAAACATCAGTCCCAAGTCAAATGCCTCAACTGCCTGGTGAGATATGTGCAAAAATTAAAATTATTTTTTCATTGGCACCGAAGCTTGTTGCTCCTCTTCGTTTTTTTTTTTTCCTCACTCTCCCTTTTTCTCTTTTTTTTTTTTTAATAGGATTTTGTGTTCGCTGCAGCTTTGAATGCAGTGAGCGCGAAAAAACCCGAATTAATTCATAAAGGAAAGCCCCACCCCTTCTCTTAAAATCGGCTAACTACAGCCCCGATTGAAGAGGACTTTAGAAATTCCTCCGGCAGTCGACTGGAATCGAATCCAGACGATCTCGCCAAACGATTGGAAGAAATCGATTTATGTGACGACTAAGCTACCACGGAGAATGAGGTATGTGCATGTGACAGCCCTCGTGACAGCCCATGTGACAGCCCTCGTGACAGCCCATGTGACAGCCCTCGAAGAATACGCGAATTGCCTCAGTATACAATATTAAAAGATACCGGAGAAAAACATTAATATTTTCTTGTTTTATTTAATTTAATTACATTTATTTCATATGTAGATAATTTATATACTTTAATATTTAAATGAACAGATTTACAAATACATTAACGATGTATTTTTATTTATTCTTTCAATAGCGAATGAATTTTTATTTATTCCGGTTATAGATAAAAAAAAACCTCTTCCCAATTCAGCGAAATATTAGTAGGACCAGAAAGGGAACTAGTTATGAAAAGGAACAACCAAAAAAGGTTCTGTTTTTTACCATAATTAATAAATAGAAACGTGGTTGGAGCCATCTTGAAAAATAAATAAAATAAAATTCAATTACAATGCTACAAACATGGCTTAAAACTGGAGCTTTTAAATGTTTACATGGAGCATCTAAATAGAAATCAATTTATTGGAGAGGAAATCGAAGAAGGTATCGAGAGCTAATCAGTAAAAACAATCACTGAAGTACAAAGATGTCCAATTAAAATGCAACCAGTGTGAAGTACAACAAAAGTTTATAAAAAAATGAATATATAAGTCAGTACGTTTGACGCAACTCTGCGATGAATATGTTTTCAAACACGAATGCAGTTCTCTAAGTTTTGTTTTAGTATTATTTGGTGAAGATCTTTTTGGTTATTTATTGCATTGAAAATATGATTTTTTTTGGAAATGTTCAAAAAAACAAACGTTCTCGAGAAAATTGCGTGTTGCTCACCGCACTAATAAACGCTGTACTTCTGCCATCTGCCATAATTTTAGACAGATGGCCTTCTGCCATCTGTCTAAAATTATTTCGCACCATATTCAAAGACAGCGTGCTCTGTTGCCATAGTTACCTCGGTACACAATGTCTACCAATGGGTTGGGAGATAAATGAATAACCGCGTAGCCTCTCGTGGAATGACTCCGTATTTTTTTTGGTCTTGTACCCATACACCGTAGCGTTCGTGACTAGCACCTTTTCAAGCGTTCCAGGACCAGCGATGTAGATACGAAATCGCTTTTTAGCTTCTAGATGACATCAGCAATTTAAAGTTGAATACTGTGAAAGAGGAAGTATGCGGGGAAAAAAACAATTTTGGAGCTATAAGCGAAGATGATAATCAACAATTCAAAAGACACTCTAGTCTACCCTAGCCTGAGACCGACTAACTCAACCATGTTATGAAAAAGACCGATAAAAATTCCTCGCTTCATCAACGGGATTCGAACTCCGGTCTTTTCCACCCGGTGTGGGGAGGACAGCGATCCGACCAACTGTGCTACCCACAAGGGGGCGTTGTGGGTGCAAAGTGCCATATTACTGAGATGTATAGTAAAATTTGGACTATGCAACAGAGACTACAGGTGATGATAAGATGTGGATTATGTAAGTCGGGGTCTTCTTTTTGACAGCTCATATAGCTACGTATGGTTTGTACGAGTGTCTTTAAAATGAGACAAGAACCTCAAGTCTTTGTATCAGGCGATGCCGAAATTATCAACAGCAAAGCTTAATTTCTGACCATTATTCGCATTCGGATTAAAATTATTATCTGGATTAGGATCAGATGTAAAGTTCATACGCTAATTCTCATGCACTAAATTCTCTAACTGTTTATTACTGTATTAACAGCCGGCCCCCAAGCATGCGCCCATAACAGTAAGTGTTACATCTATACAACTATGTGTCCCGGGCCGATTTTCACTTTGTGTGGGCTGAAAAACCAGGAATGACTCAAGAAGAGGAGGAGAGAAGCTTACTTCCGTAGCCTGAAATCGCCTTTACCACAGCCTCGAATGAAGAAGACTTCGGAAATTCCTCCATTCGTCGAAAATATTAAATTATACGGAATTTTTAAAATTTAGCAGAAGTATAAAGGCAAAACATTCGCATAAATGTTGTGTTGCTTATTATGCTCAGAATTTGGTAGTGCCTGTGTAATAAAGTTAACGTATTTTGTATTGTCCTTAAAAGTTGTGTCCAGCACTAAATATCTTACAGTTATTTGTTCTTTCTTTCTTTAGTCAGTGCAAATCCATTTAACTTTTCCTGATATGATATTATACTAACTTCTTACCTTAATTAGAAGCATGGCTCTCTACTGCCACGATTGTCCACTTGTATCGCTGTTCGTGGCGTCTATATCTCATACTGATGCGTGCCATATTTCAGTAAGTAAATACCGCTCAGCTGATAAGCACTCTTGTGTACATCAGCTGAACGATATTTTAAGAAAAGCGCATGAGATATCGATGGAGTTATCGATATCTAATCCACTTATTCCTTTAAGTAAGGCAATTGAAATAACAGGCAATTTACGCATATTTCGGGAAATTAATAACTATTCATTTCCTGGAGCGTGCTTAAATGGAAATAAACAAAAGCCCCGATCTGTGATCAATTATAAATGTACATTTTATAAATTAGATTAAATTGATTAATTGAAGTACGAGTAGCATTAGTATGCCAATATAAAGGTGGAAATTGCTCTCGTGTGTAGCACAGTTGGTATAATCGCGGTCCTCCTCACATGGGGTGGAAAAGACATGAGTTCGAACCCGTGCTCATGACGTGAGTTTGATGACGTGAGGAATTTTTGTGGGCCTTTTTCATAGTGTCTGTTAGTTGGTCTCAGGCAAAAGCGATGGTTCCTTTCTTCCAAATGGCGCATCACCAAGAAATTCATACCGGACGTCGCGCTTGTTTATCCGAAGTCTCCATTGTGCTCCTCTCCACGACTATATGTCATTTATTTGCTCACTGGACACGAATCCATAAATCAAAAATTGACAGCTCTAGGAATTACTGATTATCCCTACTGCCGTTGTGACCAGGTGGAAGACTGACACCACCTGGTCTCCACCTGTCCATTGTACGAAGACCTCCGATGCCAACTCTTGTCTACCATCCATGAATTGCCACTCGACAGAGAACATCTCTTCATCACGGAGCTGCTTCATTATCAAGCATTAACTGGAAATGAAGGAGCAACCCTCTCTCCTACCGACCTTGATTGACGGAACTTACCTGAATCGAATCCTTAATTAATGATGATTGATACATACCTAAATCACCGGATTTGGCTGAAAAACAACCTAACTTAACTTACCGATTTTTACTGAAATCGATCAGTCTCTGGACTAGACGTGTCACTAATGGACTGGATCCGATATGGCTCTATACCTCTTTTCCTTTCCATGACAGGTACATGTACATAGACCACCTCGATCGATCTCCAAAGAAGACCAACACGTAGCTCTCTGGGTTTGTGCCTTTTCTCCCCGCATCAGGGTATCCCAATTTACCCCTCTCTTGTGTACACTCTGTACTCCTCATACTCCACCTTTTTTTTTTAATTAGTCCCTGTCCAGGAACTTCGGTAACCCTGACAGAGAGCAATCAGAGAATAACGACCTTCCTGAGTCTAATTTGCTAACCACTGGGTATTCCGGAAGGAACGTTACGCTAAAGCGAATAATCCCTCCCTTGGTGTGGGATATATCCTCAATGGCGTTTCTTTAGGGCAACACCTGACCACCTGCTTTGCACTTTCTCTCCTTTCTCTAATCCACTCTGGCAATTCCTAAACCCTTCTTCACGGATTCCCTCCCACTATAGGCCTCTTTGCTCTCTCTTTTTCCTGTGTATATTTCTTCTAATATCCTCCCTATACCAACACTGGTGTGCAAAACTTAAGGACCACAACTATTTCTAAAAGGTACAACTAGAAAATCAAACGAAGCAGCCTGTGGCGATTTGCATAACTGTGGCCATTCAGCAGAAAGCTGGTGCAAATGCAAAAATTTGAATCGTGATGAGAGGGCTCACATAAAAAGATAAAAGCAGCAGTTCAGCAGTTATGTGCAAATTACCGAATAGTGAGCACGATTGTTACAGACGTTCGATTGGTTTCATACAGTGCTACAGACAACGAAATGGCCAGTAGACAACATCTGGATGACTTTACCCGGGGTCGAATAATTGGGAAGGTCGAAGTGCGAGGAGTATGGCTGCAGAGTTCGGTATCGCCCATAGTATCGCCTCACGTGCGTCGTGGGGCTTCAGAACGAAAGGTACAGGTGTTTGAAGAACCGGTGGTGGTCGTCCATGAAAAATAACGCCCAATGATGACCGCTAATACTCTTAAAGGCCAAGAGGGACCGGCAACAGACAGCGGGGTCCATTGCAAACCAGCTGCACAGGAACACAGGACCAAGATATCGCGGTTTACTGTGGCCAGGCGACTTCACAGAGATGGATTGTTTGCCCGACGGCCAGTACGCTGTGTCCCTTTAACACCTGCCTATCGGAGACACCATTTACAGTGGTGCATCGAACACAAGGACTGGACAGCAGCGCAATTGGGTAAGGTACCCTTTACTGATAGTAGATTCAGTCTCAGCAGCGATTGTGGACGTCACCTAATCTTGCGAGAGGTTGGCACACGGTATCACCCCGCAAACATCACTGAAAGGGATCGATATGGCGGTCGAGGTGTTCTCGTCTGGGGAGGCATTATCTTGGATGGATGTACACAACTACAGATACTGGAAGGCGGTACTGTAACCGGTGCACTATACTGTACTGAGGTAATCCTTCCACTTGTGTGTCTGTTCCGAGGTGCCATTGGCCCCGAGTTTGTGTTTATGTATGATAACGCCACACCCCATCGCACTGCAGCTGTTGATATGCTTTTGGAAAGTGAGGACATTGTTCGTATGGACTGGCCTACCCGTTCCATAGATCTAAATCCCATCGAACACATATGGGATGCTCTGGAGAGACGCCTAGCAGCACTTTCACGCCCACCATAAAATTTTAAACAGCTGAAGATGGCGCTGACAGAGGAATGGACGATATTATCCGAAGAACTTATCAACAACATTGTTGTAAGTACGGACAGGAGGTGCAAAGCCTGCATCGACATTAGGGGGTGGCCATATCTCCTACTGAGGACCACCTCTTCCCTTTGTTCCATCTTTTTCAGCGATACATCTGTATCACGGCAGCCAGTGCTACGCTGCCATCTTTGAATAAAGTCCCTCTGTACCGTTTTGTTTCGTTGTTGTTTCCTTCATCATTTCTGTACCTCACGAGGTTCCTTTGGTATGCTTTTCCCATATCCAGGCCACTCCTATGAGAAGCTACAGGTGAAAACCTGATTGGTCCTTTAGTTTTGCACACTAGTGTATATAATATCTTTATTGCAGGCAGTGAATAGCTACATGGATGTCTGATGCAATAATACCCATAACAGCGACAATACGAAGGTTACCTGTCTCTTTTAACGAAACTCTCCTCTCTATTAACCTCCCCTTCCTTCCTCAAGGGCTTGCCTGCACTCTGGTCTAGTCTAGTGTGAAGGCAGTTCAACCAGTAGTTCTTCGCAGCAATACAGTAGACAGCCTGCCTCCTTATGGGAGGGGCGGGAAATAGTCAGCAGCTCTCCTGGTGAATGCTGCTGGATGGTTGCTAAGAGACCAATTACACAAATACCACACAGCTAAACACAAGTCCTGCTCAATGCTCATCACTGTATAGAAGTGTTTATACTTCTCTACAGTGGCATTCAGCAAGTTTTTGAGAAATCCTTGGCACTGCCCAGATAACACTCTGTCCCTACGTCTCAAGGCTATCGTTTGCAGTACACCACTCATACATATATCAGTGTTTCCCGCAGATGCACGAGTAGTGTGTTTAGAACTTCTTTGGCCAAAAATTTGATAACGCTCACTGCTCCACCTTTTTAGTGACGTCTACGGATACCATTGTATGGTAGGAATGATATCATGCGCTCAATTATCGTTGTTGCGAAGAGAAGGAGGAGGGAGAGGGGGGAGGGGAAGAAAAAGAGAGAGAGAGTGAGACCTTATGCAATGACTGTGAAAAAACGATATCGCTCCAAATTATCGTTTACAAGAAGCTAAAAATTTTCAGTGAGATTTGAAATCCCCCTCGAAAACTATAAACTCCAACCTTTGAGGAGGGTGAATATTAGACGAAAAATTGATAAAAAAAAATTGCAGAATCGCTACCTACTGTGGTAATCCAAAATATCTGGCATTTCAGTTCTTCTTATAATAAATCACTGCGTCGACTGTACTGCTTTTGAAAAATATTGACTATAACATTTTTTTTTTTTTTTTTTTCGGAACTGCTGATATGGGACCATTATATTATACGTTATGTCCGTAAACTGCATGTGTTCTGTGGTTGAATTTCCTGTTTGCTTGAAGAAAATCTCTGTTTTCCGGGATGGATCAATAACCATGCCATTCTCCTCTGAGACCGACTAACTCTTTAATGTTGTGAAAACAGCCCATAAATATTTCTGTCGTCATTGACGGGATTCCAGTCCTGGCCCCTTCCACCGGGAGTAGTGAGGACAGGACTTATATCCAGGTGGGCCACTTAAAAGCTCAAACTTCTTTCTGTTCTCTTATTCTGGCGAGCGTTCCGTTTTTTTTTGTTTTTTTGTTGTTTTTTTTTAATTTTATATTTCGAGTCATATTTACTCGTGACTGAACCTTGCAGTTATTAGATTATTATACGGCCGACTGAGAAAGCAAAAAGTGTTTTTATTTTTTTGTCAAAAAAATTTAATTTGCAAAGATTTTTTTTATTAAAAGCGAACTTTTCGTATTTGTAGCCATTATAGTTCTAATCAATTGGGGGCACCATTGAACAGGTTTTCTATTTCTTTGTTCTCAGAATTAGAAGGTAAATTGTTCATTGTCAGATCTACAAAAAGAGAAAGAAAAACAGGGAAATCTCCCAGAGACCGAGTAACTGGTTTACGGTGCGAAAATCGGCGACATCCTAGAAAAAATAATTTCAGTGGCACGATCTGAGCAAACGTTGACATCAGAAAAAAAATTGAAACAGTAATCCGACCAAAGAAAAAAAGAAAATAAATCTCGCATATCATCCCATTTTGCATTCTTGTAAGGCCAAACAACAGGAGGTTGGGAATAGCCATGAGATAAAGGCTCCAGTGGAGAAGAGACCATCACCAAGTTGAAATCTAAGGTGCGTAGAGGACCACTCGCCTCGACTGTGTACTTAGAAGGGTTGTTTGGGAAAAAAAGATCAAGTGTGTTGGCTGTATGGTTAGTATTGTCCGGTATTCTTGTAGGTAAATGAACAATCTGTGCTAGGTCATTTGTAATTGCAAAAGCCCCAGCATCTCGACCAGCTGGGTCGGTGTGACTAGAAAACTTATGCCAGCTCGAGTTGAAACATTAAAATCGCCAAGAAAAATTACCTCACTGTTAAGAAAGTTGGACTGCAGAAAGTCAAGTTTCAAAGAGAGGAAGACAAAGAGTTCCAAGTGATTATTTCAGTTGGGAGAATGATACAGAAAACAGATGAATTTCACAAAATGAGGCAGAGAGATTTTAAGCCAGAGAAGATAGAAAACAGGAGATTCCAAATTATTAAGTCTCTGACAGGAAATATCAGAATGGACACATACACAAGTACCACCTTTAAAGCGAAAGGAATCATACAGCAAATAATTCGGGCAAATACGATGAGCAGTGGTTCAATCAACCGATAACAGATTCTGTCAGAAAAAGTAAGTGGAAATGGATATCATTGAGAGCATGTCTGCGCGGTTGGCACAGTGGTATCGTCAACGTTCTCCCCCACAGCGGGTGGAAAAGGGTCAGGTTCGAATCGCGTCGATGACGCCAGGAACTTTAATGGGCTTTTTTCACTCCGTGGCTGAGTAAGTCGGTCTCTGGCAGAGATAGCAAGCTTTTTCCTCAGAACTGGGTTTTTTTTCCCGTCCAGCAAAGCAGACAAATCGACCAGAGAACGCACGCAATTTACAGACATAATAAATAAATGGGTACATATGTAAGAACTTACGGGTGGCCCTAATATAATAGTTTGAGTTTGATCACTGAGAGTAGAACTGAGACTACGTATATTTCTGAAATGAACGAGGAAGTGTTTGGGAGGTTCAGATCTTTCGCAGATAAGTTTGTTCTATTATTTTGACAATTCATGGTATTCAGAAGTACGAAAAGCTGGCGAGGACACGCTATATGAAGTAATGCAATTTTTGGATTGGAATGGTAAGAATATACCTAGCTCCTTGACATAACATGGCGTCGACAATGCTCCCTCCCCGCATTCACACTACTCGGACTCTCTCTCCGGTTAATATCTGGCAGAGTAGAAGCAGCAAGATTATCCGGAAGGCTCCTAGGGTGTTACCAATATTTATTTATTTATTTATTATTCCATTTATAACACATGCTTCATCCCTGAACAGCCTTCAGCTAGGAGGGTGCCTATATACATTTGTACATTATAACTTGGAGAGCAAACATAGAAATCGTACATAAATTACGCATATCATTATTATTTATATTTTATATAAACATTAGTTTCTATTTAATATTATAAACATTAGTTTCTATATTCCAACAAAATAACATCTAAAGTGAGCAAATAAAGCAGATACAAATATGTACTGTGACACAAGCAAAAGGTAGAGACATATAAACACATACGCGTCCTAATATATGCATATACAGCCAATACATATACATACAAAACACATAATGATTTAAAACAAATTAATTCTTCAGCAAAGTAGAGTTGATGGGAGATTCCATCCTGAAGGAGATAATCAGGAAACTTCTACAGTTGTATGTGGTGGTACATGTCCTGTATCTTCTCAGATCTGTACGCTTTCTCATCACAGAACTTGTGGGGATCAATCGTCAGGGTGTTGTACGTTTGGAGGATGTTAGACGGAAAACATCTTCTAAGCATAGTTAAATTCTGTAATACGCTTCTTAGGGGAATCCATGCACTATTGAGGGCTCGGGAAAGCTTAGGGCCTACAACAAGATTTTATGGATATTTGGAGCGTAAAAGTGATCGGTGAGGAGTTGACAGAGATGACGCAGATTTCCTGTAATGAGCAACTGATTCCAAGAAGTGCAACCAAGGTTAGCATACATGATTGATCTCGAGATGGTGAGAGGGTAGCCATTAACACGGTTCAACCACCTTAAAATCCAGTACTCGATACCCATGAATTTTTCGATGTTTGTAAGGGAAGCAGAGGACCAGATCGTCGAGGCATACATGGGAATAGGAACAAGACATATTTGTATGTAGTGAGTGGCAAGTTTTTGGTTGTTTACTCCAGTAAGTTCCTGTCTTATCGCCCACATTGCTGACAGCGTTTTTGCTTTAGTGTTGGCAAAGTGCTGTTGGAAGGTCAGGACTTCATCCCAGGTGAGCCCTAGATCAGTATGATGAGAAACCTTTTGGACTCTAATACCATTGATGTGATGTCTATGTTCATCTTCTTCTTCAAGTTGGTGAAAGACATTTGTGCTGACTTGGTTTGATTTATGGATAGGCCAATATTCTCAAGATAATGGTCAAGTTCTTCTATTAGGGCAGTGGCATGGGCGTTGATTGCGTCAGATTTGTCACCGTGTTTTGACGAGATGAAGAGTTTTATATCATCTGCCTAACAGCTGCAGTCAGGATGCGTAGAGAGGAGGGGCCCAAAGCGGCAGCAAAAAATAGTGCAGAAAGGACGCCACCTTGGGGGACTCCTCTGTAGACGACGTGGTTTGATTGGAAGGTTCTATGTTCTACTTTCAAATGCCTTTGTTTGAGAATGGAAACGATGACTTTTAATAGGCCTCCCTGTATTCTGAAATGCCTGTCAAGTATTGTCATCAAGGAATTGATTGAGACATTATCGAAAGCAGCTTTAATTTCTAAAAATATTACATCAATCTGTTCTTTGGCGTTCAGAGTCGTTTGGATCCGAAATAGGGTGTCCATTAGATTAGTCACAGTTGATCTCTTTGGAATCACAGTGTGTAAATATGGTGGTCTTTTATGGAAAAAATGCATAACAAGAATTGGCAGCAGAGTCTTCTCGAACGAGTTTAGTAAATTGCAGCTTATAGAGATGGGACGAAAATCCTTCTTGTCTTTCGGATGTTTGACTTTAGGCACGGGTTTTACAATATAATGTTTCCATATTTCAGGGATAATTACAGTGGGTAGGGTTTCTCTAAATATGTTTAGCAAGACCTCGATGATGAATGGACTGCTTACTTTCATGATGAAGAGGGGAACCGCCGTAGCCTAGTGGTCAGGCGCGCGGGTGCGTAAGTACACGTGCCTTGAGTGACCGGGGTTCAAGCCCGTGACTGCTGAATACGGTGCTGTTTCTTGTATTCTGTGTCTCTTGTAAACTCCTCTGACCGTTTGGTAGTCCCGGAGTATAAACAGAAAATTTATTTATTTCATATCGGGGCCAGAAGTGGATTTATTTGGGAGACTATTTAATGCCTGAATTACATTTTCTTTGGTTATGGTGATTTCTGTTAGTAGAGGTCTGGTATTAAGATTGGATCCGGATGGAGTCATGTTATTTATGTAATTTACCAGCCAACTGGTATTGTCTGGTGCGAGAGAGTTATACTTTAAATTAGGATCTGGAGAGATTCCGAAGGTACTGTTCGCCCATTCCCTAAATAAGGTTTCGTCCATGATGAAGTTGGTATTCTTGTTGCTATTGATTCTTTTAGACTGTTTAAGCTTTTTAGAAATTGCAAAGTTGTACTCTTGGCGTTTGTGCTTTAAGAAACAGGCTCGTTCTTTTTTGTAAGCCATGTAGTCTTCAGCGGTTCTGGTTTTCTGCCATTTTCTGTAAGCCTTTTGTTTTCTTGCAAACACAACCTTCATATTGTTGTTAAACCACCAGTTAGATCGATGTGAGATCTGAATCTCCTTAGACGTACCAACACAAGCTATTTGAAATAATTCTTCAGCCAGGATGGAAGCGGCTTCAGGCCCTGACTTTTCTAACAGACAGTTCCATTTATACGTAGTGAGGCGCTGAAGGATTATTTCTTGCTTAATGAACTTGTTTGAAAAGACTCTTCTCGTATGCAGCGGGCCACATCCTTCAACCGAGGTATTAGAGAGGTGGCAATGGGCATAAAATTCACAATCTAACGGTTGATGATCTGATTTGAAGAAGAAGGTTGGTCGATAAGTTCTGCATGAAATGTGTTGTGAAAAATGAGGTCGAGCTGCTGATTTCTGCGAGTTGGGGGAGTTTGAAGAGGATGAAGATCGAGCATGTGTAACGTGTTTTCCAGAGAAGACCGAGCCGTTGAGTACCTTGGCAGGGGCATGTTGAAGTCCCCTACGAGAATAGTACGGATGTTGGGTTGGAGATTGGTAGTAATCCAGGTCGCTAATTCCGTTCTAACCTGTAGGGTGTGTTCTGGAGGGAGGTAGAGAGTGAAAACCTGTATTCTAATTTCATCGAGGTCAAGGATTACAGAGATGGCTTCAAAGTTGTCGGAACTACTTGAGTTGGTCCTATGTCGAGAAAAGGAATTTTTATAGATGATTGCAACTCCACCACCGCGGCGAATGCCCGTCCATTAACTTGAGCAGCATAGTTCAAAGGGAGGCAAAGAGTGTCAATACATCTATTGTGGTTCATCCAGGTCTCCATTAAACAAATAATATCGTACTCTGCAGTAAGGAGAATAGATTGAAGTGTATGGAGTTTGCAACTTATGCCTCTTATTTTATGAATGTAGCATCTGATAGTTACAGATGCGGGTGGGGGATGGGACACTCTGTAATTGCTATACCTGAATATTATTATGTCCTCTCTGGAGCACGTTAGCATTTCTGTCTTCAAAAGGTTTGATTAGAGTATTTTGTGGCCATGGGTCCAAGCTTATTAGCGGTTGGCAGGGGTCAGCTGGCTTTGAGACAATGAAAGAGGCATAAGATGCGTGCCGCGTACGTAGTTGTCTAACATCTACTCTGATGGAGTATTCCTTCCAATACATTTCTGTAATTGCCTGAGTAGTGGTTTTTGGACTTAATCTTGACACAAAGATTTGGTCCCGAGTCATTATTGATAGCATATATTGTAGTTATATGCTGGGCAAGTCTTTCGTTGATTGGGTTTCGGATGATGTCTTACGATACCATTTTTCATTAGTGTTTGTTAGAGATGGAGAGAAATACGACACAGTGCTGGGATTAAGAGGTTGGTTCTCTTCATAGGTGCCGTTTTGGTTGTCTCTACCTTTGGGTCGGACGCCAGTTGGGCTGATAGCGGTAACATCGACATAAGACCGCCAAAACGATTGTTTTTGCTGTGGTGGGTTTAGGCAGCAGCCGACAACCTCATTGACTGTATCTACTGAATTAGTACCAGCAAGTGTTACGCCCCTTATCTTCTGAGTATCCTTTTTCAATGTATGCTCTGTTGCCTTTTTTTTTTACTGTATGCATTTCAGATGAGGAGTTTTTATGCATTGAGATGCAGCTCTGAGAAGAAAAGGTTGTACTGTTATGCGGATGCTTATCGATTTTTTCCTGTTCGAAGGTGACAAAACATTCTTCAGCTTGCGGTATGTGTCCACTTGTTGCTGAGATCATCACTGGGAACTGTTTGCTACACGTGGATACTGCTACTCTCTCTGGCTCTAGTGTGACACTGCTATCAGTCAGTGACCCGTTATCGGGTTTCTGTTGAAATAGCGTCTGAATCATGATATTCATTGTCCCATTGTTTATACTTGCCATATGCTGTACTTTCAGGTCTCATTGTATGTTCTGATAAATGGAGATTCGTAATGCATTGCTTGAGGGTGAATAGCTCTTGCGAGATTTCTGTATTTTGCGCTCGAAGTATTTGGTTTTCGTCAATCAAAACCGCTATATTTTCTTGAACGTTCTTCAGATTCAGAGCTATACTTTCTATTGCTGCTGAGAATTGTTCAGGGGCATTTCTTGTGTTCTGAAAATCCGTACTTACCATTAGCAGTGCATGACTGCTCTCAACATTGCTTATACTTTCAGTTGCGTACTTTTATTCAGAGAACGTGTACTGATTTCCTGATTGCCAGAGGCCCGATAGGACTCTAGATCTAAATAATCTTGAGTTCTCAGAGGAAATTGTGTAAAATTATTATCATCCAGCGATTCATTTGTTTCTTCATTCATTTTTGAAGCTATTTCTAACGTGTGGTCACTCTCAGGAGTATCGGCATTTTCAGGGTGTTTATTTTGTGGTTCTTGAATGAGAGCTTCATCTGGCGCCTTACAAGAAGCTATTTGTTTCGTATTTTCTTTCCACTGATCGAAAATAAATAGCCGTCTTTTAGCCTTGGGCAATTTAGTAAGGTTTATCTTGGTACAAGAATTACATATCAACCCGAGGCATTTAGTGCATTTAATAATCGTTTCTTCATTATTCCCACAAATTTTACATTTTAATAGACCCGGAATGATTTCTTGTTGATCCATAATGTGGACTTAGTATGCAATTCTGTATAGTTCTGAAATTGTTCTGCTACCTTTAGTTCACTTTTAAACTTTCTAGTACTTTCAGTGATTAAGAGATTATTGTGCCACCTGTGGGGTGGTACATTGTTTGACCATTATTGCTTGCGGCATTGTCTTAAGATTATTTGGAGCACTCGTCTTACTTCTTAGTTGACTACCTACGTAGGCAGCATTTACACGTGATGAATCCCAAGGGGTTTATCCCGACAGCAATATATCCTGAAAGTTCTTGTTGTTGGTAATTAATGTGCCCAGCTCAGAGAACTCTCTATTTTCTCTTAAAATACAAATAATATATTACCTGTGTAAATCCAGTATTTGAGTGATGTATCGTCTTGTTCAGCTCACACACCATACTAACTTATAAGTTAAACTTTACGGAAAAGTTAGTAGAAATACCTGAAAACGAAGAGCACTAAAATCAGGCGACTACACTAGCTGCCACAAGCGCACTTCTTCCTGGCGCAATAGGTTTGTTTGTTCCGGTGGACAATCTAGCAGCCGGCCTGCTAATACCGTTTTAAAGCTGTACTCTAGAAATGTAAAGAAGGTAAGATCTCGCCATGATGTCCATCATAACCTCTTACTTACTTACTATCAGTTTATTTTATGCATGATGGATGATACATGATGCATGATATTTTATGCATGATATTTATGCATGATGGAAGAGATGGGGGAACTGCAGGAGCTTTTCTCTGGAGACTAAATATGGGTTCCTCCACTTCGAGCCTCCAATAAGTAAAGTGGTGGTATTGCACCGATTCATGAGAGTCATCTACCACCTAGTAGTGCCTGGTAACACAGAGGGGCGACATTTCTTCGTGTTATGTGGGCGCCACACCTCGACCACTGCTTACGTTGATTCGTACCTGAGTGGTCACCTGCAGTGTGCTAAGTGCTGTATTTCAGGAATTGCATATGAAGGTTATACCCAGGGTTACTAATGGTCCCACCATCGTGGAGGTGCAAGCAAAAAATTTGGCTGTCACAGACCGACCGGACTTTGCCGAAATTAGCTCGGCTTGACTTGATTATCTCCCAAATATCAGTTGCAACAGCGTTTTAGGCACCCGGGTACCAAACACAGCTTGTCGTACCTGAGAGAATGTCAGTGACAGCCTCAAGGTCAAAAGAATGGTGTAGAAGGGATAAAACCATTTCCCGTAAAGGATTACGCACGATGGATGTTTGTGGTAAGCGAAGGGTACGTGCTCTACGACAGGTCACTGTGTAAGAGTTGACATAACAATACAATATGGGGAATGCAAGAACAATATCCCAAATGACAATGCGCCGCACAGTCATATGTATGGGGTTCCAAAGCAGACGACCCAAGAGACACTTTCGCCTCGCCGCTGATCATCGTGGACGGCGAATGCTGTGGTATCGATAACACACTGGTTGGCCACTGGAGGACTGGAAACGAGTGTGCTCGTCGGGTGAGTCCAAATACCTGGTGTCACACGCTGATGGACGCCATCGTGTGTTGTCCAAGTAAACTGAATTTATGGACCAATCGTGCATGGTGCTCACTGTTGTCGGTAGACCTCACCATTACAGACATAACAATTGTCGGTAGACCTCACCACTTCTTCCACTGTTGTGGATGAAGTGGTGAGGTCTACCGACAATTGTTAGGAGACCATGTGCACCTCGCCATTGCATTTTTCTCCCGGATAGAGATGGGAATTCCAAGACGAGGAGTCTTTTTATCGGGCCCGTACTGTGCACAAATGGTTCGAGGAACACGGTGAAGATATCATCCATCTTGATTGGCCACCAATCTCGCCTGACCTTAATGCATCTGAACACCCGTGGAATGTTTTGGAACGGAAAGTTAAGCGTATGGATGCACAACTGTCGTCTCTTCCAACACTGTGGAAAGCTTGCAGACAGCTTTGTTGTGGATCACTAAGAACATTCAGACATTTAGTGGAGTCAATGCTTACACGAATAGCGGCTCTTATTTTTGCGAACGGTGGCCGAAAACGGTATTAAGTAAGAGGATCATAATTCAGTGATCACTTAGTGTATATATGAGCGGACTTCATTTTATTACCTAAAAATTTGATGTAATTTGTCAAGCTTTAAAGCTACAGAGAGAGAGATTTATATTCTTGGTTGACGTTTTTCAAGCTTTATTCCCATTTGGTCGGCGACTACGAAGATCATTACAAGTACAATTTTTCCATTTTCCTTCCATAAATTCATTTGTATCAGTTCACTTTATAAATCGTTACTCATCACTCACCTCAGGTGAGTTGAATATTAAATTCTTGCTTGAGCATTCAATGACTTGAGTCAGTGATTGAATTAAATTTTTCACAGCATAGTAAGTAACCTTACTACTATGCTGAATGAAGATTATTTCGAAGTGACTTGATGACTCAAGTCACTTTTCTGTAATGACTCGCTAGAAATCTCAAACGACTAGTCCTTTATTACCTTTTGTCCACATTGAAGCAAACTGAAATTACTATGGAACCAAAAATATTTTTGATCTTGGCTCAGTTTTGATATAAATACAGCATTAACGCCACTCAACCAACGCCATGGTTAATAATTGGTCTACAAAAATAAATGAAAGTTTTATTTCAATTATTTCAATCAGTGTGAACATGATTGTAAATAAAGACATTGTGATTTTGAATAACTATTTAATAACAAAAAAGGCGTAGTTCAATCGTCAATGATCCAATAATGGTAAAAATTTATTTTCATAAGAAAGAAATTTATCTTTTGTGCCGCGTGGAAAGAATATTTCGGATGCTGTTGTATTCCATCATTATTGGTAAATAACAAAAAAATATTAATCAAACAATGTCAGATGTAAAAAAGACAATTATCGAAGTCTAGAGATCGCTTTATTAGTTATTATTACCAGAAATGGCCCTTTCTATGTAGTAGTTGCTCCTCCTTTTCAGTAATACTGGTTCTAGCAACCACATTGTTGTTGGGATAACGTAAAGGCCTCCCAATATGTAAAACATCCCATCGTACGCTCCCACGACGTCTCGAAAATAACCTACACAAATAAAAAAGTTAAAACATCATTCTTAACAGTATTATTATTATGTCCGTTTATTAGTCAGCTCATTTCTTCCACCTCTGTACAACCATATGCTAGAAGGGTTGCGTTGTTGTAGGTATTTATACATCTAGAACTTTTGGGTACAAAACAAGAACACATAAACAATCCTAAACATATATTAAGACACTAAATGAAAAACATCTAGTTAAAAAACTAAATTTCAGTATCGACTTTAAGGACTTCGAAAAAAGATCATTACTCCTCCTCAGTGGAGCACTTTCTACACATTTTTGTATGTGGAGACTGAAATCTTGCTCACTTCTCCCCCTGTGGCTACAACTAGTTCTCTGCTTGAATTAATACATCATGGTCTGGCTCACAATTGTTGTTCCAAATCATTTCAAAGATATTTCGAGAGGTTCACTACATTATTCTCCTCGAACTATCGTTATACAGGCGTGCTTTTTAATACGGAGCCTTGTCATACTAATTAGAAAGACAATCGCTCTCCAAAGAAATGCCACAATGCAATTCTTTGGAGAGGAGAATTGTTGAGAATGACATAATAGACAGTTTCATCAAAGCTACATCGATACGCATAATAAAACACTAGTCGTCCAAAGAGCGAACAAGAGACATACCATCACGGTATTTCATTGTGGTGCAATACAGTCTGATTAATCTAATCTTTGAACATACTAATAAATGATTAACCCAGAACTGCTACTACTCTAATTCAATGCCTTCGTTTTTGCACCAGAATAGATGGTAAAGTGCATTTCTAGGAGACGATTTTCGTTTATGAGTAGAGGAGTAACCATATCATCCCAATCTATGAAGGTTTGGTGATGCTTCTTGGTCTTTCTGACTGTAATTAATGGTTTTCTGCCTTTATTGGAATGAACATGCGCTTTAGTGTACACTTTCAACAGTTTAATCTCTCTCAGCTATCAGGCGAATTTGCATATCTGCTACGCGATAGCCTACTATTGCACCTTTGGTGAAAGAATTGGCCCTTTTCTCGTCCTGTTCTACCTGTCGTTGAGTATTCATGCCTTTTACATCTTACTTTTAACTAGTATTGATATCTACGTATCATGTTACCTCTGGAATTAGCCATTATTTCCCAGTGATGTCCAGTCTCAATCCATTTGGAGGATAGTGTATGTCCAAAACACTTATAGCTACTATATTTATTGTTCCTATTAATCTAAAAGATCATTTAACATTGTTTGGAGCCAATCTGGGAACTGAAATGCTACAAAGCGATTTGCAGTGCTTTGAGTATATTAATTATATTGATTATGATTTCAGTGGGTTAGGTAAGATTCGTCTGGGCATAATTGAATGATTTTTCATAAGCTAATAATTTTACATAAATTTTATGATATGAGTACGATAGAAATAACGAATGATTTGCTATAATGGAAATAGTCGATTATGACCTCTCGATTATGCTCATCATATTACGCAGCGTTTATCATATAACGTTTATAATAACTCAGACATAACAAATTAAAATATACAGTACACTATTATATGAATAGAGGATAATATTTTTGTAGTCTTCAGTCTTAGTGAAAAATTAGTGACGTTGCTATGCAAAAAGCTACGCGTTTGACCGGAAGAATCTCATAAACTCTCTCTCTCTCTCTCTCTCTCTCTCTCTCTCGGAATTATAAATAGTCAGTCTGACTAAAAAATGTAAACAAATGCTAGTAAAGTTTTCAGTAAAAACCCTTTTGCTTTTAAAATCTAATCTCATTGTTTTTCCAACTGCCTCTTATATCAAAAAAGTCTCAAACATCATTGGATTGTACGAGGAACAGAGTATGAAAGTACATATTTGGTTAATATAATTTTCTTATGAAAAAAGCAATCCGTGGAACATACCGGTAAGGGGAGTCATTGTCATTGTCAGAAGAATGCCTGTTATAAATCCTCTAATTCCCATGGCAGTGAATTGATGTTGCGGCAACAGGTAGTGAGCAATTAGTGGAGTAAACATAATCACTAGTGATCCATTTAAAAGGGAGTACACAAACAACAGGGCAATGAGCATCCCGAATCCATTAGACAGAGGAAGAACGGCAGTGGAAATACCATAAAGCACCAAATTGATAACTACGAAGTTCTTTTTAGACAGAAATCCACTGTCAGTGATCCATCCTAGACATACGTGGCCAACTAAATCTACTCCAGCAGCAAAGGAAATAATGAATGCTGATCTGGACTGGGGAATTCCTCTGTCCGCTGCAAAATCAAGAATCACGGTGTTTACGCAATCGTGTGATAATGTCCACAATGCCTCGGTGAGAAGAATCGCTAAATACAATGGATCTGACAGCAGAATCCGAACGTCCAGTAGATATTTTTTGGTATAATTTAAACAATTGTTTCTTAAGGTGGATGCAGCACTTCCTGGTTTTCGCTTTCTATATTGGCAATCGAATGCAACAATAGAATTCTCTGAAGGCCTCGAAGAATTCTTTAATTCTTTGGATGGAAAAGAATCTCCTTCACCGCTGCTGTTTCCAAATTCAATGGCACAATTGTTTCGATGAAAATTTGTATTCTCCTTGCGCGGTATGTTCGATACTGCAATTTTTGTCTCAATCTGATCATTACGTGAAGAACTACTTTCCGACTGTACGTGGGGCACTGCCATCTGCTTTGTGACCCATGAGGGAGTGTACAGCAATAATGCAAGAGGGAGAGCATTAATTGCTGTTGCAGAGATAATTAAGAAAGTTCCCCTTATTCCAAAATTTATAAGCAGAAAGTCGATCAGAAAGGACATTACCAAGGCTCCAATGCCCATTCCCGAATACAGCATTCCAGAAGCAATTGTTCGATAGCGTACAAAGTACATATTAAGAAGAACCCTCATGGGAATAATGCACAATTCCTGCCCGATTCCGGTGGAAAAAACAGACACACTTCACATATTATTTTATTAACTGATAGACATATCTTAACAACAATTATCGAAAAAATAGACTTTTGTTTTAGAAGACAGCAAGCCCAATATGCAAATACGATAGGTAATTAAGGTACAGTTTAATAAAGGTAATATTACAGAATATTACGAATGTGTGTGTTAAGCCCAAAACACTGTCTATGAGGTGTCAGTATAGTCTATCTGTGAACTGAGTGATTCTGCAGTTAATTTGCCTGTTTGCGGGACTCAAAAAACCCCGAATTTCCGGAAGAAAACACCATGAAGCCTGAGACCGACTAACTCAGCCGCGTTGTGAAAAAAACGATAAAAATTCCTCTGAACTTTTCCACCTGGTGTGGGGAGTTCGGTGATTATACCCCCTGTGCTACACCCGCGAGGGCACTTCTGCAAATATAGCAAATTACTGGTAAAAAATTGTATTTTAAAAATATTTTTAAAACAGCCGAAATAGTACACAGTTTATTGAAGTATATTAATATGTAATTTCATAATAAAATATTAATACTTCAGTGCATGACGGTAGATTTTGGCACATGCATATACGGTGGGTTGATGTTTGTGCGTATTTTTTGCTGTGTTGTGAGATTCAAATCAATACCGTACGTGAAAGTTTTGATGGCTATCAAAAAACAAATGCTTTTTAATGAGAACAAAAAATCTTAAGCATTTCGATTTTTGTTTTTTCACAAAATTTATTTGCGAATTATTGAGGTTACTGGATGGGAGTCCGTTATAACTAATTTGTGTGCAATAGTATAGGGCTCATACAAATTATTATAAATAGCATATATCTAATTATACAGTACATTGAATCTGTTTTCAATAGGCAGGATCTGTCTCTTTAATCTGTAGTTGAGGCCACTTTTGATAACTTCTAAATCTAGTGGCAGTGCACCAGCCAGTACCTGCAATACAGGGATACTGACTGTTCGGTATTCCCTCATAACTGTTAATAAAACAACTCGCAAAATGGATCCTGTTTGTCTGTGTTTTTAATAAGAAGCACTTTATTGAACCAGACTCCAGCTCCGTAAGTAATGAGAAGTAGTTTTCCTTTTGAAATCCCAATCTGTTCGACTAATTCTGGCTATCATGCCTGCATAGCTTCTCACTTTCCGATCAGTATGTGTGAGGTGAAGATAAAATGTTAGTTTGTCATCAAAAATTACACCAAGGTATATAAGTTTCGTTGCCAGTGCTATAGTTTGCCCTGTGATTTTAACCTGTGGTAGTCTTCTAATGTCTAATTTTCCTTTTAGTAATATGGGATTGGTTTCGCTGTTCGAGGTAACCAATTTTTGGACGTTGGCCCAGTTCTGTGAAATATTCTGGGAACGGTTGGCTTGATCTTCTAGGGCTGTTGGATGGAATTGTTACTTCTATCCTGCAGTGGATTTTCAATACACTGCAGGATAGAAGTAACAATTCCATTTGAGGTGGCTTCCAACCTGCAGTGGATTTTCAATCCACTGCAGGTTGGAAGCCACCTCAAACGATTTATGTTGAGGGAAATCTGCCACGCTGGTAGCAGATTATGGTCCAGATCGACCGTATTTAACAGTCAGGGGCTTGAACCCCGGTCTACTCAAAGAGCGTGTGCTATTTCACTTCTGCCCCTAACCACTCGGCTAGGGAGGCCTTATCAACATATCGGTGTTCAATACCAGCAATCCCCAGAAAAACTAGGATGAAAAGATCAGGAAGTACATAGACCTTAGAAAATCAAAGTTATGTAACATATGGAACACGTAATGGCCATCCCGATCACCGTGTCAACCACCGATATGGTGCCAAAGAGCTTCCATAAGACCATAGCAGCAATAGTCTTCCCAGGAAACACCTACAAGAATTCCAGAAATCCGCAATACCTGTAGGATAGTCAGAGAGTTCCTCGACCAATGATAATAACAGGACATAACAACCACTCCACGCACCTGGTACCCGTCGCGAGATGGAAAAAAACCATAAGAAGAAGAAAATGATAATAATTATAATGATAAAGAAGGGGGATATCTAATATAAAAAGGTCGATCTTTCAACTCTCTTAGTTTACAAACTGTGACATTTTTCAAACCCAAACTGTAACATTTGATACGCAGGAAAAAAACATCTTAATAAAAATCTTAATACATACAATAAAATCCCGATTACCTACGGACCCAGTTAATCACTTCGTATCTTGTGGCGCTTCTTAGCTGCATGGAAAAGCAATAAGACGCAATGTCGCTTCGAAATTTACGTAGTACCACAGGAAGGCTAAGCAAATTGATTATTATTCCTTTTTCAAAAAAAACAGTGTGTACGCATTAAATTTTATGTCAAATTTTCTATTTACTAAGGTGATATCTTCCCCCTCACGCCTTTTTTTTTCTTTCTTTATTAACATGGTACGAACAGTTGCCATAGTAATTAGAGGTTTAGTACGTTGCGATATCATTGCAATTACACCGCGGTTTTTTCTATGAAACTTCAACGCCTCAGAGCCTTAGTCAGTGCATAAGCAAAGGCAGTGTTTTCAATACTTCCATTACTTACGCGTACATGCAAAACAATATTTGACATCTACATTTTCCCAAGTAAAGTATTTAGACATCATTCGACCTTGATATAATAGTATATATTCTTTAATTTTGAATTAAGATAGCCTTAATTTAAAAAAAAATAAACTTTACGGAACGTGATAATAAAATCTACACTGTTCATCTGACTAGTTTCAGAAAGACACGAAAAAAAAAAAACTAAAGCAACGAACTAGTTCCAATAAACAAAATTCTGATCCTTTTTTCACTAAGCGTTTTTTCGTTTTTCTGTTAATTCTGTACAAATCGAGTTGGCAATTGAAAGAAAATTAAATGCATTCGCGTAAGAGCTTTTTTCTGGAAGTTAGAATCTTCCTTCAATTTCTTAAATTTTAAACAGGTTGGAAATTAAGTTTATTTCCTTCTTCTTGCTGAGATCCTAAGTCTTGTATTTCTTTTATTATTCCGATGGGAAGTAGTTTTGTTTAGATTGAAACACCCAACATTCCTTTTCTAACAGGCAAAACGTTCCAGACACAATGGAATGTCTGCACAGTATCACTCTGTAGACATCCAATTGCGTTTGGAACGTTTAATTATTCATTGGCCACATGTTTTATACTGATTAATTTTACATGCGAAAACTTCAATAATCTTCGAATAAATACTTTCGCTTAAAAAAAAGGGAAAAGTCGCCTTTCAGATTTCCCTGTAGTGGTTTAATTCTATAAAATTGTCTTCGTTTCTTTTTTCTCCTATTAATACATCAGCAAAAGAAAGAAAGTTTTCGCCTCGGCTTCTAATTTCCACCCTCTTTATGCCATTTCAATTTTTCCACGATTAATTTTAACGAATTAAATTAATACTTTTAATTTAATTCTTTGACCCCCTTAACACCATTTTAATTTTTCCATACTTCCATGATGTGGCAATGCATTACACTTTATTGATAAATACAAAATGAGTCAGAGCCAAAAAAAAAAAAAAAGATTCTTGTCCTCGATGTCCTCCAAGAGGAAATTTGTAGGCAATTGCAAATGAGATTGCGGTCGTTGCTGAAATACCATGTATTTTGTATCAAATGTTTTCATCAAACTGACAGAGTTTTCGAAGTAGTTTCATTAAGATTCGACACCAGAGAATAATTATTTTTAGCGTTTTTTCTTTAATCAAACACCGCGAGAGTTCTATCCTCTGGAGTGGGCCCCAGAAAATTACTTCACTCACTGGTTTATCACTGCCTCCTGTAGATGAAGAGAGTCTAAAATAAAACAGGCAGAGCTATAGCGGACCTGGCCCACCTACCCGTGGTGTGCACGAGTACCCAGAATCATCTCTCCGGGTGACTGATGCTTCTGGGTAGCCAAGCCTCCAGAACCACACAACGCACGTTAATTATACACTAATCACAAACTGGTCCTTTTGCAGTGGCACTATTCTTCACAGAGATACGTGGTGGAGTTGAACTGATAGTTGAAGGAACTACCCCTTACGATAACTCATGTCCACTAAAGTATGTACAGCAGATCAGAAATGTACAGGTCGGTCAAGATGAAGAACATTTTTTTTTTTTTTTATGTAAACCCCAAACACGAGAGGTATTAGAACCTATAGTACTTAGTACCCTGCTTGGGTTGGAGGTTGAGAAGACGAAAGAAGATATTTCTTGACATTGGACTTGAACTTCTGTAGATTATAATTTTCAGGAAATACGTATGAAGGAAGGTTGTTCCAGAAAACGGCAGTTGAATGAATAAATGAGGAAGATGAAAAGTTGGTTCTGTGGGTTTGAAGTTGGACAGTAAATGGATGTTGGCTGGTGGTGGAACGTGTTCGGACTGTTTTGAAAGAGAGAGCGGTAATTATAGAAGCCAATTGAGAAGAACAGTGCCCATGGAAGTATCTGTAGAAGAGGCATGCAGCAGAAACAGTACGTCTATGAGACGGCGAGTGGAGAGACTCTGTTAGAGATGAATCATTAATTAACCTAACTGCCCTCTTCTGAATGGAATCAAGAAGTCTGAGAGAGGTTTTGGGGGCACCACCCCAGATGTGGGAACAATATTCCATGGTATGATGGATTTGCGATTTATACAGAGTTAGCAGCTGTTTGGAAGAAAAGTAACGCCGAGAGTGAAAGAGAAAACCAAATTTTATAGATGTAGAGGAAGCAATATTTGTAATGTGCATGTACCAAGAGAGATTAGAAATCAGGGTAATCCCGAAAAGAGATGCATCTTCTTGCCTACAAATCGGAGTGTCACTAAAGATAAGCATAGGAGCAGAAGAATCCTTTTTGCGAGATATAAGATAAGAGTGAGTTTTAGAAGGGTTGAAATCAACTAAGTTCTTTACCCCACTGGAGAATTACCTGAAGATCGGCATTTAAGGAGTTGGTAGCAGATTTTTGAGAACTTTAAGCTGATTGAGCAGAACAAGGTTTCTCAAAATGGAAAATGGAATGCAATGTGCTATCATCAGCAAAACTATGGATAGGATTTCCAGTCAATGGAAGAAGGTCATTGATATACAAGAGGAAAAGAGTGGGGGAAAGAACTGAACCTTGGGGGACACCAGCATTAGCGGAGAAGTTAGAAGACAGAGAGCCATTTACCATCACCCTCAGTGAGCGATCAGAGAGAAAATTGCATAAACAATTACAAAAAACAGTTGGAAAACCATAAAATGGAAGCCTGTTTAGAAGACCTTTATGCCAAACATGATCGAAAGCCTTTGAGATGTCAAGAGCAACTGCTTGTGTTTCACCGAACTTTTCCATTGAATTTGTCCATAAATAGATAACATAAGCCAGAATATCACCAGTGAATCGACACCGACGGAATCCATACTGGCGATCGTTGATCAGACGGCAGGTTTCTAGGTAGTTTAAGAGTTTGCGGTTAATTGATTTCTCCATTACTTTAGAAAGAGTAGAAGTAATTGCAATGGGACGATAATTGGATGGGAGGGATTTGTCACCCTTTTTAGGAACTGGCTGGATATGAGCAAATTTCCAAGCAGAAGGAAAAACACATTTGGAATAAGAAAGTGAAAAAAGGCGGCATAGAATAGGAGTAAGTTCAGGAGCACAGGTTTTGAGAACAAGTGGAGAAATACCATCGGGACCTGGAGCTTTCTTAGCATCAAGATTCGTCAAAATCCTTCTGACATCCTTTTGACGGAAGACCACAGGAGGCATTGAATGGAGCGTGTTGGGAATGGTGTGAGGTGTTTTACCAAGATCATTAATACACGAGTTGGAAGAAAAATGGGATGCTAGCAGGTCAGCTTTATCCTTGGCTGAAGTGACAACAGAACCATCTGGTTTGGACAGAGGTGGGAGCAGAGATGGGCAAAAGTTGCGGCCAATAGCTTTGGCAAGAGACTAGAATGCTCGGCTACCATTAGGGCAAGAAGCAAGTTTTCTACTCTTAGCCTGTTCAAACTCTACTTTGAACAGGCTATGTACTATGTTTTACATCACAGTTGACAAAATGCATAACACGTTATTCCGTCATAGCTGACTAATCTTGCAGGTTGGCGAAGTGAATCGATTCGTTGCAGTCACACCGTATGAAAAAGATCTGGCTTCGGTTTCCTTTGCCAGCCAGAGTTCAGAAATACATCCGATCTGAACAAGACGAAATTTTATGGACTTTTCTAACACCGTTTGTGTTAAAATGAAAAGTCATTCAGCTTTCTCCAGAAAAGGCTGAATGACTTTTCATTCAAACTCATCATTAAATATACGCAATTTACAGACGCAGGATATTGATGCCTCGCTATCTTACTTGACTGGGCTTATTTATAAATAAGCCATATCATAGCTAGATATTTTTAGGGTAGATATTTCTTGGTTGTATCTGAATATCGTGTGTACCAATTCAAGCTGTATGCCAATTTAAAGTTTTGGTATTTTATTGCAAACTCCATTTAAAGTATTTTTACTAAACGTTGCTTCCCGGTCTAGTATTCTATAAAGATAATTATGTTTTATAATAACATGAGTCAAAGTAACATCCGCATACATCTCAAGAGTCCTTGTATGAGAAGGGTGAGTGAGAATGTGTTAAGTGCCACAGCAACTAAGGTAGCGAGGCATCAGTACACTGTGTCTTAATTGCATGTGCTCTTTGGTCGATTTTCTGTTTGCTAGACGATAATCCCGAGTTACGGGAGATAATACCATGCGCCTTGGCCTAAGACAAATTCAACAAGGCTGTAAGTAAAAAAAAATAAATAAAATAAAAATGCCTCGTGTCTTTGACAAGATTCCAGCTTTGGCCTTTTCCACCCGTTCTTCCCGTGTGGGAGGATTAGAATTATATCCACTGTACTACTGCGAGGTCAGAATGAGAACTTTTATAATGAATGGAGGAAATATTTTTAAATCGACTAAATGATTATCTACATCAGCACCTTTGGGAAAGTGGTAGGGCAGGAATATTCTAAACATCACAAGCAAACTAGATAGCACAATAGGACTGATAGTTCAGGAATTCTTAGCAGGGGTAATCGCGGAGTTCAGAGTTGAATGGTGAGAAGAGACAAGCAGCAGTTAAATATGATAGTTTATGATGGCCTCTGTCAACCGAGAGAGAGATAGAGAGAAAGGGCGAATATAGGAAATTACGAAATACCTTTAAAGCAGTGGTTACAGAAGCCACAAAAAATGAATACATACCATTAAGAAAATACAGGAAGAGAATGCTGAGATGGATGAATAATGAACTGGACAGTTTAATGGCGCAGAAACACAGTCACATAGAACAATGAAACGTACTGAAGCTTATAAAAAGTTTATCTGTAATAGTACCAGAAAAGGTCAAGCTAGCAAAGGCTAAGAGAACAAAGAACTGGGCAAGAACTTTTACATGCATGTAAATACCAAGATGCATATAGAAAATCAGATCAGACTGGTCTGTTATACAATGGGTGTGGGAAAGTCACTGACGATGCAGCTGATGAATTGAGTGGGTGCTGTGCATTCATCATTACAGATGAAATTCCAGCAGCAGCAGTTATCTGCGATATGCAAATTACAGAGAGCTGTTTATTAGAAAATGCGCTTCAAAACAAGTAAGAACTGTGGGATAGAGTGCATTTATCCAGTTGTTATAAATCAGGCGTCCAGGGAATGCATCAAACTATTAAAGTTTGATCGTAGGGACTTATTAGACTCAAGGACGATTCCCTTGGATTGGGGAAGTGGCAATTTAAATCCAGAAGTGGTTCCAAGGACAAAGTGGGTAACCACAGAAGGGTCAGGGGTAGAGAAAACCATAGAAGCAATGAATAAGCATGCAATACAACGTCATACAGAAAAGCACATGATACGTTTTTTTTAAGTAAAATCCTGTTTAGCAAATCTGGCAAACGTTTATAAAGTTTCACTAATGAGTTGTATCCAGGAGATAACTGTGTTTGGATTTCAGCAGCACATTTCATTCAGTCCTGCACGAGAGATTGCTATATAAGTTGGAACATAATGAAACAGCAGGTAAGATCCTTAGATGGATCACAAGATGTATATACAAAAAATGGAAAGGGTAATTATTCTTCAGAGTGGGCTTGGAGTGTAGTTAAGAAGTGTAGTGCCTTAAGGATCAGTGCCAGGACTACTTTTTTCTTATGATTTTCTTAAATGACACCGATGAAGGGATACATACTGTAATATATCCCAATTTGCAGCTGATATCAATATTTGGAGAGTGGTAATGATCAGCTCCAAGTATCACTCCTTCAGGACGACTTGGATATTGGTCAAAAAGTGGAAGTCATGTTTTAATGCTGCAAAATGCAAGTTTACACTTGCAAAATAATAGTAACTCCAAATACAGTTTGAAGGGTCCAATTAAAAACAGTAAAAAAAAAAGAACGGGATTTAGGGGTTGCGATAGAGTTCTCAGCGCAGGATGAATAACAAAGAAGTGCCTGTGGTGTCCTATCGAATTAATGAAACAGTAAAAAAGACAGTCCGAATTATAGAGAGTCCGAATTAGTGAGGTTTCACTGTACGAAGGTCGCCTTCTAGAGTGTTTCTCCTTATTAATCGAAAGCTCTTCGTTACCACTCAAATCTCATTTTTAATAATTCCATTACTTTTGTAAAATAAAAGATAATACATAATCTTACCAACAAGAGTCCATAACAAAATTATGTAGATTATATTGGAGGTCAAATAACACAATCCATATCCTAGTGCACAGAGAATAACTCCTGTACATAATATCTTCCTAATTTCGCAATTTTCTCCCAGAATTCCTACGATGGGAGCTGAAATAGTAAAATGTAACATGATATAATATCATTTCGGTGATATATATAAATTGAAAAATTGACTAATTATGATAAAAGGAAAATTAAGAAAATTAACATCGCAAACATTTGAGCTGCATTAATATATAATCTACAGCATGCTGTTTATAATAAATTAGAATAAAAATAAATAAAACAAATGCCAGTAGCATGGCAAACTAGAAGAGCGAAAATGAAATAAAATAAACCGTACATAACGAAACGAAAAAAGGGGGAGGGGATAAAGTAAAGGGTATTGCAGAAGGAACAGTTCCTAAAATAGTTTTGAAAGAGCCAAAAAAATACAATATCAAATAACGAGAAATATTTTAGAAACTTGCACATTCTAAAGTATTTCTCGTTATTTGATAATGTATTTTTTTGGATCTTTCAAAATTATTTTAGGAACATTTCCTTCTGCAATACACTTGTAATATCCACTTTTTCAAGTATAAAATACGGTGTATGATGGCCTATGTGATATGTATAAAAAAAGAAATGATTGCCTTATTTCCACTAGTCTGATTTTAATGAATTTTTTTAGCGGTCGACAAATACTGAAATATATAACTTCGAGAAAATCCATCCACTGGGAGTTCAGTTATTACATGCGGACGGACGAACAAAGAAATAATAATTATCAGATTTCTATTGGTTGGTCCTATATTAATGAAAGTTGGAATGGTTCGACAAATTTTTTTAAATGTAAATATAAAATTATAAAAAATTAAAAATAATAATTTAAAATATAAAATTTCATGAAAATCTGTCCAGTGGGATTCGAGTTGTTACCTGAGGACGGACGGACACGTTGAAGACAATAGGCTCATTATGCATATATACTAACGCGCCTAATAAAAAATAATTGCCGATTTCTATTGGTCTAACGTTAATGAAATTTGGGATGGTTGGAAATCTTTCAGTAACGTCCAAATATGAAATTTCCTGAAATCCATCCAGTGGGAGTCGAGCTGCTGGATTTCTGCTGGTTTGATTTTAATGAAATTTCAGTTGGCTCAACAGCTCTTTATGAAAGAGTCAAACATAAATTTTTATGAAAATACATTCAATAGAAATCGAGTTATTACATGCGGACGGACAGACATGGTAAAAATAATAAATGCTTTTCGAATAATATGCTAAGCGTCTAAAAATACTGAGAGGGCAGCACACAACACGTTATGTCTGCACGTTACATATTCTCACTGTCGTTCATCTCTATTGATAATCATATGATTAAATTACGATAAAAATGTACAATATTTGTTTTGGTAGAGAAAAGAACGGCTGTGATGTTGTGGTTATGTTCGGAAAGGTTAAATTGTGCTGATATTATTACTTTATCTTGAAACAGGCCTATGGGGCTGGGAATTTCCATACTATAATAATTAATGATAGACACCAGCCAGGAATTAAACTAAAAATTTACTATACAATGAAATTTCATTGTATAGTAAATTTTTAGTTTAATTCCTGGCTGGTGTCTATCATTAATTATTATAGTATTATTACTTGGAGCATTCCCTACACTACACTGCAATAATTCATAGTCCACTCGTAAAAGTAAAAACTAAAAAGTAAAATAAGCAAACTTACCAAATAAATATTTGGTAACAGCTTTCACTGTAAACGGAATGCTGGATTGAGTCCTCGTGAATGCATACGTAGACAGGAACTGAACGTATACCATCGCCATTGGCTTGTTTGGTCCCCACAATATAAAGGTAATTAGAGAACAGAGAGACACAGCAAACCAGCTGTATTTTCCGTCTTCACGAACAGACATCTTTCTTCTTGCCAAGCAATTGCTCTGCGCATGTCATGAAACTTCCGTGTCTGCCAGTCTCACTCGTATTTAAAAGTATGTTCTATAATCGAATCATTTAAAATGAATCTCAGTTGTGACGCAATTAGCTGTTGCGACATGACGATACATCTTGTCTTAAAGGTAAAAAAAGTTATCGGTAGACTGCAACGTTATTATTAAACATAAAATAAGAGGAAAAATTGTATATTGTGTTAAGCAGCCGATGAAATTTCGCTCATCATTCTTCCTCCATCTTTCTAAACTTTTGTTTACAGGATTTGTTGTGCGTTAAGTGCTACAGCTGTACGTCTACGAAGCGTCAGTATAATTGTAATTGCGTATACTCCTCGGTCACTTTACAGTTTGCCGAACGAAAAAACCTGAGTTTCTGTGAGGAATAATCCAGTCGCTTGAGACCGACGAACTCAGCCTAATTGTGCAAAAAAAGCCCATAAAAGTTCCTCGCGTCACTAACGGTATTTGGTCCACGCCTTTTTCACCCGGTGTGGAAGGACATGATTATAGCCATTTGCTGCCCATAAACAATATAGAATTGAAACGGATCGAATTCGCACCTAATTGGTGCCATGTACTTATGGTTGTGTCAGCATCGAAGATTGAAAACGACAGTGTCCATGGGCCAATTAGCAGGGAAGATAAAAAGAATACAGATCTTTTCATGTTTGAAAGAGAACAATAAAATGAATGCTGAGGCGATTTCTATTCGAGGCTCTTGAAAATCTTCATACGATTGTGAGTGTATCAGTCGGGGTGTGTTTGAGAATGGAGGGGCTTGATGGAGACAATCAATCATCCCTCAAAATCTAAAATTCGAACATTTCTGGCCATTGTTACAATAATGTACTTTGGATTAAAATTTGTTGACGAAAATTTTCACGTGTTGGCGAGCTTTTGCCTTAGGCCCAAGATACCTTTCGAAAAAACCATTCAGAAAAATCAGGGAAAAATTCTGCGTATACCAGTGCATCCATACAAAGAAGAGCTTTTGGACTCTTGTGTACTTTTAGACTAGAAATTACGTTAATATAACTCCTTGCTCGGGTTTAGCAGGTTTATAAACTCAAATGTAACTGCGCACAAATTTTCTTTGTTAATTGTATAAAGGGTAAGTGTTTTTGAAAAATAACTGGATGTAATTAGTTGTTTACTGTACAGCCATTGTTAACTTTGATTGAATCAGCCTTTGTTAACTTAATTGAATAAGTTGTTTTTTATGTAAATATTGTCTCATCACTACGAGAAATGCAAAGTTAAAGTCTGGGTGGGAGAATTTTCTTATCCTGTGTAAAGTTAATTATTTTTATCTAGTACTTGAATGTAGTACTTAAATTTCGTACAAACATGTATCTGCTACTTTTTTAAGCCTGGATCAGGCAGCCCAAGATTTGGCTTTCTTTTGCACCCACTGGTATTGCACTTCCTTCAATGGGAGTAAATTGTGCATAATCTGTACAATTCGTTACTGCAGGGACATAAGTCCGGCTCCTCGTGCCAGTGAAGGGCACCAGGTAGCAGCTAACCAGGTTGTTGGCTGCTCCCTGGTGACAAAGAGGCCTAAAACAACACTAACATAAACATACACAAAATTATACATACTTCGTACAAGGTGGAGTTGGAAAACGTCTTGGAGCCACCCCAAACAAAAACTCATACATGCATGCAAAGAAGAGCTTGTTAGTTGCATGAAGAAATTATCCAGAAGGAGACAGAAATGGTCTGATCAGATTGTTTGATCATCGAGAACGATGGTCAAATAATCTGATCAAAGAGTTATGAGGGAACTCTTGCCACAAACGCAAAAATGTGCTTAGTGCGCGCTGTCAACTGGAAACAGCACTCGAAAACTGTTCGTACACTGCGGTGGCCACTCTTTAAATTTAATTCGTGGAAAACCTTGCCACCTGCTATTTATATCGAACTGCCTTGGAAATTTATCTGCTGTTGACACTTTTTTTTTCAGATCGTCACTTAGGGGTACTAATGTTCTCAAGTTTAACAATTTCTTCGGTGTGCAAAACACGGTTGAGAGGCAAAAACTCAGTGATTTGCTTTAGGTAAGTTTATGTTGGATATGGTCATGTTTTTGTTTCTTTCAAGGAAAATTCTTTAAATTGAGATACCTCCCTAAAGGAAGTGACATTTCAAGAGACAAATTTGCATAACTATAAGGTTCAAATCCCGTCAATGGACGGGGGGAACTTGTAAGACTGTTTTTCCACTCCATGAATGAGTTAGTCTGTCTCAGACATGGATAGCAAGGTCTCCCCCCCCCCATCCCGGAAACGCAGGTTTCTTATCCACCAAAACAAACAAACCGACTAGAGAAAACACGCAATATACAGACACATCACTCACGGGCAGATGAGTTAGTTAATTGCCGGGTGGAGTTCTTGCATCTTTTCACAGCCTAAAATCAAGTTTTTTTGTATCTCTTTATCTCAACACGTTGTCATTCTCTGGATTCATTGCGGCATTCTGTTCTACGGCAGAATTGATAATGAGGTATCCAAAGGTCCTTTTACAATGCGAAGAGCGAAGCTGTCAGACTAGTTATGACCTCTGAAGAGCGTTGTAGTTCGTTATTTATTCAATCCCTTCTTTTTTCTTTTTTGGATCACGAAATAACAGTAAAGAAATATCGGTTTATTCAACACAACAGGACACTAGTTAACTTTCAAAGAATCGAATTTTCTTTCGCCATTACAATGCATCGAATATTACTGCAAAAAATCTCACAGATTATTGTTAATTATTGTTCTGATCTGCTTCAGAATGTGGTGCTCTTCCATCAGAATTTAGAGCGTAGCAGTCAAACTGGAACAGGCTTTAAGAACAAAAGCTTCACTGCTATATCAGCAATGCTGATGTGCAATGAACACTCCTTTCCGAACATAAAAGTACTTCTCTTCCTTTTTGACTCTTTTACAGTTTCGGCTACAACAGCTGGAAAAAACCTTTTAACACTGAGAAGGATTTCAAGAAGTATTTGAAGAAACTACAAAAACAAGAATCGACAGGAAGCCATCGCGCTTAGCGAAGTGTTCACAATTGCATTATCCCATACTGAGGGAAGGGCCTTGTTTCGAATCACATCAATGACACCAGAAATTTTTATGGTTTTTTTTCACAAGATGGCTGAGTTAGTCGGTCTCAGGCGAGTGTTCTGTAGTTCCCCCTCCCCCGGAAACTCCGATTGTTCGTCAAGCAAAAAATGTTCGTGCCTCATTTATGTACAGAAGTTTTAGTGCAAAATTTGAGGCAACATTTTTTTTTTACTATGGTCTCAATATGTTGATGGAATCTAAGCTTCGGGTAGAAAATAACCCTATGGTTATTTTCTAATTTAATTAATGACATCTTTAAAGAGAAGATAATCATCACAGATTTACTGGGTTTTAGGCGCAGCCGAAACTGTTTAAGGTAGAAAGCTAACTCCGATCCTATTATTTATAGAATTCGTAATAGCAGTAATCCAATGCTCGGAGGCGTTTATTTGATTCTTTGTCTATAAGCAAATTGGGCTGCAAATTTCTCCATTTTACTTGATTCGGTTCCTGGCAGGATAGAAGTTACTATCTTGATGTCATTTGCGTACACCAAAATGTATGTTCTTTGCCATCAACGAAAGGTATGAGCAGCCATGAAAAGCAATCAGGACTAAACTTCTCCTTGCGGCACTCCAACACTTATTTTTCCAGTGTAGGCTGATTTTTTGTTCCTGGGTTATACAGTCTTTCATGTAAATAGATCTTTCGCTCATTAATGCCCAGATATTTCTCTGAGGACATAAAAAAGATTCCAACAGCGTATGACGCACTTTCACATTAATGTTCTCAAAGGCTGCTTCTGGGTCACCACACACACAACGGCTCATTCCGCTTTATCGTTGAATATCGTCACAATGGAGCGATTAGCTATTAGCACAGTGGCATCGTAAATACAATGTGGTATTGAATCAATTCCTGCGTGTGCGAATGTAGTGTATAGCGAAATTATTTGCTGCCTATATTGGACTATATGCAGTTTGTGAGAGTTGGTTTGGTACGGTAACACTGGTAATTCATCCAGGTCTACAAAGAATCCTAGCTATGAATTTTATCCATTCTTCTAAGTCTTAATGGCGGACCTTTCATTAGGGTTAAACCCTATTCTTCTTATTTATAGTTGCCTATTTGTGCCTATCAAAGGCACAGTTTGGAAACTATTACCGTGCTCTCTTAAGTACGATACCCTGTCTTCTGGAGGCAAACGGGGGACTACAAAATACTTGTAGATCCAGGGAAAGTTGTAACCTCATTACGTTTTTTGTATATACTGTATTCAGTCTTTGTTTCTGTTTTGTTATTTCCTTGAACTTTAAAGCACGTTAATATTACAGAAATATGTGCCTAGGGTTCAACTGGCCAAGAGTTTATTTATTAAATGACTTAACTGAAAATTTAAGAACGCCCCCTCCCCCCATCTCAGAGCCAAAATCCTGTATATGCCATATGTTCTTGTTATGACCACGTGGAGAACAAAACAACGACTGCTCCTGAAAAGTCATTGAGGGTAGTAAAATTGATACAAGCACCATCCTCAACCGCTATGGGAGAGAGGATGATACAAGCACCATCCTCTCCCCCACTGCGGTTTGGAAAAGACCGAATTTGAATATCTTCAATGACATGAGCAATTTTTATGGGCCCTTTTCACAAACAGGCAAATCGAACATACAACACACGCAGTTTACAGACAGAATATATGGTACATTATGTTCTAAATCACTGATGAACCTAAAACCCTATTACAGCAACACCAACAGCCCCTGAAGTGATTCAAATAATAATTACACCTGAAGCAATTCATGCATAGCGCATGATTGGCAGAATTTAGTTCTTTAAATGAACTGAATGTAAACGCGGAGCATTTGATGCTTCATATGTAGCCTGTTTAACATTACAAAATATGTCTATGGATGAATCTCGAATATTAAGAAAACCCGTATGTCTTGAAGACAGCAGATATAGCTGGTTAGTAGCAGCTCTCTGTTGTGCTGTAATTATTTTACTGTTTGGTACATCGAGAGCATTGGGGTTGTTATATGTCGAGTTCCTTTTGGTATACGGATTTTCAAGGACAGAAGCCTCTGTTCCTTTTGCTGTCGAATCAGCGGTAAGGCACTCTGTTGGTAAGTCTCCATTTTCATCTCCAACGAATGTGGAATCTAGGGCAATGGGAGATATTTCTAAAAAGATTTCATGTGATTATTTTACTTGCTTTTGGTCATGTTGGACTTCCGATAAAAGTTATTTTGTATTAAAAGTAAACAGATTGCTTTCCTGGTTTAGTGCATTATTTTTTTTGTGCTCAGAAGCAAACAGCAACGCATAAAAGTAATATTTCCTGTATGTAAAGGAAATATTCGTGATTACGCAAAAGTAATTCCCAAAATTAAAAATAAAACAAATATATCATTACTGTCCAGGTGGTTAATTGTATTAGGTTCGTTAATAGAGTAATGAACAAATATAAAATCTAATTCTGCATTGAACAGTTCAGTTTATCACATCTGAATTGACATTACCAGTGAGATGGGAAATTTTAACATTCAAGATTCGGGCTTGTTTGGAGAATCTCTTTAAAGATATTCTTTCTCGAGATATTCCATAGCTAAAAGTTACTGTAATTATCGCATCAACGACACTGACTGGAGGGAGAAAACCTCTCTAATTACAATGTCATTTTAAAAAAACCCTGTCAGCAGTTATTTTATATAAATCATGATGTGGTAAACTTCTTCTTCAAGACTTTCCTGTTTGAAAAAATCATCTTCTCCAGACAAGACCGTACAGTACTTTACAGCGAGGAGTGACAATATTGAGCCGATTACAGGAAGAGACGCAACGTCCCTTATTGAATGTTTTTAAGAAAAGCGATCTTTGCCACTGTACTGGACGCGAGGGCTGCATTGCAGTCATGCAAATAGATGTTACGTAAGAGTACACAGCCTATACTTTATATGTTTACAACTTATTTCTTTAATGATTTATTTGTGGCAATAATTTCATAAACTTCACCAGAGAGTATTAAAACTTTTAAAACTTAATTTCTCTCACATATAGCACTAAATTAGCCTCTGACATGACAATAAATATATGATATGCCTCGACTTACTCGTTGTACATCCATGCTATTCTTCAAATATTTTATAAAGGACTGCTTATAAATTAAAATCTAACTCTACACAAAGAGGAGAACACCTCTGAGATTACCAACTCGGACGCAGTTCATTCAAACTTTTCTACCGAATGTAGTCGTAATTTTCGGAAAAAATATTCCTACTATATTCTCTTTGATAATTTATTATTATTATAAAAATTATTATAACATTGTAATACTTATTATCTTATTAAAATTATTATCTTATCTTATAATAATTATCTTGAGTACTGCTTCTGGAAGTCTCATTTTAAGAAGGATGTGAAACTGATGGAACGGGTGGAAAAGACAACGAGATTGGTGAAGGGTACAAAAGGATGGAAACAAAAAAGTGCTCTTACCAAGAAAGACTTCATTTCTGCAAATTGCAGGGCTTGGAAATTAGTAACTTGCGAGGAGATCTTTTTGAAATGGGTTGAGCAAACTTAATGATGATGATATTCTTACTCTTTCTCGTACAACGCACAGAGGAGGATATAAACTTCAATTGAAGAAAGATAGTTTCATAATAGATGTGTGAAAATTTTCTTTCAGCCAGAGTAACTATTGAAATAAACTACCATCTAGTGTTGTGAAAGTGGGTAGGTTGAATAAATTTGAAGAAGAATTAGATATATTGTTAAAGGGATCGGAGAGGTGATGTGAGAAGTGTTTCTCTTTTTGTTTTTGGCTAATGTTGTATACGCTCGTTTCCTTGCATCATTTATCATTACTACTACTACTACTTATAATAATAATAAGAAGAAGAGATTTCTGGGCCCCTAAGGAGTTTTCCCAATGTCCGTTCTATGCAGAAAGAGCAACTATCTGGTACGCGATGCTTTGAAGGCGAATCTGAGGTAACCTTCTTGCTTGACTTCTCTTGATAAATGTTTGTGACAGCTTGATTTGTTATAGATTGGATGTCCCAATTTTTTCTTTCAGTCAAAGACTGATTTACTATTGGATTAAACTCCCGCTACTCTTGTGTAGGTTGGCAGTTTATCTAAATTTTGGGACTATTGAAAAATACCTGAAATAAATGGGTAAATGAAGTAAACGGAAGTAGCATTGGATATTTTATTTTATTTTTAATTTAAATTTCATTAATCAATTTATTTTATTTAAATTTCATTAAATTATTATTTTTTTTGAAGACGACGATTCAAGGAACGATTTAAGGAAGCATAAGCTTGTTTCCTTGAATCGTTCTGCCGATATTAATACCAAAATGATACCAGCGAAATTCAGCATAATTAGGAGATTGATTGTAAGAAAAAATAATTAGTCAGCGTTTAATTATACGATAAACTTTCGTGCTCTGTGGTCTACGCCCGAAGACGTGTGGCTCATTTCGCATTTTGTTTTCATTTTAGCACCCATCGTTGGAATTGTTGGTTGTTATTTTGATATTAAGAACATCTCGAAGTTTGGAGTTATCCTTTGTGTCTTTGGATATGGATTATGTTACCTGACAACGAACTTGACCTACATCAGTCTTTTGTGGAGTCTCTTGGGTAAAGTTGTTTTTTAGTACGTTTTGGGGTCGATAACTTTCAGAATTTTTAAAAAAGCCACCAAATAACAGCGCCTGTGCGTTTCCCCTTATATCTTAGTATGAGAGATGGTGTCCAGACGTATTATTACAAAATAATTTAAAACTTTAAAAATATATCGTGAGTAAATTAAACTAGATACTAAAACCAAAGTTACATTTCTTGAAAGGATAAATAAACCTTAACTTTTTTTTCCCTAACCTATAAGTGTTGAATGTGGTCTCCACGGGTAATCCTAACTACAATGAATATATAGTAATTGTAGTCACTGTAGATGACTACACTTTCATTGCAGTGCAGTTTACGATATATGAACTCACAAATTGTTCAAATAGGACCTCTGGAGGTTGAGAAAATAACCAGTCATAATAACGGCAACAGACACACCAACTTATGCATGACACAGATTTTTAATAAAATTAAATTTAATTAAACACAGAATAAAACTGTATATTTAATCTAAAAGTAAAATACACCAATTAAAGGTATGGAGTCAAATGCAATAACGTAATATGAACATAATGGAGTTAAAGGCGATGCCAACACCAGAGCTTTAAAAGGCGACTGCCTCCTTTGTCAACAGTGGAATTTTATTGCCATAGTACAATCCTGAATAATACCAGCAGGATCACGACTCTTGGTATGTGTGTTCTGTGGTTGACTTACTGGAACGAAAAAAACGCGTTTCCGGGAGAAAAATCATGCTCGCCTGCGACAGACTAACTCAGCCATGTTATACAAATGGCCCATAAAAATTCCTCACATCATCGACGGGATTCGAACTCAGTCTTTTCTACCCGGTGTGGGGTGGACGGCGATTCTATTAACTGTGCTATCTGCGAGGGCTACTAGAGAAGCATGGGAATTATCCTCCACACTTGACCAGCAATTGGTCCAGGAGTGTGCCAGGCGAAACCGTTCATCCCGTCCAAAGATCACAGTCACGAAGAGGAGATGAATACGAATTCTCCGATCTCTGTTAATAGTGTTATGTTCCGCAAAACAAATTCGTAAAAATTTCTAGCCATTTCCGGTGCCAATTCCTATGCGAACCACTGACAATAGCTTCGCCGTCTCGAGAAATTTGGTGATCTTCCTTCAGAAGTGTTCAGTCACCTGTATTGTGGATAACTACTTCTAGGAGGAAGATCATGAAATTTCTCCAGACGACGCAATTATTGTCAATCATTCGCATAGGTATTGGCGCCGCAAATAGCTCGAGAGCTCGTGAATTTGTTCTTCGGAACACACGCAGTTTACAGACATAATATATACGGCGCAACGTGTTCTGAGTCTCTGATGCGCCTAACACTCTGCAATGACAACGACAGCTCTTCCAGTAACACTTACCGAGAACCGTGGTCCTGCTGGTATTAGTTTTTAGATTAAATGTACAGTTTTATCTTGTGCTTCATTTCATTTAATTTTATTAAAGTTTGTGTCATACACGCTGAGTGATCACTGAATTATGACCACTTATCTAATACTTCATAGGAAGCGTTCGGGAGGTATGGCCAACTATGCGGTCAGCAATGCACGTATGGAGGTGATTGGTGTATCCAGACGCCTGATATGCCTTTCCATAGTGTCCCACAAGTGCTCTATGGGATTGATATCGGCAGAGCTCGGAGGCCAATCGATATGCTGGAAGTCAGAACTGTGTTCCTCAAACCATCCCTGCACAACAAGTGCCCGATGGCTCGGCGCATTGTCATCTTGGAAGACACCATTCGCCATTCTGGAAAAAGTGTAACATAGCGGGGTGTACACAGTCAGCAAACAGTTGACGATAGCGAAGACCACTGATACGTTGTTCCACATGCACCAGGGGTCCAAGTTCCTGCCAGTGAATATGCCCCACACCATACAACCGCCTCCACCGGCCTGCACTTTTGATACCATGCATGATGGATGAAGAGCCTCATGTTGTTGACGCCAAATCCGTACACGACCATCCACGGTGTGGAGTAAATAACGTGACTCATCCGACCAGCACACCTTCTTCCAGTCTTCTAACGTCCAACTTGCATGCTCTTTGCGCCAGGCGAGTCTTTTACGCCGATGAATCTTGGTTAGGAGAGGATGCTGTAGGGGTCATCTATAGCCCATACGTGCGAGCGTGCGACGCATGGTCATGCCAGATATTGTTCAGGGTTGGCTCATGTTGCATTTAGTAGTCAACCCTTGAACAGTGCTGCGCCTATTCGCCTGTACGAATCGTCGGACTCGGCGCTCACTACTAACATCAACCTTTTGCTGTTTTGCCGGCGGGTCGTTGTTTGACCATTTTGACCAGTCCTGGTACACTTTAACAACTGCGGCTCTCGATCACCCCACCAGTTCAGCCGTTTGGAAAATTGAGGCATCAGCTCGTCGAGCACCCAAACTGTCCTTTATCAAAGTCCGATAAATCCTTCCTTTTACCCATTACGCTCGGAATTTTACTACCTACTGAACCACTGACGCCTTATCTATGCTGCATATGTCGACTAACTGCGCACTATCGTACCTCACGTGGTCAGTGGGTCACATTCAGTTTTCATAGTGGGGGGGTCATAATTCAGTGATCACTCAGTGCATATACGGGTTGATGCATCTATTGCAATTATTAGAAGTGATATGAGAACTTACCTCATACTTTTGCATAAATCTACGGCAATAGATTCCCCGACTTGACGAATATCGATTTCGAGTTTTGGGAGATTGTTTGACAGAGGAGGAAGGACGCAAATCCTGTTGTCGGACAATAAGATTTTTAAAGTGTTCAGTTCTTTTGTAATAACCCGCATGTAGTCGAATAATTGAGTCAAAAACACTTGGTAATGGAAAAATCATTAAGTGAACAAATAAAATATTTTAATCAGAACTTTTAATTTTAATCAGATGAAATTCTAATTTCAGAAAATAGAATACTTCCGTATCTTATTCATTTTTTGTTGCATTACAGGAATTGGAAAAGAATTCTGCATGGTTCCTTTCCGTGTTCTTCTTAATATTCACTTTCTCCGTTACCGCAGTACGGCATCAGGAATATTAAATTCTGGAGCATGCATTGGTGCCTTTGCGATGTCGTACCTAATCGAATTTCTACTTAACTCATTTGCAATACGAGGAACTTTTCTGATTATCTCCGGAATAGCCATGAATGCCATTCCACTAACACTGCTGTTGCACACTCCATCCTACATCGCCAAATATAAACTGTCAATTGAACCTGAAAAAATTATTTCAGCTTCTTCCAATAATTGTGTCGATAATCTAGTGGTAAAATGTAGCCCCTGCACATCTAACACATGCTCCGATAATAATAAACTGACACCACAAGAAGAAGAAGAAGGTGGACAGTTGAACACACCAATAAATTACAATGGTGCAGAATTCGGCCACCTGCTACAAGCTCCTGAGACTGTGACCAGAACTTCTACGATAGATTTTCAACGAAGGAAGAGATCATCACTCTCTATTAGACATAGTGATCTAAGTAAATTGAAAAAACACTTAGTTAATTTGGTTGTAGTCATGATGGACCCATTCTTTGTAATGATTACTGTAACGGAAGCAACGTGGGCACTGACCTTCCATATTATACTTACCACTATCCTTGATTTTGCTGAGGACAGAGGAATCGCCCGTTCCAGATTCGTGCTGATGCTATCTCTTTTCTCTGTAGCGGATTTAATCGGCCGATTGTGTCTGGGATGGATTACTGACAGAGAGGTTCTATCACTTAAAAATTACACTGTTTGTGTCTATGTCCTTACTCATTTTGCTCATTCTGCTCCCTTTGGTAAAAGGATTCGAAATAATGATGACGTTGTTATGTATGTATGGAATTTTGAGCGGCTCTTCATTGGTGTTGATTTCCCCACTAACTGCTCATTACTTATTAAAATCGCAACAGTTTAACGCCGTGGGAATGCAGAGATTATTCTCAGGAATTATTCTGTTTGGCATGACACCAATGATCGGTAAGTTTAAGAAAATATTGATATAAATGATTACGCCTGTCATATTCATTAACAGATGAACGTTCAGAAAAGTTTAAGAATATTAATAATAATAGGACATGTGTATTTTTGTTATAAACTGTCCCACCAAAATATTAGAATGGGACATGTCGATATGAGGGTACTGTTATTGGGTTTTTTTTTTTTTTTGTTCTTTTTTTGGCAGAAGTAAAATAAGTTGCTTCCTTTTATCAGTATGCCATTTCAATAAAGCCAATGTACGGAAATTAACTTAAATAGAATATTATAGTCCTGGTGCCATTATTAATGCTTTAACATAAAAAAGCTGGTCTTAGTTCACGCAATATACTTAGGGATATTGTGTGGACAACGCAGGTGAAACAAGTATCGATAGGGTCTAGAATCATGGATATTCGACTGGAAAAAACAACGACTAGAACATGGCAGGCAAGGAGAGATGCACTCGATCCAACACCGCGCTGCATAAGTCTTTCGTGTCTAATATGAAGAGACATATTCGTTTACAGCAGTGTCTTGAAATGTGACGGTGGGCTTTGCACTGTCACCTTTCAAGGCATAGAAACGTATAGCGCAGGCTAAAGTTCCCGTTTCATACTGTTTACCACAGATGTTTTCATTTTGATGTACAAAATACTACACAAAGCAAAAGGATGCAGATGGCATTGTGTCCTCTGTGCAGGGCTTTGGTGGCAGTGTCTTTGTGGGAAGAATTGTTTTCATATAACAGTACTATGCCCATCAAAAAGTGAAGGCTCTGCCAACTCTCGGCCGTACCTAACTGGTATCCTATGAACTTGATTCTTTCTGAGTTGTTGAAGTTGTACTCGGAAACTAACAAAATATTTCAAGACGATGATGCTACTGTGTACATTAAAAGTATTGTATAGATATAGCTTGAATAATGCTCCGAATATATGTAGCCATCTTCCTTGCCACCAGTGTTCCAAGATTTGAATCCAAGAATCGAGAACCTGCATGTTTATTTAGAAATATTTATAAAAGAACAACAACTGTCAATGAATATGGAAAGTAAGATGTTGATTGTTGCTGTCCTCGTCGCTAGACGAATCGATGATGACAGCAACACTTTGTTGACCATATTCTCATACATTTGAATAGAACAGTGTGCAAGGCTAATAGAAAATCAATAGAAACGTATTCTGTTTATATTTTATATGTAAAAAGAGCGATGATAAACACAAATGAAATTGAAAGAACTGAAAGAAACGGGGTATCACAGCGTGCTCTGAAGATATGATGCTTCAGAGATGCTCTGAAGACATGTCTTCAGAGCACTCAAACCTATCGATACCCAAAAAAGCCTTTTGGGTATTGAAAAGGGTGGTGGTGGTGGTCTCCTGAAAAAATGGCCTGTGATACTCCTATTCTTTCATTTCTTACAAATAGAGTTACTAAAGGAAAAAAGTTTACAAATCTGCAAAGTATATGTTAAAAGTGGGGAACATCTTAAATTTCAATTTTTTTAGAGAACCGACATTTTACTTAACAAATTGGTCCTGAATGGAATGCGAAGAGTGTAATTTTGATAACCGATTTTCCAGTGGTATTAAATGTACACCGAACACACTTCATCTGTTCCTACTGCAGGATGGAACAATATAAGAAGTGTACCAACCCAGCTGGAGAATACGCTAAAAAACATTAATGACATTAGTTCTTTGCCGTTTTTGTCTATTTAATTTCTTGGTGTCCTCTCAGCTGAACTGTTTATAAGTCTACAGCCTCAGCATTTGAGCATTTTGCAACGACTATTTTGCATAATAAACTAGTGGAACCGTTTAAGTCGGTCGTCTGCTTGTTGAGTTTAGTATTTGTGCTGAGATATGAAAAGTCAGACTTCATCTCTCGAATCGAACTCAGGAACGAGACATGTAGTAGTCTAAGAAGTAGAACGAGACATATATAGTCAAATACACTTATCCTAATTGCTTACGAATGATAGTTGGGCATATGCCTTCTGCTGGTCTGGGTTTATAATGAAAGAAGAAAAACGAAACGATTTCTGTAATTACATGGATCTCCTGTACGAAGTACAATCTTTCACCATCTTTCAGAAAGATACTTCGATATTGTCTCAATTCAAATTGAATATACGACATAATGTAGGAATTTTCCATCCCACAGCATTCTAGAAGTAAAAATTCCAAAGAAACAAATCGACAACTTCTACGACTAATTCACTCTGTTTTTTCACTTTTCTGAAATCATTTCATTTAATTTTGACATGGGAAAGGAAAGTTAGATCCTTCTTTTCAATTTCACAATTAACGTCATAGTTTGATTCTTAAGTAGAACATCGAAAATTCTTATTACTTTGCCCAGTCTAAATGTAATATCGTATTTATTTATGCCATAGTCACTTACTGCAGACGTGCTCTCAGTAATATCTAGTTTTAAAAAGCCTCTGTGAAATAAATCCTTTTTAGTAAATGCCCTAAATTTTTTTTTAAATAGTCTGTTTTCTTCTTATAGGCCATTTTCGGGATGTTATTGGATCTTACGATGGAATGTTCCGCACTCTAGGAGGGCTTTCTTTGTTCTGCTCAATGATGTGGTGTATGGAACCTCTTTTGACGAAGATCCGAAAAAAATCAGCACTCAGACAGTTCTGATTCTTAATCCAGTGAGAGCCACGCATTCCCAAAAAGTGTTAAGTGTTAATAAAAAATTTTCTGGTATTGACCTCACAAAGTGACGTCAATACCAATTTTTCTATTCGATAATTACTGAGATTCATTTAGATGTGAAACGTCAATTATTTTTGAAGAAGTTTAGCCATAAATAAATAAAATAAAACATTTTCATTAAAAACGTGATTTGCTAAATAATTTTTATTAAACAATTGAAAAATTCATACATTTGAAAAGGTTAAAATAATTTTAAAAAAAATCATTTTTCGAAAAGTTTGAGTTAAACACTGACATTAAGATCAAAGTTAGTCCGTAGTAATCGATAATTTCTTTGTAAGACAAGTTCAGTAAGTGTTAAAAATCGAAGAATTTTCTTCAATTTTTAAAATATAAAAATCTAAAAAAATTCTTGAGCTTAAATAAAAATTATAATTAACAATTACTTTAAGCACCCTGAACGTATCCTAGAAATTAATCTCCTTATACATTTTTAATTCATCTTTGTATGTACGTAAGTGTGGTAACTTCTGTCCCTCGAATTACCAATGGAAGGTTTCATAAACATCGCAAAGAAAATTGCGCCCTAATTCTTTAGCACATCTTTAATTTACAATATAAATGATCCTTGAGAATGTTCTTTCTTTTCAAGCACTTTGGAAACATTGAGACATAGGGAACAGTTAGAAATAAAGTTTTCGTATATTTTGAAATTTCGTCCCCGTTAGGCCAAATAGGCAACAGTGACAAATGCAAATTACTGCGTATGAGTAGCAGTAAGACCAGATGAACGTACAAATTATGTTCTATCACACTCATTGCAGTGGAGCATGAAAAAGCTACATAATTGTGCAGTCAGACATGAAGTTCTCTGAGCAGTGCAGACAGACGGTAATAAATTTCATGGGGTTTTTTCAATGATGTACAGGAACAAGGAGGCGGTTATCCCGTTGTAGAAGGCAATGTTTACGCCACGTATTGAGCACTGCATAAAAAATTTGGAAGCTTCATTTTAGGAAGGATCTGGATCTGATGGAAAAGGTGCAGAGAAGACTAACAAGATTAGTGAAAGGTTCTGAAAATTGCACCGTCACTTGCGAGGAGATGTGATGGAGGTGTTTAAAGCTTTGAATGGATTCAGTAAGCTCACTGCTGATGGAATACTTCCTCTTGCTCAGTACACAAACGAGTGGGCTGAAGTTGGCCTTCAGCCACCATTCGGTTTGTTTTTGGAAGAAACTCCATTTGGTGTTGTGAAAGTGGATAGTTTGAATAAATTCGAGGACAAATTCGAGACAAATTATTGGAGGGGATGGATAATTGATGTGGGAAGAGCTTTTTTGACTGATACTGCATTAGCTTACTTTCTTTCATCATTTTCTACTAGAAATACTAATATTAACAAGGGTGTTAATGAATCCGATCCCTCTTCTTCTTTTCTTGTAAAGTAAACCGATTACTTTTTCGATTGCTATACTGTTTCGATCAATATATATACACTGAGTAACCGTGGTTAAAAGTGGTAATGAAAATTCTATTTCTGTTTAAAAAATAAATATTATTGAAATTCTTTATTATATAAAGGTTTCAATATGAGTCACAGGAATGGCGCGCACCAAAATACTGTTCCCGTTTTCCACACGCATCATAACTGGTTATTAAAATAAGATAATTTGTTAATGAGCAGTCCGTTTCTTAAAATTTTCCCTTTCGAGTTCTGGGCTAAACAGTGTTCTTCCATTTCACACTGAAATTGTTGGCTCAGTAAAGTACCAACGCTATATAAAATGTGCCCGGGATTCTCCAATCAGTCATAGCTCCACTCTGCTAATATGTACAACTGTCTATAAATTTCTAAACCTACCAATCCGGTTTTAGATTGATTAAATCAGTAACGAGAGCGAAAATGAGCTGAAAAATTCCTGTAATGCTATGTATGTCCACTTTTTGCTAATTGGCCATACATCTGCTGCCAAGATAAAAGACAAATGTTCTTAAGTTACATAATGGCCAATGGTATCCTAGAAAAAATTAGAAGAAAAACGGGTGAAGTCACTCCACTCCGTACTCATGGAGTGGAAATCCTAGTGACTGAAACTTGAGCCACCTGTTATTTTTATCTTATTAAAATGTCGTGCTTTTGTTCCCTGCTTTCACTTTGCTTGAGAATGATTCTTTAAGCTACTAAAGATGAGAAAAGCCAGCATATGTTGATTCTCATTCCTTTCCTCTTTGAACAACCAGGGAAAGCTCTGTCTCTCAAGACTGTTAGGCATCATGAGGCATCTGTCTGTTTGTGTTTTCATAAATTTCGTCTGATGGTATATCATTTTGCATTTTTCCTGATTCTGTAAATGAAAAACCAGAGTTTTCGTGAAGGAAAACAAAGCATTCTCTTTCCAATTCGGCCTGCGATGAGAATTAAATCCATATTGCTACCTCGAGGGCCCGGAAAATTAGCACGAAGGAATTGCTGTAGTCAAAGGTTTTCCAAAAAAAAACTGTATTTTGTAATATTTATTGCGATCTAGAATTCAAAAAAAAAGTTACTGTTTTGCGACACGAGATGTTTTACACTGGCACGTTGCCTAATGACAAAAACGTGTTGCGACATGACACGTCTTACACTGGCGCGTTGCCTAATGACAAAAATTGCTGAAAGTTTCAATAATTTCTATCTGAAAAATTTCGAATTAGGTTAAGTGTTTAAAAACAATACCATCACCTCCATTATCTCATTTAATTACTTGGCATTCTATCGCAAAATGCTAAATGATACTCCAAATATCGATATTTTAAAAATTGACGATTTTTATGCGTATTTGCATGTAGAGTATATGAGTAAAGCGCCTACTTTCTTCGCTGTGTACGAATTGCGCATCTTCCAGAAAGTTAATGAATCATTCAGTTTTCCTGTTTTTAAACAAGGGTATCAGTGAGGGGAATGTCTCCTCTGTTCTCGAAAGGTTGTTCGACAACAGTTCGCAAAGGAAAGCAATGATATTTTAAAAAATGTTCCACATTCATGGCGCATCCACTTTCCCAATTTATAAACAAGTAGGATATATCTCCCATCCCCGTAAAGTTGTTTAGATAAAAATGCAAACAGATAAGTATTCCATTTGAAATGGGCGTCACGGACATGAATTTAAAAAAAAAAAAAATTTGAAAGAATATGACCATGGATATACATCGATGAGCCAAAACATTATGACCACCTACCTAATACGATGTTGGTCCTCCACGTGAAGCCAAAACAGCTCGTACCCAGCGAGGCATGGACGCTACAAGATTTCTAAATGTGTCTCGTGGTATCTGGTACCAACACGTAACCAGCAGATCCTTTAACTCCTGTAAGGTCCGTGGTTAAGACCCCGCAGATTGGAGTTGCTGTTCCAACAAAAACCACAGATGCTCGATGGAATTAATGTCTGGGGAATTTGAAGGCCAGGACAATACCCAGAAGTCTTCCTCATGTTCCGCGAACCAGTCTCGAACAATCAGGGCAGTGTGGCATGTCGCATTATCCTGCTGAAAGACGGCACCACCAGAGGGAAGATCGTTGCCATGAATAGGTGTACCTGGTTAGCAATGATGTTTAGTAGGTAAGGTGTAAGGTATGTTGGTGTCTAACGGCTCCTGAGATTTCCCCCATCTCCGCGAATGAGCTCTGTATCGGGCCATAGATTTTGAGGTGTGTAGGTTATGTGCTATGTAGTGTGTTGTACCCTTTGTTCATCCGGTCAATTAGCCGCCGGGCTCCTAGTGGTACCCGACGTTACCACACCTTGCCTCGGGGAGGCTGACCCGGTGTACCATTATTTCTAAAGTACTCTGGCAGGTCCTGCCACCTACTTTCCTGGGATTTCAGTGACCACGTCCTAAATAAATGGAGGAAAACTATGAAATTAGAGTAGACACCAGGGAGGATACTTAGTCGCTGATTAGAGGGGTTATAAGGGGACAATCGCTGAAAGATGATAAATTTTCTAATAGGTCGGGATTAAATTTTGATGTTTTTTGAATTTTGACATGTGGGACGGACGCTGCGTAAGAAGAAAGTATGGGGGAGGCGGAAGCCTGAGTATTGGAAGTTGGAAGTAGGGGTCGACAGGGAAGTGATCTCGGTTTGGCAATGGGGCATGCCTATACCCCAGAAAAAAAGGGGGGGAGGGAGGAGAAGCTCATCTTCTCCCCTAGAAAAAAAAAGGTTCCACTCAAGGGAGTGCGGAAGTAAGATCGCCCATTGGGCAACCGAGCAGCAGCGCTGCTCTAGGCAATTCAGCGCGGTCGACGAAGTACCAGATGTAACTAGGATGCACAGCCACCCTGGATTCATTAAGTGGATCAGGTCCGGAGTATGGTCCTTGAAAGGACTTACACAGGACACCTTCAGAGCAGTCATTGTTCTGGAGTCTGAGACAGTCGTCGGGGACTTTGTTGGTGCCTCATTCATGTATGTGTCCGTTGGTCAGGTTCCATGATGGGATTAGATAAGGACTGGCATGCGTTGCTTGAGTAGTTTTTCAAAACGTTTGCTGGTAACTGAGAGAAGGGCAATGGGACATTAGGAATCCAGTAACTCTTGTTGTTTGGAGGGATTCTTCAGCAGCAGACGGACATTAGAAGTTCGCCAATCTAGTGGGAACTAACCAACTCTGAGGCAATGATTGAAGAGGTTTAGGAGCAGATTGGGAGTGTATTCGATGCCCTTTTTCCGAATTTCGGTTTCCAGGCGATCTGGACTGGTGTCTTTTTATTCTTGATCTGTAGTGCAACTTGGTGAAGTTCCTGCTCTGTGAAGGAATCCTCTATGTTGTTTGACTAGTAAGTTTCGTTGTTTTTGCATAGTACAATTTGATCCTGTGTTGACGGGGCAATAGCTGGTCGAAAGACATAGTTTAATATATTATTTATGGATTCCTTCCAGCTTGTCGTGATTTGTCCTTGAGGTGTCTCGGTGGTGTGGATTACTTTCCCCCTGGGGAGGTTATTAGTAACGATTCTGTACACCACTCCCCAGCGTTCCTCGTTACCCGTGGTGGAGACCAGTTGTTCCCAGGAGAGTTTCTTCTTCTGCCTGATCATCGCAGTGTACTGGTTCCGTTTTTCCCTGTATGCTTGTATAAGAGCTTCTACTCACGTTCGGGTCATGTCCGTTGGGCTCACTGGAAAGCTCTTCTTTTTGCATTTACCTCCTATCGGAGCTCATTTAGTTCCCGGCAACACCAAGGGACCACTGTGTATTGGTTTCCTCCTTGGAATGCAGGCTTCAGTTGCCTTAGTGATTAGAGCGGTGACTGCACATTGGTGCTTGTCTGCGTCACCAAGGTGGTGGTTTTCGGTCTGGAGGTCCTGTTCTTCAGCCATAAGGTTGACTTTGAAGTGTGGCCAGTCGGCTTTAGCAACGGAGAATCTCTGAAGTTGCAACCTTGGTGGCATGTTTCGGTCAAGGGACCTTGTCATCTGGAATGATATTGCACGGTGGTCCGAGGTTGACCAGCCGTCGTTCACTGTCCAGTTCGAGATGTGACCTGCAAGTGATCGAGATGACAGGGTAACATCTATTGTTGATTCCCCGAGTGTGTTGGTAAAAGTGAGGGGGTTGTTAAGGCGATTTAATACAGTAAATGGACTGTTTACAAGAAGCTCTTCCAGCTGTTGCCCTTTTCTAGTTCCTCTGCACCTTCAGTGTTACTGTGCCAGCTAGGCGAGCGGCAATTGACATCTGCGCCAGTCAGTATTCTAGCGTTTGGAAGTTCCATGGTGAATTCTTGCAGGTAGGTTATTACTGGGAGGATGTACTCGCCAGGCTACAGTACAAGGAGACCGAATAGAATTCTCCCACAGGGCTGATGATGTGAGCGCAGGCAGCCCAGGCGTGGCAGAGGTGAGAGATTTTAGTGACCGTGTAGGCCGGGTTGTGAACCAACACAGCCGCTCAAGGTGTGTCACCATGACTGTGAACTATTTTGTACGAAGCGGGATAGCATTTGACGGTTTTGGCTAATGTGTACGGTTGTAATTGGAGGATGTCAATGTTTTCTTCGACTTTCTGGCGTAACTGGCCGGCAACTGCCATTGCTCTTTGGGCATTATTTCGTAAAAGGGAGACTCTGAGTGTTATATTGTTTACGGTGTATGTCCCTATTTTATTCTTAATTGTTGAGTACTCTTTACTTTTAGGTAGATGGGGCAGTTGCTCTCCCGGACAGAGCGAGCGTGGTCCATATTTTATAGCTTGCAGTTGGCACATATTGGATCTTCTGATTTATTGGAACAGGAGTTATATTCATGACCTTTATGCGCGCAATGACCACACGTGGACTCTTTTTTGAGTACAAATATGTATAGTTTGGCCAAAGCGGCAACATCTATAACATTTGGGAACTTCCACGTGCTCTCTGAAGCGGTGGCCGCCACAGTTTATGAAGACTCTATTCTGTTGGTTTATGAACTGCCAAGCCTGGGGGTGCCAGCTCAACTACCCAGTTGGTAGAACTTCCGGCATGCGATTTCGTCTGATACTTGAGGCTGATGAGAGTCTCGCGGGCTTCCTCTGGGAATTGTTGTTGTAGGTTCCTATGATGTAACTCGTTCGTGACTGTATCGGGATTCAGATCCTTATCAACACTAAAGATGATAATGGATGGGCCTTTCTCTTTGGGGGGTCTGTGCAATCAGGCCTAAGGTTTGGACTTTGGTGCTATTTAGAATTTGTGTCACATCCTCTTGCGTTCAGTCTCTATTATGACACCAGTGTGTCTTATCTTTCTTTTATTGATTTTATTTTAGTATTTTTTAGATCTGTAGTTAGGTTGTTTATCACCATGTGTTTTACTTGCTCACTAGTTTTAACGAGATCAGAGGCTACCGGCTTAAGAAGTACAGGGTTGTTAAAATTAAAGTATCCCTATGTAGAGGGCTCTGGAGCGAATTCTAAGGCTCGTACTGAAGAGAAATTTGGACAACAGGTACAACAAAGCATGCGCTCGCCATTTATTGGAAAACAAATTTGTTACAAATTTGTCACTATATGGCGCTGTGGCAATACAAATCACTTGAACAACGCTACAATTGTTCAATGTGTCCTCCATTTTGGTCAACAACAGTTTCCATTCGAAGAACAGCATTTTCTACAGCAGAACGTATCATGTCAACTGGAATAGTAGTAGTAGTAGTAGTAGTAGTAGTAGTAGTAGTAGTGGCACTTGATGCAAGAAAGCAAGTGTAGGAGCTTATGCAGCATCAGCCAAAAAAAAAAAAAAAAAAAAAAACACACCATACCCTCCAATTGCCTGTCCAGTTCCTCCTTAAATTTATTTAACCTATCAACTTCCACAACGACAGATGGAAGTTTGTTCCAGCAATTAACCACCAGCTGGCTAAAGGCAAATTTCCGCACATCTATTCTACATCTATCCTTTCTTAATTTGAACTTATGTCCCCTTAGGTTCGTATTCTGAACAAGTGGGAGGATCCCATCAGAATTCAGCGTGCTCAACCCATTCAAGGCCTTATAGACCTCAATCAGATCACCGCGCAGGTGCCTAGTCTCCAGCCACTGCAATTTGCAGAACTTAAGCCTCTCTTGGTAAGAGGATCCCTTCATTCCCCTCACCAATCGTGTTGCTCTTCTCTGTACACGCTCAAGCAAATCTACATCCTTCCTAAAATGAGGCCTCCAGACCTGTACGCAGTACTCAAGGCGTGGCCTGACCATTGCCTTATACAGAGGGACAATCACCTCCTTTTCCCTGCTAGCAAAATTCCTATATATCATTGACAAAACCCCATGACCTGCCCTAGCAGCCTGTCTACATTGCTCAGAGAACTTCATATCTGACTGCACAATTACTCCCAGGTCTTTTTCATTTTCTACCACCTTAAGTGCAGTACCACACAGTTGGTACGTTTCTCTGGGGTTACTTCTACCCATATGCAGTACTTTGCATTTGTCAAGGTTAAACTTCAGTTGCCACTTCTTAGCCCATCTGCCCAAATTATCTAGATCCTGTTGCAGTAGCACACTGCCATTACTGTCATTAACAACCCTGCCAACCTTCGTGTCATCTGCAAACTTCGACATTAAGCCTGATATACCTTCATCAATATCATTGATAAATATACAAAACAACAGTGGACCCAACACCGAACCCTGTGGGACTCCACTAATAACATTAGTCCACGAAGAGCAGCACCCATTGATTACCACCCTCTGTCTTCTCCCACTTAACCATCCTTTTATCCATTGTAGCAACTTACCCTTAATACCATTCTGCTCCAATTTGTACAGTAGTCTTCCATGCGCAACAGTGTCAAAAGCTTTCCTGAAATCCAAGTATATGATATCAAAATTATTTTTTGCATCCAGTTCCTTTGTGACCACATCATAATAACCAATCAAATTTGTCAGACAAGACTTTCCCTTAACAAACCCATGCTGTGTCTGAATTATTTTTGCAGTCTTGTCTAGATGATCCTGCAATGCATCTTTAACCAGTGACTCCATTATTTTACCCGGAACAGAAGTTAAACTAACTGGTCTGTAATTATTCGTGTCACCCTTCGAACCTCCTTTGTGAATTGGGGATACATTTGCACATCTCCAGTCCGTGGGAACCTCCCCTGAATCCAAGGATGCTCTCATAATTATGGATAAGGGTTTGCTTAGTTGCTTTGCCGCCTCCTTTAATATAACTGGATAGATCCCATCCGCCCCAGGTGCCTTTCTTATGTTTAACTTCAACAATTTCTCCTCCACTTTGCTCTCAGTTATTACAAAATCATTAAGCACACTGCTACAATTTGATGACCTTCTTCCATTTTCAAACTGTAATGATTCCTCACGTGTGAATGTAGATGCAAAATACTCATTCAGTTTGTTTGCTATCTGAGCAGGATCATCAACAGTCGAACCATCGATGTCAAGTGGACCAATCATATTCAGCCCCTTCCTTTTAGAGTTTATATAAGTAAAGAAATCCTTGCTGTTTTTCTTAGCATCTTTTGCCAAAGATTTCTCGTAATCCGCCTTTGCCTGCCGAACCTCCTTTGTGACCTGATTACAGACTAGCTTATATCTGCTACAGGCTTCTGCGTCGCCTGATAATTTATATGCATCCCATGCATTTTTCTTCTCTGTCACGAGTCTCATTAGTTCATTTGATAACCATTTAGGCCTAAACCTTGAACAATATTTCTTCATCGGTATGAAAAGTCTAGTAGCTTCCACGATTAATTCCTTGAATGCTTCCCACTTAGAATTTACTGTTTGTAACATCGTCAGTCGATCCCACTGTACAGAATTTAAAAACTGTCTGAGACCACTGTACTCCCCTTTACGGAAGCAAAAACCCTTTCCTTTACCCCTGACGGTAGTTACCTCTTTGAGTAAATCCCGCTTCAGCACACTGTGATCACTGCCACCTAGTGGTTCCTTTATCTGCAAATTCTTAATACACGAATGATCACTGCTGATAACCAGATCAAGAGTATTACTTTCTCTGGTTGCCTCTCGAACATGCTGCTGCAGAAAACAATCATCCAATAAATCCACAAAAGTCTGACTGGTGTGTGAGTGACCAACCCACAAGTTCCAGTCAATATCTGGGAAGTTAAAATCCCCCATTATAAGACATTCTGATTTACTGACCCACTCTATTTCTCTGTACAATTGTTCATTGTACTCATTCGAGTCATTAGGCCTATAACACACTCCTACTCTTATTTTTGCTTTTGCAGTGCTTATGTCACACCAAACTGACTCAACAGTGCACTGTCCATCTATATCAACTGGATGCACTTCTTTTGATTTTATGTTTTTCTTAATTAACAGCATAACACCTCCTCCCTTTCTGTCCTGTCTATCCTTTCTGTACACATTGTACTCCCCAAATTCCAGTTCTGCATTCCTTATATCTTTGTGACACCACGTCTCTGCTATCCCAACAATATCCGCCTTTGATGTCTTGACCAACACTTCAAATTCATCAAATTTATTTACTATACTTCTAGCATTGGTATACATGCAAGCATACATGCTCCTATGCCTATTCCTTGTTACCCTAACACATCCCATATACCCAACTATTCCAGGATGACTGCCATCCGTCCCTGAAACCCCCAACACCCCTCGCTCCAGGTCGCTTCTTATTCTAATAGAAGTTGTGCAAGAATCACCTTCACCTCTGCCTGCGGTTACTGTTAAACTATTAGTCTTTGTATCCCCCCAAGCCGTCTCCTCCGTAGCCGAGTGGTCAGGAGCGGGAGTGCAGTAGCACACGCTCTTTGAGTAGACCGGGGTTCAAGCCCCTGACTGCTGAATACGGTCGATCTGCCAACCCGCATTGGACCAGCGTGGCAGATTATGGTCCATTTCCCTCAGCATGAATTGTTGAGGAGGCTTCCATCCTGCAGTGGGTTGATAATGGCTGCACTTTACTTTTTTATTTTTTATTCCCCCAAGCTAGCAGTTTTCCGACCCACCTAACACTGCCTCGATAGCATCAGCAAATATTCTTGCACCCTTTCTATTTAAGTGTATCCCATCCCTGTAGAAGCAATCTCTCCTGTTAACAAGTACAGTCCAGGCTGAAAAAAATTCTACCCCTTGAGCCTTGCACAATCTTTCCAGGGCCGAATTGATCGACAAGGCTCTCATCATATACTCCCTCCTATCGTGTCTGGGCAGAATTGCAGACACTTTCAAACTCAACCCTAATTCTCGGCTTTTTTTCAACGGTGACCTGTACTTGTTGAGTAATTCTGCCGGTCTCCTACTCTTAACATCATTAGTGCCAACGTGTACAACTATATCACCTTTTGTGCCCTTGAAAGATGATATCCGCTCTACAACGTCATCAACCTTTGACCCTGGCAGACATACCCTGGTCCTGTTCCACCTATCCTTTTTACATAGCATGTTCCCCGTTTCCCTGACAATAGAGTCACCAACAACTAATAGGTCCTGTGGGACCAGCGCATTCTGCCTTGGGGGTTGCCGCTGTGTTGCGTGATGACCAAGTGCAAGCTCTGACGTTGATGTGGGCAGCTGAGAGCTTGATGGGCCCCTCAATTTATTTCCTTCGAGGGCATCCACCCTGTCCTTCAAACTCTCATATAGGCCCATAACAACGCTGAGTTGTCGCCTGATTTCCTTACACTCCTTACATCGCGCACACACAAAGACATCCCCCATGGCAATATCATGTTCCGTTCCAGAGAGTTCGGCAAACATTTCACAAGCTGCACATTTTTTTAGGCTGTGACGCGTTGGAGAATCGCCCCCTTCAGTTCTCCCCCGAGTCACAACACTCCTGCCACTTTGTGCCCGTTGCTTTGCTGCTCTAGTTCGGGGCATGGTAGTTTAAATTAATAAAATCAATAAATTAAATGTCAGTAGTATTTGAATAGAAACTATGAAATAGAAACAGTGAAGCGTATTACTATATAATTATGCGTTAGAGCTACCTGGCTACCTCAATTAAAAAATTTGAATTCCCTACAAAAACTTTGAATTCCCTATATACAAAAACAATGGCTACAAAAATCGAACAAAAATAACGGTTTTACCTATCGTAAGTAAAATCCACAAAAACTCTTTATCTAAATTAAAATAAAAAATAACCAGCGTAACTATAACTATATGACTACGTATTAAGTATAATATAAAACAACAATCATGTAAATAAAAGGCAAACACTTATCGTTTTTGCGGAGCCTGTAACTGTCAGCTGTAACTTTTAAAGCCAGCACATGTAAATAGCCAGCACATGACTTCTAATTCTGTCCTTCAGTTCTGCCAGAGTTTGACATCCTTCTCCATACACCTGATTCTTCAAAAAACCCCACCCGTTCGTCTGTAAAGTGTTGCCTTAGCAATCTTTGGACACAATGGTGGATGTGGAGTGGCGCACCATCTTGCATGAATATGGTATCCTGAAGGCACCCACGTTGTTGCAGCTCTGGTATTGCATGACGGAACAGGTGCGGGGTCCAGTCGGTGTTACCTGTACAAAAAAAAATGGTCCAATCATGAATGTGGCCGTAAATGCACACCACACTGTCACTTTTGGAGAATGCAACGGGACCTCTTGATAACTAGAGGGTTTTCTGTTGCCCAAATGTGACAGTTATGCGTATTTACTTGTCTATTTAAGCTAAAGTGGGCGTCATCACTCCAAAGGATGTTCCATGGCCAAGTGATATCCACTGTTATTCGTGCCAGAAACTGTAGTGCGTATGTGAAACGAATATCTGCATCACCATGCTTTAGCTGCTGTAGCAGGTACATCTTGTAAGGATAGCACCGCAACACCTGACGCATTACTAGCCTTACAGTGGAATACGGCATGTCCACTTCACGAGAAACAGCTGGCACACTTGCGCTACCACATGGAGATTGACTTGATAAATCCACGACAGCCATAGCCACATCTTCAACACGAGAGGAGTCCACAGGTTTTCGACCTCTACCTGGTTGAACACCAAGGTGTCCTGTCGCTTCAAATTTCGCAATCATTTTGCGGACAGCACAAACAGTCATAGGTCCACGTGGGCTTTATGCGCTTCTGACGCCTGAATTCTCTGATAGCCGCAGCTGCATTGTTGATGTTCTGATTGTACAGCTTCACTAATAGCGCCTTTTCCTGATAGTACAGCTTCACTAATAGCGCCTTTTCCTGCAACGTTGTTCGCATTGCTGTTGTAGTGCAGGCAAACATCTACTGTATGATTTTGAAGAAACTGCTTTGCTTTTATACAGTACAGTGTAGAGTGTAGTGTGTTGAGTGTCAAACGGCACCAGGGGTTTCCCCCATTGCCGCGTGCTATACAATGTTGGTGTGAAACAGAACACTGTCAATGCCAGAGGTTTAAAAGTGTATGGATTTTGTATTTGTGTAGTGTCGTATGCCGTTGTTCATCTGGTCATTTAGCCCCTGGGCCTCTAATGGGACCCAACGTTTCCCCCACTCCGCCCCGTGGAGGCAGACCAGGTACATCACTGTTATGTAGTGGCGCTGTGGCAATAACTTACGATTATGCAAAGAACGTAAGTTATTTGCATAATCGTAACTAAAATAGTTACACGCCATACAGTGACAAATTTTGTAACTATTTTTTTTTTCCCAATAAATGGCGAGCGTATTCTTTATTGTACCTGTTATCCAAATTTCTTTTCAGTACGAGCCCTCTACATAGAGATACTTTAATTTTAACAACCCTGTAAAAGGTGTGGGTTTGGGAGTAGAGTTTTCCTTATCTGTTCTGCTTTGTCATTTGGTCTTGGTTGGTGTTGTTGGTCTAAGTTTCTCAGCGATTCCGCGTAAGTAGGGGCGCGCTGTGGCATTTGTTGACTCCTGCGTTCCGTGTATGCATTAAGTTTCTCAGCGTTGACTTCAGAGTTGAGGTGTACATTTAGAAGGACCGTTTCCAATTTGGTCCACAGCCCGACCAGTTCACCACGCAGAGCTATGGTAATTCTATTCGTAGAGTCCTTTTGCTTGTTTTCGAGCTGTATTCTAAATGTTCGGACTTGCTCAAGAACATTTCCCTCCGAGAGGGAGGGGTCCATAGGCGGGAAGTCAGGTTGTTTGTTTGCTTCCCCAGTAGGTTCTTGTTGGGAGGACGCTTCCTCCTGTTCCTTCGCTTCACACTGCGATCTGGTTTCGCGTTCTGGATTTTGTCCTGTCGTTTTCTTGTATTTCTTTTTGGAGCAGGTGTGGATTTAGGACCATCTGTATTCTCTGTGGACTTTGTCATGAGGGTCGCATTGGGTTGTGCCTGTGGTTGCTCTGACGATGCCTCAGGCACCCTGGCTGATTTTCCTTTGTATTTTCAATATCTTGTCCTAAGGAACCATTTTCCGTGTCAACCATTGTTCGTGATGACGTCAGGTCCGGTGGTCACGAGCTTATGACGTTTTATTAGTTGCGATTGCCACTTCTGTTTTAACGACTTACTAAAGCTATTCTAAAAATTAGCACTGTTGTATTGTGCACATTTGCGCGTTAAATCAACTATTGCGTATTCCAGTTGTGACTATTTGCCGTGTTAATCAATAAAAACCCCTAATTTCAGATCATTATTGTTCATAAATAAACGGCCAGCCTCAGTACCAACTTCCACCAATCAGGAACGGCGCTGCTGTCACGTGATCATGCAACGGGAAGAAGGACTATTGATTGCCTGGTTAGGAGAAGAGCAATGGCAGCCAACAAATTAACGTAATTAATATACATCATAATTAGAGCAAGGCAAATTCAACGCAAGAAGTCCTCAAAGAGGGTAGATCCCTCTTTAGATCGGTGTGTTTAATTTTTCTTTTCGCTACCTGCATCGCGAGCAACCGATTTCGGTAAATTACTACTCAATTTTCCAGAATCTGGCTAGAGTTTCCACCACTTGGTGCATAACATCGAGGTATAACATGTTTGGGCACATTAAACACAACTTTGTTAATTGGTGGATGCTTATTGACGAGAGATAAATGTATAAATATAATTCAGCTCTTAAAAGATCATCGTCCCATGAAATAACCATGTACTATATTTCCTGTCGCGACAAGGTCAATTCCAAGGTGGCAGCTAGTATGGCGCCGCTATTGTTATAGCGATGCGAGTAATTGACATCGCGGCGAGTAGGGGAGGCGACTAACAGAATCGAGACTTAAATAATAATAATTTTGTAGAACTTCTATATCTAGTATGAGGCTTAGTGTTACTTTACAGTTACAATTTTGCACTGTGAGCAACTAAAAAAGGCTCTGCTACTTCGGGACACTAATATCCGAGATTCCCTGTACACATCATATGCAAGTGGTCAGCCATTACATGCAAAATTTTAAAAACATTCATATTTTCTTTAATACTGGTCATTTTTAACTAAAAAGTCACCTGAATGTCCAGAGTCCTAAAGAGTTTCATGTGACATCGTCTGCGGGCGAAGATTCCAATTATAAACACTTTATAACACTGATTGTATCGGAGCTCACAAATGCGTGGCGCACACTCGAAACCGCGAGACTATCACCTGATGTTTAGGTAAGTGGCAGACGTCAGAGTGCCCGGCACATGAATGACTGGACCCAGAGTATCCCAGCAGAACATCACCCAAAGCATGGCACCGCCACCACCGGCTTGTTTTCGTCCCCCGGCGCATCCAGGCGCCATCACTTCCCCAGGTAAACGAAGCACAAGTACCCGGCCATCCACATGGTGCAACAGAAAAAGTGATTTATCGGACCAGACGACCTACTTCCGATAACTCAAGGTCTAGTTTTGATGTTCGCGTGCTGCCCACTGTAGGCGCTGTCGCTGGTGAACCGTGGTTAGCATGGGCACTCGGAGCGGCCTGCGGCTAGGCAGCCCCATTTTCAGCAGGCTTCGATGTACTGTGTGTTGTAACACATTACTCCCACCATCAGCATTCCAATTACAGGCTAGTTGCGCCACAGTCGCCCTTCTGTACCATCCGGGAGAGCCTTCGCCCACCTCGAGCATCGATGAGCCGTGATCGTCCAACACCTCGCTGGCGGTTCGTGGATTTTCCTTCCTCGGACCACTTTCGGTAGGTACTAACCACGGCTGACCGTGAGCATCCCACCAGTCATGCCGTTTCGGATATGCTCTGACCCAGTTGTCTGGCATTACAATTCGGCCTTTGTCAAACTCGCTTAAGACCGCTGCCTTTCCCCATCTGAAGAACAAAAGTAACACTGATTAACGGAGCTCAATATCAGGTGTTTTTTATACCGTGTCCCCACCCGCGCACGCGCCGTAGTTCACCTGTAGTTGCTTCGATTTGCATAACGTTTTGGCTCATCGATGGATGAGCCAGACTACAGTTTGTTAAATGTTTAGAATATTATTCCAAAAAATAAATGTTTCTGTACTTAATACTTTCTTACTTACGTATAACAGTTGACAACGAAGAAGAGAGCCCAGTCCCTGCACTGTGAGCAATTCACAAGTAAGAAAGTTTCAGCACCTTGTTAGGCCAGGCACAAGCCACTGGGCTTTAGGAAACCCGACCTCATCAATGTGTAAGGATTGGCCTACCTACACAACTCTAATCCCCACAGAAGAAGAAGACTGCTGGAAAATTGAACTTTAAAATTTTTATTTTGCCGTATCACGGTCATTCGTGTTGTTTCATATGCTGTACGTTGTTTTGGCTGCTGTAAATATTTGTGTTTATGTAAATATGGTAAAACTCCCACTTGTGTGTGTTTAAGCAGAAGGTATGCTTCAATTGTCACGGTATGTTCTTACCAGTTTACAGTAGTTAAGTAGTAAAAGTATTTGCGAATAATTAATAACTCAAATAGAGTATTTTCCAGATAAAATGTAGTTATAAATCAGATATTATGTATTTCATGTATTTTATAATTGTAACATAGATGTATTTTTGTAACATAGTTGTATATGTATTTTCACCCTCTAGCCAGTAGCTGTAACCGGGTGTTCTCCTAAGAGAAATAAACTGATGATAATAATAATAATAATAAAGCGTCCTAATCTCTTAATATCCTTCCTTGATGAGTAATTAAACTCTGCCCATTTTCACATTGTCCATCCGTCTATCCATCTGAGCGTCCCCATGCAACAAACCCGACTTCCATCGAACGTATCTTCAATGAAATTTTATATTTGGCTCTTTAAGAAAGATCTGTCTAGTCCTCCCAAATTTCATTAAAATCGGATCAATAGAAACCCGGCAGTAGTTATTATTTTTTTTTTTTTCATACTTATCACATAGGCTAACCTTATACCGTATATTGCAGCTAAAGCACTGGATATTAAAGTGTGTTGCCGTGCTGTGATTGGAGTAATGAATGGGCAATATGGCGGATACGCAGTTGCGCATTTGAAGTAGTTGCTTTTTTTTTATTAGTCGCTCGTTTTTGTTATCAATTTTCTAAATATATAAATCATGACTTGCTACTATTTTTCTTATTACATTAATCAGATGAGAAATGTGAAATGCATATTACATGTCAATTGTTATTAAACTCCAGAAAGAAATATGAAAAAATGCATTCCAAAAATGTTGACTGCATACTGCGTTCTGATGCGCGTTTTGCTATTTGTTTATTTTATTAAATCAGAGAAGTTCACTGAAATACGTGTTGCGTTTTAATTTTATTAAAAATCCAGGAAATAAGTAAACCACGAGTGAAGCGCAGAATGGATATTAATTAGGTTGTGAGGTGAGTGCACTGAAATGAAAACAATTACTTTTATATGTTAGTGAATGAATTTAATTAATTAGCAATTAAGTGGTAATAAGACAATTAATTATTTACTTTGCACTTCTGTTAATCACAGAAAAAGAAAAAAAATTGAAATCACCAGAGATTCAAGTACTGTATACATTACCCAACTTGGTTCTTTTTCCAACAACACGTTAAACTTGTTTCGTACTTCTTAAAACAAAAGTGTGTGTTGTTGTTCTTCTTGTGTGCTGTTGTTGGTCTTCTTGCATTAACTGACAGAATTAATTAATTTAACCTTTTAGGCTTTTATCTTCCGAACATTGATTCTTTAAATTTCAGGTATATTTAACAATTGGGATTGGGTGGTTTTAGTTAAACACTGAGGCAACTAATCCCATGAGGCGTTAGAATGTTTCCGCACTCCATCAGCATCCCAAAAAAAATCGATGCCATCGCTTTGCCAGCAGAAGAAATCGACTTGGCTTCTTGATTCGACAACCCTTGTGCCCTTTTGATCTGCTCTAAATAACTTCAGGACCCATTGCGTTGGCACCTCCCTTGTTCTGCAAGTTGTCCTCCTTTTCCTGGCCTTCGGTGGGCTACCAGACCAGGAATAATTCCTACTTCTCCCTTCCTACCTCATCCACCTCCTTTTGCCTATTTTTACCCCACCACTTGTAGTATCTTCCCCACTGTTCTATTTTTTACTTGGTCTCCATCGAGAAAGTTCAGGCGACCCTGGCGGAGACCAGCCAGAGTATGATGGGCAGCCTGGCTCATCTCCCAGTGGTGGTGGCGGGCAATGTATGGTCCCACTAGGGGCCCTGAGGCCAAGCAGCCAGAGATATAACAGACAAAAAAACACAATACTGCATAAACCAGACACTACACTTTTTTTCCTGCCTTTTGCAGTAGTTCTGAATTCCATCACAGATGTGGGAACTCACCACTGACTCTAAATACTATGCCACTACGTGCTAACATCTTTTTCACAGTGAGAATCTCTGTTATTATGTGGTACACAGGTTCAGACGAGATACAGAAGACGCTGGCAATGTGTTGAACTGTTACTCGTCGATCACTCATCACCAGATCATGCACACTGTCAACAACTTCTGGAGTGGTGGATGTTGCAGGTCTTCCACAGCGTGGGTCATCTTCCAGTCTCTCCCTCCCTCATTTACATACTTCTTAACCATGGATCAGGAAGGGTCATCCTCCCCGAATATTGTAACCATATCCTCATGAATTGTCTTTCGCGTTGGTTCCTGTTTTTTTTAAATATTGGATGACTGCACGGTGAGTGATTTTGTCTATCCTTCGTCATTCACACAACTTTGTTGACTTCAGGACCTGTAATTAAAAACGACATTATTGAAACTTAGTGGATTACTATTCGAAGTGTTACCTTAAGTACAGAAATTTTTAACACTGTGCCACTATCCTTTCATACTCAGGCCACGAACTTTTCTAACGCCCCTCTTACAGATAAGTCAACTGAAGTGTTGTGGTCTTAGTTGTTTCGAGGAAAACACAATTACAACCATATTAAGATTTCCATGCAGTTTTTCGCTCTTTTCACTTCAGTTACCACATGGTTTACCACCTACGTTTATTCATTTTACCACTACAAATCAAAATATTTTAATCCAAATCCAATATAATTCCGGATATTTCCTTCCATTTTAGGAATTTGAAATTACTCCATAAATGTTTACTTTTTTTATTCAGAGCAAGATAAAATCTGAAGCTGCTTACAAACAATCCGCTGATCTAACAGCATCAGACCAATCGTAATCGTGACAACAAATACACCAACCAAACGTTTCCAATTTGAGAACAGGTGCAAATGATATCAGAATTTTATCAGCAGGAAAAAAACAGTTTATTTATAATGATCCATGAAATAGTGTGATAATATGGTCATATTATATAAAATATAATTTTTCATAACATTTATTACTTTGCTTTTATCAGACTTCACATTATTCGTTCTATTTAGCAACTCATACTCACTGGAACTATGACAGCTCCCAAGATTTCACACTATTTCTTCGAAAGACAGTTATTTCATGTCTAATAGCACATAAATGGCCAGTCCTCGAGGGTAGCACAGTTTTCAGAATCACTCTCTCCTCCCCCAATCCGCATGGAAAAGACGTCTGTTCGAATCCCGTTAATGACATCGCGGATTTTTATGTCTTTGTCTTTTTTTTGCAACGTGGCTGAGTTAGTCGATCTCGAGTAAGGGTATCATGGTTTTTTTTTTCTACCGGAAACTAGGGTTCTTCCTCCAACAAACAGCAAATCGATGACAGGACACGCGAAATTTATTTACAGACATACGGCCTAAAAGTTGCTGATGTTCCTAAAACCTTACAGCCAACATAAATCGCCATTAGTATTTTACGTAGTGTATGAAGTCGATTCTTGTGCCAATACTTTTCGGAAAGAATTTCTTGATTTTATATTTCCCTTTTTTATTGTCGAAGCCAACAACCATCTACTTTATAACAATTGGAAATACTTTTTCGATAGTCTTCAGGCTGATTATAAACAGATTTAGTGCAGTAACGAAATTCGATCACTATTTTGACACCCCCACTCCTCTCTCTCTCTCTCTCTCTCTCTCTCTGTGTAATGTTGAAAGGGATATGAAATCAAAGGTGCGCATTGATTTATTTATCTTCATGAACCGGGTGTGATAAAGCACGTGAGCACGATCACTCCCATCAGCACAAATGGAGACAGATTACACACCAAAGATGTCTCAGAAAACTAACGCCGTAAGTTTCATACCAAACCGATTTGAAGAGAAAATATTCCAAAGTAAAAGAGAATAGTTAATCATTGCTAAATGCATGTTCGTACAAGTATGAACTGTTTATTCCCTTTAACAACATTCTATAACCCTCGTAATTTTTATAACGTTAGGAAAGTTTTGTAATATTAGATAATGCGATTAAATATCTGAATTTATACACGCTAATAAAGCATTGACCACACCCTGTAGCTGTAATCAAAGTTGTAGCTGACCTGCGATTATGTGTTTAACACTAAAGAACGGGATGTCCAATTTTTTAGCAAATTTCAGGTCAAGATTTGGATGTACAGGAATAAGAATTTTTGTGCAGTGCATCCGCTCTGCACCAAAAGAAGAAACTCACTCTGTACTAACTTCGCTGTAATTCGTATTCTCTTATAAACTAAAAACTTCCTCCTAAGTAGTTAGTGGAGATTAAAATTCATCGAATCCTTTTCGTATCACTCTCCATATTTTCTACGGAGAGTGATACGAAATCGATTTCTCCTTCCAGTCTCTCTTTTCACAGTTGCATTCATTCTTTGGCTAAGGACACCGGTTATATTCTGATACAACTAACTATGATACACGATGTTCTCAGTGACAGTGTGGTGGTTTCACCATTTGTCGCTCGTTTGGAGAGATTTTGTGGTCCTCTTCAATCGATACTGTAGTTAGCTGATCTCAAGTGGACAGGATAGGGTGTCCCCATGAGTTATTCAAGGTTTTACAGCCCGCACCACATGCAAATCGACCCTTGTATACACACTTCTACAGATAAAACGCATATTAATAAATTACCATCCTATTTGCATTTCCAGAGTATTAAAAATAAAAGTGAATTCGACTCTATATTTGGTTTAGTAGCCTTAAATTCAACACAGTCCTAAAAAGGACTGGGTTCGAGTTCATCCCGGAGTAACTTATTAAGGTTTTTCACACCATAGTAGAATTAGTCGGAGCTGGGCGAAGATTGTACGGATTTCTCACTTGCAAACTGGCGTTTTCCATCCCGCAAAATAGGCAAACCGATCAAAGAATGCACGTAGCTTTCAGACATAATATATTGATGTTTTATGGTCTTGACTTATTCCCCCTTTCCCCTTGCGCAAAAGCAAAACAGTCTTAAATGAACGAATTGGTGATACTGTACATAAACAAACTTAAATTTTAAGAAGTGTACGATAACGAATTAAATGTTCAGCGTCATCATAAATGTTTAAACTATTTACCTAAATATTTCCAAGTGTTTATTATAATCTTATCAAGCTAATTTATTGTTAAGTTAGATTTCTATGACGAAAATTTACTTTTTCAAACCGTTTATACTAAAAAATCAAATCACTATCTGCTCTCAAAACAGAGGACAGGACTTTTCTTAACAGGAAACACTCTCGCGTAAGGTAGAATCGCACGTTTACAGTCTTCTTGCCCGGAAATTTCGTCTCACAAGTAAGCTGTAATTAGTTTTACAATGTAGGTGTCTTCTCTGACATTACAAACAAGAAACAAACCGTATTTTATACCAAATTCTATTCTACTTCGTCTCACTTTGCACGTATAACATTATTTAAAGGTGTTACCGTTTTTGTCGCTTCAGTAGTTTCTCCGGATTCTTCAACAACCCGCTACTTTCAGAAATAAGAGGAGTTTCCAAGAAACCAAGTCATAAAAGTACTTCGTCACTGTTTCTCTTCTCTCATGAATACAGTTATTATTAATATCCTTCCAAATGCTTTCCATTCAGTTTCTTTTCAAGTTCTCGTGATGTTGCTGTTTCTACATAAATACAAGAATATGTCGGTATTTAAAGATAAAAAGTTGCGCAACAGACTCTTGTTTATGCAAGACAGAATCTGTTCTGCTAAAATAAGAGGACTGATCGTGAACATGTTTGCCGTTGCTGAGCAACGGAAACCAGAGAGATAATGGAAAAATTCTTTCATGAACTGCGAGAAAAAGACACCGGATGTTACTAATAATTTTATCTCTAAAATCCTATAGAGATAATGAAAACAAAAGGAGAAGGCTTTTAACGGTCGCTGCAGCGTAGTTCTAAGCAACCACTCTGCCCTAAAAGGCAACCGTATTCTTCTGTGTCATGAATGTTAGTAGAGCCTCTTCGGGCAAGTTAATAGCTTTGGCTATACAGCGCTTTAAAAACTTCAATTAAAACGCCGATCTTCGTGATCATTTAAAAGCCTTTTATAATTATATAATAGCCTGTTAAATTACCACAAAGGAAGAGTGGCTTTTGTAATCAGTGGGTATCGCACATCCATGACGGTGAACTCTTCAGGAAAAAATACAATGCCCAAGATAACATCCCGCTTTTAATTCTTAATAACACAATTAAAGTGGTATAATTAAAAAGTTTGCAGTTCTATAATAGGGTCATTCTGTAGCTTAATAAGTTATTAGGTTGCTTTTGAACAATCGCCACGTCAATAAAGGCAATGAAGCGTTAATATATCATTGTCTATAAATTGCGTGTTATTCTGTAGTCGATTTGCTTAATGAAAAACCCGAGCTTCCGAGAGATAAAACCATGTAACCCTTGCCAGAAGCTGACTAACTCAGCCACGGGAAAAAACCTATAAAAATTCCTCGTGTCAGTGATGAATTCGCACTGAGGTCTTTTCCACTGGTGTGGAGAGGAAGGTCATTATATCCACTGGCTACCCATGAGGGCATACTGCAAAGCAGTTTCTATTACATTTTCGTAATAGCAGTAAAGCAAAGCAATCACAGTAATTTCATAGTACTGGCTATACACAACATAATGACAAGGTAATTTACACTATCCATGAACATTTATTGGGATACTAAACGAAGAAACATCTGATTGGAAAGTTTTTAATATCGTATTATGGCCCTATAGGCTTTAATGACATCATCCATCTCTAGGGGAGGACACTTTCTACCAATTTTTGGTATATGCAATCTAGAATCTTGTCCTGCAGCTCTCATAAGGCTGCCACTGGTTTCCTGGCAGAACGAACCAAGATACGTCTTATTCTCTCAATTGTTCCAGAACATCCCAAGGATGTTCAGTTGGATTCAGAACCAGTCTCTGGGTGGAAATGGTAAATTCGCCACACGCATCATGCTGTTACGAATACGGATCATCTCCAAAAGTTTCCACAGTGCAGGTAAGGGCAGAATTGTTCAGAATCACAATAACGGTTTTATTGATGAAAACCAGTGAATCAAGACCAAACCATTTAAAACAACAGCAAGAAATTGCTGATACGGCATCCGACGATTAAACCTCTTTAAAATACCTTAAACGCCTTGTCATGATTAATTCCGCATTGTAATGTCTCTGCTATTGCCTACACACTTTTAAACCTGTTCCTGCTTTGCATACACCTCATTTAGTTCGTTCATTACATTGGGAGGGCACCCGAACATTTGGTAGAGTATGTGCATTTTGTGTCTGTCAAACGATTTAGTTTCTTTTTTTAAGAAATGCACTTTCACAACCTGATTGCAAACAGATACTGCGCAGTATCAATATTTGCCTCACTTCCTGTGAAGAGCGAATTTCCTACAAAAGTGACGATAGCTCTGGAACTGATGTTGATTTGTTTATCCAAGATAATGAAGAAACAGTGCTGTTATTCCCTTAAGGTTACCATTGCGTCAAGTATGTCCCACTAGGAATTCTTAAGTCTAACGATTCTTTTTACCTTCTTATATTCTGACAAGCAAAAGACTTGGGACCGTCACAAAGATGAAAAAAATCATTTAATGCGTACTACACAGGCATTTGTTTTAGAATATAAAAGGCGACAGTTGAGCTACTATATTTTAATGTAATCTAAAATATTGCTTTCACGCGCACTTGCTTTGATTTTACAGTAAAAGAATCATTACGGATGCGACTTTTTCAGCGTTACTAAATTTCGTTTTGCATAAAAGTCTTTCATCATGATCAGAAAGGAAAAAATAAAAACTATTACTTTACAACCCTTGTCATTAGCGTTGGAATGCATTTTGAGTTTAGCTAATTTTTTTCATAAGAAAGACTAAACAAAAATAATCTATATGGAATTCACAAGACTCGTTTTCTAGAAATATTCCAGCCATGTCCACTTAATTTATTTAACTTCCCGAAATCTCTCCAATAAAGGCACATTCCGCATCACATTAATATTTCAGGATTCATTTCGGAATCGAAATCGATCTTGAAATGAATTAGTGCTAATTGCCCTACGCGCACTCCTGTGTTTCCACTCTATCCGAAATTTGATATTCACCTTTCAATTAATCATAATTTGCTTTCTATTTCGAAAGATATTTTTAAATCTGAAACTGCATCGGAAGAAGTGTGTGAACTCTTCCTTTTATTTCTGTTACTGGGGAAATTTCTTAAATGAATTATAAAATGCGTGTATGAGAACATTTAAAAGCATATATGAATTCTTCGTATTTTCATTAATAATAAGCAAATAGGCCTAATTCGAACAGTCGCTTTAAAAAGGGTTGTTTACGATATTTCTTCCAAATGGTTTGATAATCGAATAGTTACTTTAATCCCAGAGAGAAATCACTCGGTTGTTCATAAATACTTCAACAAATAAGTGAACTTTTGATTTCAACAGAGGGCGATAGTTAGTTCCATCAAAAGTTAAATTAAATTACATAAACTGGTTGCTTACTGGTTTATCGAGGCTATGTTTTCAGTTACTTGTCACTAGGTTGAGAGATTATAGCCAGAATTGCTCGTTTGAATTATTTATATTATTAGAAAGGAGATATAGGACCGCAAACTGTTTTTCTGTCCTCTTTAATTTGGCGTTAATCAAATAAGGGAACTCTGACGCTCATGCTTGTGATTCAAATAGGATTATCGTCGAATTGTTTATTTACTGGACAGCGAAACCAATTTCCTACACTCTTTCAAATTTCATGGGGAAGAAATAGGAGAGAATAATGGATAAAGAAATATTCCATCATTGTAATCCTTGCTAGTGTTACTATACTCTATCTGGATGAAAAATCGTTTTTTACGTTTATTAGCCGCCTTACTCCTTAAAATAAAATTTTAGTTTACTTAGAAATTGTAACGTACCCGCATTAAGATGTCCAACGTTCTGAGTAGAATCACATTCATATAAAATAGAGCCATTCTTTGTTTAACACTAAAAGAATAAAATCGACTTTTCCATCACATGATCTTCAATATGTTTTCGCTTTGGGGACTTTTATATCATTAAAACGCTGTACATTTTCCACTCAAATCTTTAGTACTCTTACTGGCTTAGTAATCTTCAGTCCCTGTTTTTCTGAAGGTTGAGATCTGCAAAAAAAGAACGAATTATAACAGAACAAAGAAAGCAAATCTTATTTTTATTTCAATCTGCCAGAAATGGAAACTCCTTCATGTTGAATTAATCAAATGCAAAACGCATTTAGGTTTAATTAGAGCTTGATCTAATTAAGTATCCCTTGGGGTGATTCATCATCGAATGGCCTTATTGAATATTAATTAGCGTCACGTTCAGGCCTGATAAAGAAGTTATCTGGATGAACGACCAAAGCTACATTTCCAATTATAAATCTAAATTAAGTCATCCCAGATTGATTTTTGATTATATTCGGAACAATATGCTGGTTAGGTTAAAGAATGCACAGAAACTAAGTAAAGATCTAGTCTGCTTCTAGAAGAGGAACATCGCTAATTAGTGAGGTTTTAATAAAAATTAAAAATGGAGGTTTGTTTATTCCCAATGCTAACTTTTAGAACTGCGGTAAACAAATTTAGCGTATTCTTAAAATGCCTTTGCCATCATCAACGCAGCTGGTTCAAACACCTCGCATGAATAACAATAAACTTGCTAATGTACTGTGATATTGGTCAGAAATGGGATAATATCAGAATGTGCTACACATTGGTCATCCAAAAATTCATGGGCTGGATGGCGTTGCTGCTCTCTGGGACGGTGTAGAAAAGTTTTGAATTCGATACCTGTAACCGCTTTCGTATTACGATAAGAGAAACTGACGTCAGCTTATTTCACACCGGGGAAGAGTTATTCCGTCTCGAAGATGGATTAATGTTTTTTTTTTTTCTTCAGGCAAAAAAAAGTCGCCTTTACGAACGTGTACATAAATGTTTTACGCACACGATCCTGTTACATGTGAACTTAATGTGCTTCCTTTAAAAAAATTTCATTGACTTCTATTAATTATTTTGTAAACTATTTTCACCTTAAAAACCTAAACTTTTTCCCATCAGCGTACACCATAAAATTCACTGGTGTCAAGGATTACATTCCAACCACAAAATCAAAAATATCGATAAAAATGTGTGCTTGATGGAATTCTATCAGATCATCTGTGAAAGAGATCCACGTTTGAAAAAAAAAAGTGCAGGATTGTAACTCAGCTTGTGCACACTGACAAAATGGAGGGCCTAATCAATAATCGTTGTCCTCAACATGTTTCTGCAGTACTTTTATGTTACGTGAGCAACTTTTAAGGGTTTAGCCATTTTTAGTCAGTTTTTCAAAATTTCAAATAAAATATCGCATAGGCTCGATTTTATTGTGCTTTACAAAAGATGTTTCTGTTATTTCATTTTTTTCTTTTCAAAAACAAAAAAAAAAAAAAGAGAAAAGGCCATTTATGGTTCAAAAATCAAAAGTTTTTTTGCTTTTCGTTTTGTTTGTATAATTATTTGATTGACTTTTATACGTGTAATATAGACCTAAATGTGTCTGTTACGATTTTTTAATTGTCTTAAACTCTTTACTATAACGATATTCAAATAAAAACGAAACTCCACGTGGAGGAGTTAAAATAATGCAGATTTAAAATTTTTAAATCACTTATTGTTAATTCTTTTATACTGATATGATTGATCATAATAAGTACTGGAAATATCTCTCCCCCCCCATTCCGATAAAGGAAGAAGGAGAGAAACATTTCCATTCTCCCTGGAGACCGACTAACTCGGCCACGGAGTGAAAAAAGTCCCTAAGACGGAATTCAAACCCGTCTTAGAGACCTAGTTATAAAAATGCGTGGTCTTTGAAGGTGTGCTAAACAAAACTGTCGGAACATAAATGACACAAGAACGAAAACACTATACTAGAAAATAATCCGCGATTCTCTCTGCAGCAGAAATTTGGGCGTCTTCGACTCCGACAGTAAAGAAAAAAATCTATGCACACTCTTGTGCATAGAAAAATAAAACTACTCAAGTGAGCCCTCCATAAACACCGCATTCCTCCAGAAGAAAGATAACCCAGATGGTGGGGCAGATGGATGTCCATAGGCTACCAACCACAATAGACATGAGGTCACAACTTCCACCAATCTGTTAACTGGCGCCATCTCATCCCCAAATTTCTAGGATTTGTGTACGAGCCGCACGCCTGCAATCCTCGAGATCAACCCAAATGCTGCTGTCAGTATTATATAGGCTTAAACTGAGTGACAAGTTCGCACCGGGAAACTCACTACCAGCAATTCGAATAATGAAATCAAATGAAGTGGAGAAATTTGCATCCCAATCCGCTTATAGAAAACAAATCGCAGAACAAGTCCCCATCATGCTCGATACATAAACGTCTCGGAGCATCTGATGAAAATATTGGACGTCTTTTTTGTACTGACCATCGATCCTAGCGATGACATCCACTCTGTGTTGAAACTGCTCGCAAAAAATGCATTGCTTTGAAGTACCACGCAGGTTGCAAAAATCTTGCCTTGAAGTACCTTGAAGTACCACGCAGGCTGCAAAACTCCATGCTTCTCCACTCCAAATGTTGTCCACTCGAAACAATATCTGCTGTCAGCAGCGGTGCAAGCCGTTTATGTGGAAAACTCGGTGAATAATAAGTGCGGTGCAGTTTAATCTGCTTTGAACATGGAAAATCTTGGCTGTGTTGTGGTATGTGAAACTTTTTGATCCTGCCGAGCATTGTAATTTGCACCCGATGGCGGTTGTGTTGATTGATTTTTTTGTATGTTATGTAATTATATGCAAATATCTAAAATTTTGTACACTATCTATCATTTATATCCCATCTTTTCTGTAAATCATTAAACTATTTTAGTTGCACCTAACTTTCATAATTGTTACCATAACCCACTAATTTCCTTATTGTTATTCCCTGACTGTATGTTGCGTACTCGTGAGTTGTTAAACCCCTAACCCTATAGGATGTATTGAGCATGTTTTGTTCGCTGTATCTAGTTGTGTAAAATAAAAGGTTATATATACCCCTAAGTCTAACTTCTGTATTGCCGAATGCGCACTCCCACATAATTCTGTTTCGTCTTATTTATTGACCTAAAGTCGATAAATAAGATGAAACAGATAGCATTTGTTTAAAGAGACTCTTCCTTTAGTTAGCATTGGTTTAGAGAGAGAGACTATTTTTCCACGAGTATCTCCGGTCTCTCTAAAACGACTTATCAAATGAGGGATATAGAATTACAAGACACTCCTTTGCTTGGAAATGATTCTTGGAATACACAGTAGCACTTCTCATAACATTTAAACTTGAAATTAAAAAAAAATGCCCAACAACAAACACACGCCCTTCTCAGATAAAACGCATAATGCTGCATCTGAAATTAATACATCGGTGAACGAATTCGATATCGGCTTACAGGGCCCAGCCCAACTCGTAAGAGAATAGCGAATTCAGTGAGAGATTCGTGAATAAAATTTCAAAATTAAATTTTACCTTCTTTCTTACTTACAGAATTCTGCGACCAAGAAAAGTTTTCCAACAAGTGCTCTTAAAACCCAGCATAAATTTCGCAAAATGTAAATAAGTAGAATCCAGACTGTGACTTCCATTACATTACTGACATAATAAAATTCTCATTTTGACAGTTGTCTTAGCTCAAATTTCAGATGGCTCCCATGACCTTAAATTTAGGCTATGGTCAGGGACCAACTAATATATACTTAACACATAAGATAACTACTTAACGCGATTAAAATTAAATAAATAATAAAAAATCATAATAAACACAGCATTCTTTCCCAACCCCCACACACAAACCAGTAAAGGGGATTTGATCAGCGTAATAAATCATGCTCCATTCTATTCCCCCGTGGCCTCTTCAAGGTAGTCTTCCGTGCAACAGGATTCCAATGATCCTTTTCAAATGATTGACACGCGTTAATCGTGCTTACCTGAATATCCGGATTCGATTTCACCGGCACCGAGTCTCCTTTTTGCGAATAGATTATCAATTTTTGTGCATATTTTCAGTGTGGAATCGAATTCTTATTCATGTCGATCGAGTGAACCCAAAGTTTACAATCCAAGGACTTGTCTATACGCCACACCTCCAAAATGATCGATGATTTTAAGAAATGCATTACAAGAAATGCTTGAAAGTGAAACGGAAGAAATTTTTATTTACGCTAAAAAAGATGACTAGGAATTGGAAATTCTTACTGTATTTTCAGAAAAAAGGAGGAAAACCTAAAAGAAGAGAGCTTTACCGATCAATTCACGACGGGTGTAACTTGTCTGCAGAAGATAATATTCGAGTTCAGCTTTCAAATATTTTTCATATCCTGTTCGAACTTAACTTTGAGATTTAAGAATTTAAACGCAGCTTCACTGGATCGTGAATTTCATTCTGACGTTGCATTTTCTTTTCATAATGACACTAAACAAATTTAAAAAATAGTAATAATAAAGTAGTTTGATTTAACTTTCAAATACATCGAAGGTTTAGGATGAAAATCTTAGATATATTTGAATATAATACGACGCTTTAAATATCATCTTCGTTGGAATTTAAAACACTCGACTTCAGAAAGCAAATAGTTTAAACGCCAGTAGTCTTGACCATAATTAACTGGGTATGCAAAGTGTAAACAGGAGCTTGCAGTAATATCTTATCTTATCTCGCAATGCATGGCATTGCTTTTATATTTTACCCACGTGGTAGAATTAGTCCTCCCGAGGGGAGGGTTGCTTGCTTTTTCTTCCCGGAAACTCTAGTTTTTCATCCAGAAAATAGGCAAATCGATCACAGAACACGGGCAATTTAAAGGTGTACATAGAGTAACACAGTATATATGGCTCAATATGGTATAAGTCGCTGATGCGCTTAAAACTCTACAAGAACAACAGCCTCTATGAAAATATTGAAGCTTTAAGTTTATTTATCTTTTTCTCAGAAAAAAAAAATAATAATAATAAAGCAGGCAATTGAAGTGCCGATCCGCACTGATAAGATTAACTTGGAAAATGTTTCCATTCCACTCAAAACCATCTCATTAAAATGTCATAATAAATCTTTCTAGTTTATTAATTCGTGTTTACTTTTATTAAGTACTTGTGATATTTCAAATGTAAGCCATTACGGTATGAATAATTTCCTTATAAATTAATTAATCTGCAGTTTACTTGGGTATAAATTATATTTCAACTCTTCTCTGCGCTTCGCTCGAATTCTTGAAAATGAAAACAGACTTAAGAAGATTAAATCCTGGTTTGTGTTTCTGACTTTTTCGCTATCTATCGGATCTGTGAATCCGACGCACCACTCTTTAAATTGAATGAATGCAAAATACCGTAAAACCCCGATTTGATCAACTTGTCCAACTTGTCTTGATTTGATAAGGCTTGTCCACTGAATCTGATTATCCATTAAACTCTAAAGAAGTACGTACACATAGCCTCTGAAACTAACAGAATGTCATTAAAAAATGCTGTACTATGAAATAAAATACATTAAATGTTGTAATACTATAGTTTATTACACTTATAGTGGAGTAGAAGAGCTTGAAACTTTGTGCCATGTAGTAATAATGGAAACTCGAATTAAAGTTTATTCAATGCGTGAAGCGCTCTCGAGCAACCTCGCTGGAAGTTCAGGGGACCTTTCTGATTGATATTTGACACACTCGCCAGGCTGATAGACTGTAATGGTGCGGAAAATCCTGCATCCCGGGCACTCTACTTTATCGTAAAAATATTTTAACTGAGAGCAATTCTGAACTAAGCTCCAACATAATTATGGAATATAGGTATAAATATATTTAATATAAAACATTGCTTTTGGCTCGGTTTCTGATGTACTGTTTTTGGTTATTTATATGGCGATGGTTATTTTCCTAAATGGTGCAGTGATACATCTTAGGCGAAAGAGAAAGAGTCAACAGGTTTAATCTCTTGACTCTGTCATCTGTTGCAAGTCACGACCTGAGAACCAAGCTCCATATGGGCGGAAGCCCGGGTGGCAGTTTTGGGATAAAGGTTCTTTCAGATGACAAATGCACCCTGGAGTGATCAATCAGTGACCAAAGAATACTTCCTTTAAGAACTTTATGAGAGGAACCTGGAGGATTGCGGGGTTATCAGAATCAGATGCTTGAAGAAGTGACGATTTTGATTTCAAATAAAGTCAGAGGGTCCTCTGGCCTTAACTGTGTCCTTGAGGTGCCTGGTGCTGTCAGAGGAATTCTGATGGCCCGGGAGAGAATCTTTATAGACTGGTCTTCGCATCGGGTGAGGGATCTCCTGATGCCGACCCAGTGCTATAGATATATGAATTTCGGCCATGTGGCCAAGCACTGTACGGCAGGTGTTATCTGTGGCCACTGTGCCAAGCGTGGCCACTCGTACAGAGAATGCAGTAAAAAAAAGATCAGCTACCAAAGTTCGGGGCACACCGCAGTTGATAAAAAAATGTCCTGACTGTCTTGGGCCATTGATATCGTAAAGAGAAGAACTGATTACGATTTTTAGACAATAAAGCTGCGGTGGTGGCTTGGAGGTGCCTTCATATTTGATTGGAATAAGTTAGGTTCATAACTATAGTTATACATGATCTGGGGTGTCTTCCTCTGCTGGTGGCCTAGAAATTGCCAATAGCTTAATGCTGGGTCGTGCATTGGGGTGCCCCTTGCCTAGCATGGGGCCTTGTGTAACAATTGTGAAATGAACTGACAATAGTTTGTACAGTCGTTTATGAAATTGATAAAATTGTAATGTTGCGATAGCAGTCTGCAACTCGCTGTGATTTAAATAGAAAGTGTGGGAAGAGAGCTGGCCTCTCTTCCCATCTGGCTTGAGCTGGGCCCTCGAGTAGCGTTGGGGTGAGAGATTCTCGCCAGCAGCTTAGAAAGGGTGAATTGAGTTTTAAATTAGTTGATCAACGAGCTGTTGATTGATCAGGAAAAGTTTCCTAGATGGGGCGACCTACCTCCTCGTGGTGGGACGAAGACGCCGTTCCCGCCGCAAGGCCTAAGGTCGTTACTTCCTTGTTATTCGAGTTATTGTTGAACTTGGATTACTAACCATTAAAGGTTAAAAATACAGCGAAGCTGAGAATAGGCAGCATATGGGCGGGAGCCCAGGTAGCCGCTTTATACAAATGACAAAATCCACCCTGGAGTTTTGACTCACTTATATTTAACAGATTTGTCTAGACTGCCTTCAGCGTAGATAATCGATGGATAGGGTGATCTACCTCCTCGTGGTGGAGGTGGGGACCCAGTCCCCACCATGAGGCCAAAGGCCGTTCTATTTAGGCCGTCTTGTGAATTGGAGAACTTGTGTTTCACTAACTTTGTTATATGAATTATAACAACTAACCTATTAAGCAGTGCTATAGATGTATGAATTTCGGCCATAATGCAAGTTAAGAGCTGAGAACCAGATGCATATGGGCGGGTGGCATCTAGGATAGGGGATCCTTCAAATGACTCTGAAGTGGAGACCTGATGTGGACCTATTATATAATGAAATATGAATCATGTACTGTGAATTTCCGGTTTGAAGGACTGAAGTTTGTTATGAAGTTTCATGAGTTGTGTTTGCATTATTAGAGCCGAGAGACTCAGTTGTGACATCAAGATGTGAGAACTGAAGTTAAATAATAATGGACTAATGTGCTAACTTGACTAATATTATTACACAAACCGGACGAGATCCTGGTCTGAATGATGTTTGTTGCAAAACTGTTGTTTTGTCAAACGCGAGTGCAATTGCTGACTGAATCTGTGAGGAGCGAGTCTCCTCCTCTTACCTTGCTTGGGTTGGGCTTGGGCTTCTGAGTGAGATTGGAGTGACTGATGCTTGATGCCTAAACTTTGATGAATTTGATTATGTTGATCAGCGGGTTGCTGGTCATGCCCTGGCCCCAGATTGGGGCTGGGCAGTGGTTTTTCTAGATAGGGCGACTACCTCCTCGTAGTTGGAACGGTAACTTGTCGTGCGGGTGGAGACTGTCCCCACCTCGAGGCTAAATGGTCGTGCTATTTTATTTTGTTAACCTAGTTGGGTTGTATTAATATAATATGTTGATTAACATACTAGTCATGCAATGTTTTGATACAATCTCATATAATATGCATATGGGGGAGAGCCCAGGGGGCAACAAATGCACCCTGGAATACTTAGATGTAAGGAAGGAGTAAAGGAAATATAACAGATTACCACTATCTTATTATAATAGATAAAAAATGAAAATTCTAAAAATACAAAAATTTGCTTCTACGTATGCACGGAATACGTATATGCAAATGTACGCATCCGTATACTCAGAATTTTCTTTCTGCTTCTCTCCTACCAAATGTCTCATAGTCCTTTAATGATAATGCTGAAATAAAGAGCCATTATATTTTTTTTGTTATACTGACACGTGCATACAGATGATAAAAGGAATAGAGAATGATTCCTGCCACTTCCTACAGTAATGCGCAATATGTGATGCGTAATAGATTCTGAGTTGCACAATAGAGTGAAGAGCAATTGTTGGAATTGAAATGGTGACTTTGTAATTTCTCTAGACAACTGAAGCGTGCGATAATGTAACTGGAAACACCTCAGCGCACCTAGTACGGACCACAAATTAATTGATTCCCAGTGAAAATGAGTGACCAAAAGGGAGGTTCATGGAAAGAGTAACTGTCACTTTTGATGTAAGCTGTGTCTAGTGTTTCATGAGGACAAACATAAGTTAATTGTAAACTCACCACATGTAATCCATTTTCCAATAATTGTAATAAAGTAGCCACCCGTGTAATATGTAGTCCTAAAATCTATCTCAATATAACCACTGCAGCATTCAAGAACTTTATTTATGAGCTGTGTGAATGCATGCGCTCGCTCACTCACACACACACACGTACAGTGCCTTCTTTAGTAATTCACTGCTAACACTGTCGTGAACAAGATTACCTTAGCCGAGCAAGTTACTGCTACACTGATAAAACCGCATTGCTCTCTGAGCTCCACATTACAGTATTTTGAGATAACTCTTTCTTTCGGAATTCTCCAAGGTGTACTGTATTGAGGAATTTCGCTGAATTATCTTTTAAGCTTTGCATCAGTGCCAAGGATAAATTCACGCTGCAGCACATGCAAAAATCAAAATTACCATTGGAAGTTAAGAAGTGCTAGAAATAAATCTGGTGGTTGAAATTATGTTAACTAGTATTAATGCTCATTAAAACAGCAGGATTTTGTAATGAAGTGAAAATTTATAATTGCACTACATCGATATGATTTTGACACAAATACTGCTTTTATTATTTCTATCAAAGTTTACAGTGACACAGAGCTTTTGATCTCATCTAAATAGCCTAACTTAAAAAAAAATTATATATGCAGTAGCAAATCGATCACTGAACCAGGATACCGCCGGTTGAGAGTAAAATAACCAGTGTACTTACAGTGTGTACGGTATTAAAAGAAGAAAAAATAGATTATATTAAATTTATAATCATAGTACAAACTATTAATATTTAGCAAAACTGAGATCAAAGATGTTTTATCTTTGAAGTGTATTCAAAGATAAAACATCTTTTCCCAAATAAAAATGCATTTGCCCTTTGATTCTAAAATAAAGTAATGAAACCTTTGATTCCGAAATAACGAAATTCCATTTCTCGTAATATCATCATCTATTGATGCGATTCAAACTGTTAAGAATTGCTCGGTGAACTTTTAAATCAGTTTTCGTTATGGTGCCTCGTATTTTTCAGGTGTTTGAAGTGTCCACTGGAATGTGTGCGTTTGAAGAAAAAGTAATTGTTGTACTGGAATGTTTTGGTGGCAAGATCTTCGTGTGTGTGTAAATAACTCACCATTATATACTTTTTGAAACCAGACAAAAATCAGTTTATATGAGCAGTCTGTTGGAAGACAATAAGCAGTTTATACGAGCAGTCGTCTTGGCCTTCTATTATATAAACAACATTTAATTTTTACATGTCCTCTACATCAGTTGTCTCATTGCAGTTTTTGTTTTTCTCGATGCGCAGCAGCAGCACCACCACACGAAGGGATAAGATCACTGAAATTTCATGCATGCTGCTATTTGGACTCAACTGAAATTATCTCGAGAGAATTCTCTAATCAGAATTCATTTTAAATATATAATAACGCAGTATCGCTAAGAAAAACGGATAAAATTAAAGAGGTCGGGTTTGAAGTAAAAATTTCTCTTTAATAAACTTGAGAACTAGTTAAAATAAAATGAAACAAAAGCAATAAATCACAAGAGCTTTCGGACGGAGGACGTCTTTCTTCAGTTGTAAACGTTATTACAAAAGTACAGAGTGTCACGCGCTCACTATGGTGGTCATGCGAGGTGAAAACCTCGTGATACAGGCGCAGGCAACAATTAGCTGTTGGAAGTAGAGGCTTGCAGTTGTAGCTGCAACGCTTGGCTATGCTGCGTGCGCCAACGTTTGTCATTTAGGAGGATGGTTGTCTCAGTGATGGGATGGATGCGACCTTCTCTGTTCCAGCTAAAGGAATCGCTACAACACGAAATGTGGAGGATTCCAACCAGACACGACGACGGTAGTGGCGGGATCGGTCGATAATCTCGACGTCGCGGCGTGGCTCGATGTCGTGCTAGGTAGACCAGAAGTGCTCAAACCCTCGTTTCGAGGGTTTGAGCACTTCTTAACCCTCGAAACGAGGGACCGCAATCTTCTGCCCGGAAGCTCCAAGAACTTGATCCAGTGAGCCTGTAAGACCATAGAACGTTGTTGCGACAAGTTCGGACAGTAGGAGATAAAGGCGGTCGAGGGGTCATTGCTACGCGTGGTCCTAGAGTTGGCAACGCTGTCACGGACTTGTAGGGTAGCCGCATTTTGCCAGATCTGCTTTTACCTTAACGATCTCAGTGCGACCATAGTCCTGTTTCCATTCAGAATTCATTGTTGCAGCATGCAGTTCATAGAATATGTCGGTGCAGGGGACCGTTGTGCTCTGGCTTTTATTCTTGTGTTTCTTTTGCTATTTATTATTACATCCTAAATCTAGTTCGGGCAGATATTGAACTTTAAGTAGTTTCGAGTCTAAGTAGTTCTTTAAGAGACGCCCCACTTTCTGGAATATTCTTTATAAAAGCTGAAGGACCAGAGAGATAACATTGAAAAGAAAAGTCTTGCTTACTTTTTGGACATGCTTCGTATAGTGCATTAAAAAAAAAACACGTCTCAAGAGATTCGTCTCTAAGACAGCTAACATCGAACTGAATGTTTCCACTGCAACATTTGAAATTCGGCAGTGGAACGCGAATTTCAAAAGTTTTAAACCAAAATGTTTTTCTAAATAATTTAAAAGATATTTACACCACATTAGCAAAACAAAAAAATGTCTTCCAGTTTACTGGAATTTGAATATGTACACTAGAAGTTCATTATTTCTAGTACGACATCCGTTATAACATTTAAAGGAGTTTGATATTTCCTTTACAAAAACGTCTAGAATATACCTTAATCCTAAACGGTTTAGTAGTAAATTAATATCCATAAACGTGTAAATATTAAATCTAACTGATATCCAGCATTTCAAGGGTTATATTTAATTCTCGACTGCAATGGAGAGTACACTTTCAGTAGTAACAGCGTAAGCCTAAATCATTTAATAAAATCTGTTGATGTCTCACCATTCGTCCAGCCTTGCATCTTCCCCACGCGATGGAGAAGGACAGCGAACGTAACTACTGCTGCACTACCGCAAGGGTAGCTGAGAAGAAGAATTTTATCATAAATATAAAAAAAAAGTCATATATTAACTTTCATTGATTCAAATAAAAAGTGTTAATTTAATTACAATATATTATATTTTATATTATGATTGTTATATTGCAAATTGTTTATTGTACTGTAATATGTTCTCAAAGGTTGTTATTGGGCTTTAAGTTCGTTAAGACTACGTATCCAGCCTCTCTTTGTTGCGCATTTTCACTACGCACGTCTACTCACCTAATATATTAATTAGAGAGAGAGCCATTGTTCTTTGCATTCTGTTTAGAATTTTTACGTTATCTTAACTTTCCACTTTTTTGTAGGTAATCTACTTCATACCAGCGTTCTGCACTTTCATGCTTTTACCAAAACTGCAATCTTGCTTTGCTTTCTCCTTTTACTTCTTAGCCTTTTTCGTGTTAAATCTTCCGAAGACTTCTTTCACCTTACGCCAAAAAATATGACGAAACCACAGTAAAAAGTTTTAATGATGCATTAACACAGAGATAAACCCTCCTATGTTTCGTGCCATACTCCAGTCCTGTTCTTAAGCTGAGGAATCTTTCCTACATCGCTGACAAGTAACAACTCATCGATCATGGCACGGCTGGTGATCATCCACCTACTATAAGGTCGTTCCACTGGGATGTACCAACAACTTTTTCGCTGGTTGAACTTACTTTTTATTTTTAAAAACTAGCGAACAACAAACATTTCACTGTCGATTTTTAGATATCCACTGGGCAGGAACCTTGCGCTAAAACCAACAAACAAAGTAAGTAAAAACTTAGCAAAAAAAAATTAATATTTCTCTCGCAACACTAAAATCGTTTAATATTGGATGTATACACTATCTTCAAAGCTATTATTATGATGAGAATACACCAAAAGCCTTTTAGTAAGTTGAGAAATTTCATTCCGCGTAGATCACTTTAAAAAACCCCCCAAAAAAAACATATTTGGTGTACCATAATGCACAAAAACTAGATAACAATGACATTATTTTTGTATGCTTCGCTCACTATTTTCCCCTTATAATACATTCTTTATATAAGAAGTGGAAAGACCTCTTTCTTGGCTGGTTTCTGAATTCAGTAAAGCAAAGCTTCTCCATCGTAATAAAAGAGTTCTCTTATCGCTAGAAACCTATTTCTCAACCTTTGGCGCATACCTGCTTAGAGTTTACTTGTCCTTTAATGGACTTTATGCAATACAAAAAACCCAAAGGTCCCTCGCACACATTTCAAGAGGAATAAACGTTTGTTGCAAATGTAGAATTCTTCCACTATTGGGAAAATGCAATGACGTAATCGACTTTAACGTAGAGTATTTTAGTTTCTAAATAAGTGCATCCAATCTGCATTACAATTTTAATTATCTGCACGACCACAGAAGCAGCTTTCGCCTCTGATGTAACCCTGTTCCAACATACCTGTCTCCAGAGATCCTCCTCCTAGTTCGAGTTGGGTGCGTGAAAGTAAAATAATTTTATTACGTTCATTTATGGCGCCTGCTGTAGACTGAAGCAAGACGGTGTTCATCCTTCCCATACAAGATTTAATTGTGTAGAACTAAAGAGGAAAACAGAGACAAGGTTTTCTTTCTTCTGCGCAACTTGCGTGCACAACACCCTATGTGGGGCGCACTTAAATATTACCACCGGAACATTTTCCACGTCGGTGAACTCTATTTGCTTTCATAACGAAAGTTCTTGTGATGCGGGCCACAGACAGAAAAATGTGATGTAATTAGAGCCTTCGTTAAAAGCTCGCAAATGTACAACTCTTCGCTTTTAAACTAATTGTTCGAGGAGTTACGTTATTAACTTAAACAAATATCGTGCGCTGCGAGTTGCAGTGAACACCCAGATAAAAGTCACGCTACGATAGTCCGGCAATTGGTTTAGTCTTTGGTAAAAAGTAGACAATGCAAAGCAGTTTAGATTGCTCAGCCTGTATGGCCTCATTTTCCAGGGATCCCTTTAGAACTCTGAACTCCAAACTTTGGTTGCAAGCAGAAAAAAAGTGGAGGACGGTCGAAACAATGAAGTGAGAGGAAGCTAAAGATGAGTGCAGAGTTGTTGTTCATTTTGTCTTGTAAAATGAAACAGTTTATTTTTGTGGTATTAATTTTATGAATGGGAAAACAATTTGGCAACACAGCATCGCACGATTTTGAACAGGCAGAAGCATGTTCAAATTTTTTCGTAAACCTTTTAAAATTTTATGGAAGGCAATTCAAACAGGTGACATTTTGCCTCCTGTTGTGCATGTAGCTACGTGGCATATGTTCCACCAGAGATTTAAAGTTGAGAAGAGTGAGAGAAAAACAGAATATTCGAATGGAAAATTGAACTTTCCTGCATAAAGGCGATCATATTTGATGACCATTTTTCCGTGGAATTGGAGTGCTACGTGCTCAATTGCCAATATCTCCATCACTCCTGCTTGCATAGATGGGCGAGAGGCGCAATTCAGAGGTAAGTTCTACTCACACACTGGTTCTAGCAAACTAAGATAACTAAATTTATAGTCAATCGATCTATTTTCATTATGTAGTGTTGTTGGAAACAGCAAATAGTGGAATCAAATACCACATAGTGAAGGGACTCCCCTGCACCTTCCTAGATTACACGGTTAACAACAGCACGCCATACAGAGAGGAAAAGAATAGGCTTCAGATCCACCTTATCCGGATCTGGCAACGTCGTTGGACCGAAACCACCAAAGGCTGTATCACCAAAAACTTCCTTCTGGAAATGGGGAAAATATTCCCGAATGACGTGAAAGTTGTAGAGGGTGATGATGATTGGCAATTCGTTAGTTTAGGTGAACAGCAAAATTTTGGCATTAGAACAGCTTGATTGGAAGAGAAAGCTACTGCATGTCAGATGCTTGTTTGCTATACACAAAAATAATTAAAGGATGGCTTTGCAACTTATGTAGAAGAGGTTGTTAAATTGATGGTGTCAATGCTGAAATTTTACTTTCATGATGGTGCGCGTATAGTTGCAACAGAGAGCCTTCCATTATTACTAGAGTGTGCTAGAATCAGTGGAGGGGTTTACGTAACAAATATGTGGAGATTTATTCTTCCTGAATTATTGCATGCTATTGATCCTGAACCAGAAAGGGAAGTTACCTGAACATGTACATTCCTTTGGTCAGTGCGCTGAAATTTTAGGTCCAGGTTTTCTCAGCAATGAAGACATGGGAAAATTGATTCATATTTTGGACAAATCACTTAAAGAACACTTTGAACGTGCACAGGAGAGCCAAGACGAGGACTATGATGAAGTGGTAGAAGAAACTTAATGAATGAGAACGATGAGGATATTTATATCCTAAGTAAGATAGCAGATATTCTCCATGCTTTATTTTCTACATATAAAAAAAAATTCCCATTTTTATGCTCTTTTACAGCATTTTGTTCGCCTACTGGAACCTGATAAATCTTGGGCAGATCATCAGTAGGCATTGTGTATTTGATGATGTTATTGAACATGAGGGACCAGCATGTGAAAAGTACCTTCAATTTCAATATAATCATCCACCACTTGAGCTGTGGCGCTATCATGCATGAAAAGAAAATCTGGGCCAACCGCGTCCCTAAAAAGTCACACATAGAGCTCGAGGATCTGTTCTCAGTACCTCTGCGCAATTACAATACCCGTATCAAAAACATGTAGGTAGGGGTGCAGCCGTTGATAATTATTCCGCACCATACGAGAGCACCGCCCCCACCTTAAGTGTTCCCTCCTCTGATGTTGGAAGGATGGTTTGGCATTCCAGATGAAAAAACGTCTAAAATCTTGTTTGTAGGCTAAAACGGGACTCAGAGAACAGAACTGTAACTTTTTGTCAGGTCTCAGAGTCACATGTTCATTGCACCAGTTTCGACGCGCTCTGCTGTGGTTAGGAATAATGGGATACAAACCACTAGCTTGCTTGCGTAGAGTTGGTTTGAATTGAACCATCTTAATACAGTTCAGTTGGAAATGTTTTCTTATGGCGACAGCAACCTCAAGAAGCACTTGATTACAGGATATCATAGAGTTCTGTTTTGCTGTTAGAGCCAGAAATCCGTCTATTCTTGTCGACGTAGCCCTCGGGCGACATTGGCCAGCACTTCTTGTTCCTGTCTCCTGAAACTGCTTCCATAGTGACGAGACGACATTGACTGACATATTAAGCCAACTTGCCGCCTTCTCCTGCGACTGTCCGGCTTCAAGTCGTCCAACCGACTGCCATCTCAAAGAATCGTCTAAATGAAAATGACTCGCTATCCAGTATTGATGTGGCTATTCCACTGAACGAGTCAAAAAACGGAAATGAAGTGATGTGATCGCAACTCGTGTTTTTATAGGCATGAATAAATTGCATAATGGGCGGCTCTGTAAGATGGTAGATCGATTTCTATTGAACACTCGGAATCTGCTTGCCAGGATGCCTATCATATCAAGTATTCGCCTTCGGCGGTACTGATCACAATAAAATATTCATGAAACATTTTGTTAATTTCTGGACGGAAAACTCGAGTTTCCCAGAGAACATCCATGGAACTGTCTCTCGCGTGAGATCGACTAACTCTACATTTTGAAAAAGATCCATAAAACTTCCTCGCTTCATTAATGGGATTCGAACCCGGGCTGTTTACTCCCACTGTTCAGAGGATGGTGCTTATATACACTGTACTCTCCGCAAGGATGTTTTGTCATCTACAGTTCTTTGTTTGATTATGTAATGAATTATACAAAATCATTTGAGCAGTATCGGCGAACTGTTAACAGGCATTTCAGATGAGACTCCATAAGACATGGCCAGTGTTTCAGAAAGTGTAAAAATGTTCTTCGGAACATTTTTATACTTTCTTCGCATCATTATTGAGTTGAAATTATATTTTCATTTTCTTAATAATGTTTTTCTTAATCATGTTATCGTTCCATTTTGTTATATTTGTATAAAATAAATTACAAAACACACTTTCTAATGTACTTTTTCCTTGGTCTCAACTCCGTTTATGAAGTGTACTACAGTACTGTATTTCCGAAGTTGCTAAGCAGCAGTCTTGAAAATGGCCAAAAGCGACACACGAAGCAATTTTAGATAACAGACTGATGCGAGGCTATTTTAGATAACTAAAAGATAAAAATATGACACACCGTTTAAAAAATAGTTTGTCATCGGTGCCCAAGCAACTCACAGATATTCTCAGTGTATAATCATGTGTCGTTTATTATCAGTTCTTCCACCCCACGGGCTGTTTTCAAGTGCGCGATGTGTGAGGTCCTCCGTGTCTTGGATCATTTTCAGTTGACTGCCTTTGAATTTGCGAATGCGTTTCCTCGTCGCGCTATCGGACCCCGCAAGTTCGCTACAAACTGCCACCAATTCACGATTAATGCCAACTGCATTTTCGCCCTTTCACGAAAAGGGAGATTTGATGGTGGAATGTTATTCACTGTGTACAATTGTTACCTTGGAGGCAGTGCTATTCCTTGATTCTTATCAATCCTCTTCGTTTCCTATACCGAGCCAAACACTCTTTTTCAATATATTTACCATTATTACTTTTCTTGTTTAATAGGAAGTGAATTAATAATCCCAGTGTGATATACTCAAATGCGAGATGTGATAAATTCTCTAACAAGGAAAAAGACTAGATTTCAATAATATAAGAAAAAACTTTTTGATCGGAATCATGCTTTATTTATATTTCTTTGTAACCTCAGGAAGAGTGGTTCTAAGCTCCATAAGAATGCAGTAACGAAACACATTCCACCCACAATAAAAAATATGCCGTCATAGGACCCAATGTGGTCACGAAAATACCCTGAAACAAAAATATTGGAAAGTTATTGTAAGGTAAATTTACAAAGGGAAATTAAAATAACAGTTAATGATCACATTAATTAAACACCGTTAGAAACCTATGTTGGCATAAATAATGGAAAAAATTCAATTGAATGTTATCGATAAAAAAGCTTATCTTAATAAGGCTCTTTAACAAGAATGATGATCACTATTATAAGATGAGTATCTTTCTTTACCCATCTGACATTGTAGATGGATTTTTTTTTTTTTGTCCAAATAGCGCTTTTTTAATTTTCTAAGTTTGTACCTTTTGACACCAGAAAGATTTTTGTAGAACAAAGATATCGTGGCACAAATAGAAAACGTGATAATATAATATATAATAAGTAATAAACATATATACAGTATAAAATTCTTAACAAACTTGGGGCATGATAATAATATTGTACAGTATAAAATCCTTGTAAAACCATGTAAAATAATGAAAACGAATGTTTGAGTTTTCAAATGTTTGAGTTTTTCATTCTTATGTGGTTTTTCTGTTAGGAAATGTTTTTCCATAACACAGAACTTCTATTACTAAACAGTCTTAGAAGAGTCAGTGGCGAACTAATATTTTTGGAAAGGTGTCTGTAATGGCGGACAATGAATATGTTTATGTGAGTGTAACTATCCTCTAATAATTTATCTATATGCCATCCTCTGAAATTTAGAGACATGTAAGGAACATGCTGCCGCAAGGGTTCTCAGTGCGATAAGCAATCCCCATCTCTAGTAAGTTTATGGAATAATTGCTTATAAAATAATTAAATTAGTCATTTATCATATTCACAATTCATTATGTAAGCTGATTTCAGTGTAATTATCTCTGATTGTCAATTTGTTTCTTGTGACTGCCAACTGTATCATCATTAATCTCCAGTCCAAAGAACGCAAGAAGAGATCTCCCCGACTCTTGCCTCCCTCTGCAGCTAACTGTGACAAATCTTAATTCTCTGAGTGACATTTCCTGCCAAAGTGTTTGGCAGGAAAGGAAGTTTTCTGCCTTGCGACCTTCAACAAATCAGGCATCCATCCAGATAAGGTTTCGAAGATAAGCGCTAAAGAAAAAACCATAGAGAACTGTTATCAGCTGATGAATCTGTGATGGACACTTACACCTCACCAATAATGCCTTATTATAAATAATTTTGTTTTTTTAACTCCAAACTATATGTATAATTTTCAATCTTTGTATATTATTTAATCCTTTTATTTATAAGTAAAATTCTGTAATATCCTGTATCGAGTCCGCATGTACCCTACTTGTAATCCATTGTACATGTGATACCTCATACTTCAGTCTGTAAATAGAAGTCTCCTGGCACATTGCCGTCTCAGGGTAGTCCACGTTTTTCGTAGACAAACAAACTGATAATAAGAATAACAACTTTTTGTCCCTGTTCTGGTTATTGCTTTGAAAACTATGATTTACAAGATAACTGGATGGAGAAAAAGTTCAAAATTATTTCTTAAAAAATAGCTGATACAGCATATTTAAGATTTACAGAGCATCAGACATGGGATATAATGCTCAGCTTTTACATTTCTTATCTGAATAACAACCCATTTTCGCTTGGGACGACTCAGCTTTTCTTAAACAACTATCGCGTTAAGAGAGGTAATCTCGTGTTGGCCTTAATTCTGCTGTGCCACTAACATCCATCTTATTTTGGTATGTCTATACAGCACGAATACTTTTATTTATTTATTATTCTGTTTATTCCAGCAAGTGTTTGCTTTCACTCCTTTCACACAGCCAATCTGCTAAAAGGGTGCACAAAGGCATGAATTTCAGATTTCAGAACCATTTTTTAAGATTTCAGAATCATTTTTAAACCATGAAATGGTTTAAAAATGGTTCTGAAATATGAAGCCTTCATCCCATGTCAAGCTGAGGTCGATGTGAGACTCTACTTTCTTTATCTGCGATCGTTGAGACAAGCTCCGATGTTATTTTTGATTCTTTTTTGAAAAGTAATTTGAGCTTATTTGAATATGTTGAACTCCAAACCCATTTTTAATTGCATATAAACAATTAAGTCAAGATGAGGTCATCCGCATATATAAATTTCTTTAAAAATAACGTTTATAAAATAAGCATCTTCTTTATATTTTTTATTTCTATTTAAATAAGACGTTTTTATATTCGTAAGGCGAATTTTATTTCAAGTCAAAAGTTGAGATATAAGTGTAGTTGGTTAGTCGCTAACTTCATTTACATGAAAATACAGGTTTTTTAAGAATATTTATAATGTTAAAACAAAAAAAAATCCATATGAAATTTCCTATATTGTGGACATTGTATTTCCTAACACGATTGTCATTAAGAGAATTCCCCATGTGAATACCAAAAATAGAAACGGGATTTACACAATTTGCTTCAGCAGTTGAGCAAATGAGGGAGATTTGATCTACTGTTCGTCTGAATTGTACACCTAATGCCACCTATTGCAATTTGCAGCGATGGCAATACGAATAAATCCTATGTAGCTGATTGTTACAGCACCAACCATTCGAATCCCAGGATTTAGAGTAAATCCCTGCCTGTACAATTCATCAAAGAGGAAACGAGTCTCAAATGCCTCTACTGTATTTAGTGAGACGTAATCTGTGACTTTGAGCTGTTTCCACACCAATGGCCTTTATTCTTAAAGCTGTTTACATGACCAGCAAGAATAAATATAATACAGTAGTTCTCAAAAGTACTTGGGGGGATAAAAATATGTTTCGTGGTTTTATATCTAAGTGATGCATAATTTACGTTGATAATAACAAAATATGTTAAAACCCAAAGCTTAAAATTGCTGGTGGTGTGAAAAAGATGAAAAGAGAATTTCGTTTGATTATCACACGATATTTGGAGAACTTTACTTTTTATTATAAAAAGACGTATTTCCTTCCGTCTTAATATGCGTAAACAGATCCATTATTATGTTGTTATGATCGGTTCCAATAACATTTCCCTAATTCTTACAGGTCGGAACGGCACAGTTTCTTTGCCTGTATTACTGTTAATAGACCTGCTATTATTTATCTAAAAGTAACATCTTAATAATATGCATAATGTTATCATTTTATTCCCGGAGATAGCAGGAATCAGGAGGTCTACAAGCTAAATAACAAAATAATTCATTATATACCTCTATTTCCGCACCATGCATTTCGTGATGTTGGACAGGTTTGAACGTGCGGCATGTAGAATACTCTGTCTTCGTGCTAATCACTGGAGTTGTTGTTGGCTTAACGACACAAGGGCTACTGAGGCCAAATTGTTTGTTCATTGTTTATTTACAGACAACATATAGCTATAGATTTTAAATTATATGCTCCTATACAGGTCAATATATTTTAGGTACCTCAAAGGTTCTATATTTGCTTCATTTCCTATGAAGTGATATAAATCATGAGTGATATTCAATGTGGAGAGAGACTGAAAAGTGTTAGAGCGGATGGTTGAATTTAAGGGACAATCAACCAGAAAATGACGGACCGTAAGTTGGGTTTGACAGGATGAACACTGAGGTGGGTTTTCTCCCAATAGTAGAAAGATATGTGCTTGATGAGTGTATCCAATTCTGAGCCTTGCCAATATCACTTCCTCTCTTCTGTTTCGTCTAAAGCCAGAGAGCCACAGCTTTGGTTCATGTTTTATCTGGTAAAGTTTATTGTTGGTATTACTTCTCCAGATCTGTGACCAGTTGTCGTAGCATGTTTTGAGTATGACAGACTTATAGTCAGTGTAAGGAACCTGAGGATGTTGTGAGAAAGTGGATTGAGGATATTTAGCAGCAATGTCAAACTTTCATTTCCCGGAATGCCAGAATGACCAGGGATCCAGCAAAAACTAATTGACTGATTGGACACGCTGCAGGAGATTAACTGGGAATGAATGAATGTGTTTCAAGACAGGATGAGAGATGAGAAATTCTTCCTTAGGGCAGACACATCAGTGAGGGAGTCTGTGTAAATTATGGAAAGCTCAATAATTTTACTTAGTGCTAACTTGATGGCATATAATCCAGCAGTGGAGACACTGCAGACTAATGGTAGTGAGGCTGTAGCAGTAAATGAAGGAAAAACCGTAGGAGCACCTATCGTACTAGTAGTTTTCGATCCATTATTTTACAGGCACGGGAGTTCAGAGTAGCGTGAGATGAGTGCAACTGCCTGATATTGCAAGGAGGTATGACATTTTTCCCCACTAAAGAAAATATACATCGTAAGAGGCAGAAACGTACGTTCAAGGTGAACAGGAGCAGTTGTATCCTGAAAAATATCACTTAAATCAATAGTCCAACTCTGAACAAGCTCTTTAATCCTGAGTGAAACAGGTCTATTTTCATTTGGTTTGCTCTCATAGAACAAATCCCACCGAGTATTATAAAAATACTCTCAACTGGGGTGCGATGGAAGACTCTGGATTTTAGCAGCGTATTGGAGTAGTAATGTTTTCCTATGAAAATGTAATGGTGGATCATGCGCTTCAATATATAGAGACTTTGGATTGAAGTCCTGAAAGGGCCCAACGCAGTCCTCAGAGCACTATGCTGTATGATATTTAGACGTCGTAAAGTAGCGCTTCAGGCAGAGTCATATACTAGACAACCATAATCTAATCAACTAAAGTTCTGTAAAGGCGAAGTAAAGTATACCGGTCAGCTCCCCAAGACATGGACGAGACTGATCAAAGTATGATCATATGCTTTAAACAAACATTTCTTAAATGAGTGATGTGAGCTTGGAAATTAAGCTTGCTGCCTAATATCAGACCAAGAAATCTGACGTTAGTAGCAATTGGGATTGGAGTATTGTTGATTTGTAAGTCAGGATCAGGATGGAGAGCCCGACGCTTTCAAAAGTGAGTAGCAGTGCATTTCTTTTCTGATAGTCGATAACCATTCCTTAAAGTCCAGAATTCTATTTTGGTTATGGCAAGTTTGAGTTGGCGGTCAATGGTATTTATAACTTGAGACTGACAGGAAATAGTAATATCGTCTGCATACATATAAGTTTCAACAGTTTTTGGAATATTTTGTGTCATGCTGCTAACTCTAATCACTGGAGAGCAGCCAGTGAGCTACAACAGAACTTGCAATTACATGCCATAAAATAGGCATCCAAAGAAAAGCTGCAATTAAGCCAATATAACCACCCAAAAAAGTTAAAATTAACTAATAAAATCAACCAAAAAAGTTGAAATCCACAGTGGATTGTAATGGCCACAATCTCTAACACACATACATTGCGATGTCGTCGCTGATAATAGAATGCTCGACTGCACTCCGAAAAAAACAAACATTTTACTATCAACAAGTATTACTGTTGATACCAATTTATTCAAAATGCGACACTGCAAGCTTTCCTGTGTTTTCGGTGGACTTTGATATTCCTCAGGAGGTGAACAGGTAGCCCAATGATGTTTGGCAGCGTAGAGACAGTCACTTCTCTTTTTTGACCTTTAATGGTTTTTTTTTTTAAATTTAATTGTCTTGTGAATGTGCATGCGCTCATACTATATGAGGAATCCACTTTGATTCAATGAACATATTTAATAATCGAAAGCGCCTTTTCATTGTAGCGTGAATTTGATTTGTATTCGCATTATTAATGGAAACAGAATTCCAATTACCTTGATAGCAAGTTCCGCTTTGTGTTCTTATCTTATCTACAGTGAATATAGTTAACGCATTGTGGTACTGTTAATGACTTTAATCCTTGATGATTAATCCTATACAGAGCTCCACCTAACTGCAGTATTAAGGACATTAAACGATCTAGGACGGTTGTACTCAAATCTGCATTATCCGCCAGCATCATCGCCAGCCAATCTAATAAACGATAACTGAAAGACAAATTCGAGGCAAACTTCAATCTGTCATGTTTCGTGCACTTACTGTATACGTACGTTACGACTTGACCTCGTTCACAACTTTAGCGGTACACAAACTGCGGTCAGCGAGAAGGTGGACTCTCTGCTGATTGTGCGCATCACGAATGAGTGCCACATCAACCAAAGATATAAACTCACGCGTCACAATAATTCTGGGAGGGAAGTTGTAGGCATTTTTTTTATTCCAACATTTTTGATGCCGAGATACAAGAGATAATGTATCGAGAACCGTGTACAGACGAACAGACTTTTTAAGATCTAAAATCTGCGTACTTTGAAATGTGAAAGAACAAATATTGAAAGCTGTTAGAAATATTTCTAGCTTTAGAACAAAATGTTTTATTATCGAGAAAAATAAAACAAAATATTTTATTTTGGGCATCCGCCGGTAAAGCTAGGAATCAAAAAGGAATCGGGTGGGAAAAAAAAAAAAAAAGTTAGCGTTACACCACTTCAGAGGTTCCAGTGACTCTGGTCAATACCTATTCTTCTCAAGGTTCCTGTGACATTTGGTGGCCGCATGCGAACAGTTTTTCCCGCAGACATGGACCGCCATGGTCCAGATCTGCAGGATAAAATCACTGATAAAACTGCTCGTGTGTGGCTTACTATACAGAGGCGGTCCAGATCTGCGCAAAAACTCGTCCGTGTGTAGCCGCCAATTTACTGTATTAAAATTAGTATTATTTCTATAAAAATAAAATTTTGTATCAATATTTGTATAATAAAAGAAAATCCATTTTAATGTAATAGTTCAAACATAAAACTGAAAATATGTAACTTAGAAAGAACACATTCCACTAACGACGAATTGTATGTGGCCAGCCGCTATGGGGTAACATAAAGGGTAAGGTCTTACAGGGCATCACAGTTCATACAAAGAGAACAAAATAAATTAGTCAAAAACTGCAGCAAATCCAAGACACAATGAAACAACTACTAATCCTCAACCAGAGAGTCAACAATAAATATTTTTTTCGCTGACTCTGTGGGTGGTAGGGATGCTAGCTGGGCTAGCATCCCTACCACCTTCGGACATCTTCCCACTGACGAAAACATTTGTTTTCGTCAGTGAGAACATGACCGAAGACTGTGCGCACCACAGTCTTCGGTCATGTTCGTGTCTTTGCAAATAATGGTAGTCTACAAGTGGCACAATCACGATGTCGGTACTTCATCAATCGTTAGCTTTTTTTTTTTTTTTTTTTTTTTTTCAGAAGGAAAGAAATGCCTCTTTTCCCTTGAAGATCTTCCATCGATGCATGTTGTCGAACACCAGCAATTGCCAAACTGCTGCCAGAACTTGAGATATTCGAGACATGGATTCCTCTCCATAAGCTTACTTCATTATATCGAAGTCCTTTTATCGTGGTGTAAAGAGGGTAATAATAAGAATTAATCCTTATGGATAACGCAGAAATCGAGTCGTTCAGAGTTTTGATGGTTGCTGAAACGGGCATTTTAAGTAGTACAAAAACAACTCACAAGGCCAAGAACGCGCATATACGGTGCATATCTCAATAAATGGATTAAGCACGCATGTTCCTAACTATTAAATGACTAATACATATCTATACATGTTCTTACGCATGCTTACATATGAAGATGATGCCCCGTAAGTTATTCTGAATTTTTCAGACAGCAAAACATGCAATTTGGCCCAGAACACACATACAAAGATAATACATTTGCGCTATATAATCTAAGATGGCGATACACTGTAAAATCAATATCAACAACAACATTGGGTGCATCTTCATGTTGATGAGGTACTGCATTCTTCGGGGGCTGTTTCAAAAGTTACGAAAATCTTTTTCACTCTACTACGTACACCACAAAGCAATTCGAAAACGTACAAACCATTTCAAAGTTTTTCATTACCAGATTTTACGTTTTTTATGTATTAACAATGGTTGTATAGAATAAATCATAAACAAGCTGATAGTTGAGATTGAAAGTAGAAAAACAAATTATACTTTAACTAATGCTTTCTAACAGTTCACTTCAACAGCCATCAACAATTTCTCTAAAAGTCGTCAGTTAAAATTATATTCGAATTTACTATAAAATGACGAATTTACTCCAGTTTGAAATGAATTATACAAGTGCATTAGGTATTTCACTAGTAACTAATCCTTCAGGGCCAGTCATGTAAATAAATAAATCGTTTTGATTACTTGGATATTTTCAACATTAGGACAGAACTTTAATAGCTCCCATTCCTGCTATTGCAATGTTTGTTAAAAAGGGGGAAGAAAATTTATCAGGTCACTTAATTCCTACGTCAAAACTATTAGGTCGTTAATTTCTAGATGTCCTGATATGGAATTACTTAAATCCTAATAATTGGAGTAAAATCATTCCTGATTTCGGACATAAGTTTTAATCAAAAAGGGCAAATAGATAGGAAACGTGAAACTTTTTATTCTATTCACCTGAATTTCAACATTACAAACGACAAATTAATTTAAATAAACAATATTAAAAACTAATTTCGAAATTTCGCGCATAGAATGTAGCAGAAATCGGGACACATTCGTTCCGACCAGGAATTGGAATAGACCGGAGCACAAATCAACAAACACAAGACTCGTTTTTTCTTGTTTATGAAAATTCAGTGTATTGTACAGAACTGTTTCTATCACTGATTGTCAAAATTCCGACATCCAAGAGATCGCACAGGTTTCAAATTGATCGCCAGCACCTATATCTCGAGAATTTGAATTTTATTCATAGCTATCTCTGAGAGCTACTATTATAGAAAAAATTATTGCTAAATATATCGAAAATATTTCCGTGCTTCTCAAATAAATCCCGTATTATAATTAATTTCGTATTTCGGAATAAACTAAAACCTTTCAAAAATTAGTCTCAGCATTAGCTATGTCCATCTGCTGTCAATAATTCGACATTAACGATTATACTCTTTATGGAGTATGCGTAACTGACAAAATAATTGAAACGTGTGGAATCTGTTAAATTAGTATTGATAAATACCCAAATGTCTGATTATATGCAACAAAACCTTTTGGGAATCATGTCACCTAAGTACTTTATTCTATTTACTCGCAGAATCATCTGTTCTTTTCTCACTTTGGAAATCGCGGAATTTATTATAATTACAACTTAACAGATCAAGAATGAAATTATTTGTTGCAAGTTTGCTTGACTTCAACAGCTGAAGTCAAGCAAACTTGCAACAAATCAACAGCTGAAGTCAAGCAAATGCTGTACCTGCACAACGTACGTTGCAGGTACAGCATTCATTATTTTCCACCTGGTGTGGAGAGGACGACTATTCTATCAACTGTACTACCCACGAGGGCTTCTTTCTGTTTACAACATCCAACGTAAAATGCAAAAATTTCCATTCAGTCCTAAATCCTACCTTTTAGATTGACTAATGGTAACGGTAAGCAGAGGGCAGCAGAATTCTAAAAACACAACTTGTGGCATCCCCACCAACAGAATTTGAGTTCTACTGTACGCAGTTATCATTTAGCAATCGGTGATTACCATCTTATAACTGCGGACTTCAGTAAACAGTATTCCAGCATGCAAAACCAATTCTATATAATTAGTGTGCGACATTTAAATACATTTTCAATATACCAATAAACAAAAATTGCTTACCAATCATTGACGGCATGGCGAATATGAGAAAGCCTGTGAAAATTCCTCTCATGCCCATAGCGTGAGATTGCTGTTCCGGCATCAAATATTGAGCCATCAGGGTAGATAAATTGACCATCAGAGACCCCTCTATTATTCCATATAATATAAATAAACTGAGTAATAATTTAGCACTTCCTATCCATGGGAGGATTTCAAAGACCGCTCCGTTAAGCATAAGATTTATTATTATAAATGCTTTTTTGCTGAGAAAGTTCTTGTCTGTAATCCATCCTAAGGATAATCGACCGATCAGATCTCCAACGGACAGCAAAGCAATTATGTATTTTCCCATGCTTGCTTCCACTCCTCTGTCGGAGGCGTAATCAATCATAGTGGTGATCACACACGATAATGGGAACGACCATACAGCATTAGTTATACAGATAAGCAAAAACATGGGATCCTTCATCAAACGTGCAAGAGACAGTAGATTGTGCTTAAGGCGATTAGCTCCTGAATGTTCTACAGTCCAAGAAGAAGGCAGCGAAAGTTTGGAGACAAACCGTGTTTCCTTCTTAGAATTTTCCGCAACAACTTGATCACCACCACACATTGAGCCATTCGTTGAACTTCCTTTCCTCTTAATATCATTAATTGACACCGTTGGTATTCCATTTGATAAATCTCCATTCACATTATCTGAACTTTTTATAACGGACACCGTTATGATGCCTTCAGAATATAAAGAGCTGGGAATTTCGTTTCTAATTCCAGACGTCCGCTGTTTTCTGATTTTAAGCCAAGGCGGAGGTCGCAAAAGGAACGTTGCAGGTACAGCATTCATTAGAATTCCTCCAACAACCAAAAATGCACCGGTTAGTCCAAACTTGGTGAACAGAACCTCCAAAGTAATTGGCATCAAAAGAGAACCCAGACAGGCACCGGAAGATGCTATTCCTGATGCAGTCGTGCGGTAACGCAAGAAATATTGATTGATGGGAATTTTTAACAAAGTGGTGCATAGTCCCATTCCGAATCCTAAAGAGAAAGAAAAACAATGAAGCATTAGATAATATTTAAATTTTTTGTAAAGTCAACCTGAAATAAAATATATTTATGAATAAATTATTTCTGTTTAAAACACTATTGAACATATTTTAGTTTCTCAAAACATATATTGAACATATTTTAGTTTTCATATACTGTAAACCAGGACAACTTTGTGACAGCGGGTATTACTTTGTGAGACCTACGCCGCGTGACTAATTTTTGATTTTACCGGGCATTCTGCAATCCGTCAGAGAGCAAAATTACCCCAGCATTTTTACAGTACAGTTATTGCTTCCATTTATTGGAACTGTTAAAACTACTAGCACAACCTTCAAGCGACCTAGTGCAGCCATTGTGTGTGTGTCGCTTGTGAATATCATTTTCAGGAAGCTGTTGAAACTTTGTTTTGATACAGAAAAACTCCAAGTGCAGTGGATTTGAAAGTAAGTTTATTTTAATATATTATGTTTTGTGATAATTTTGTAAAAAGTAAATTTTAAATAAGTGTTTATGTTTATTTTTCGTGAAAATAAGTAGAACGTAAACATATGGAGTACAACATTGTGACAGTTAATGGCGGTGTCACAAAGTTGCACCATGATATTTCAACGCTTTTGCTTTTATTTTATTTTACTATATTTATAATAATTTATCTGTTTTAGAGTATAAAATGCCCGGAAAATGCAGAAGGAAAGTTGGATCACGTCAATATCGAAATTATACTGATGCTACGCTGACAGAGGCCCTTAATGAAATTAAATCAAATAAAATATCCTTACGGAAAGCAGCTGAAAAGTAAGTTTCAAGTAGTTTGTATCAGTATTCTGTTTTAAAATTAGAAAAATAATTTAATACTACCGTTATTAATAATTTTAAACTACGTAATTAATAATGTTATGCTAATTTATAATTTTATGCTAATTAATAATTTTATACTAATAAATTTTATTTTTTAGGTATGGGATACATAGAAACACCCTATGGTTAAATCTGAAAGGGAAACATGATGCCACCCCAGGACGTCCAACTGTTTTTAGTGAAACTGAGGAACAGGCTTTCGTTTCTCATTGTATTGTGATGTAAAATTATGGTTTTCCTCTGACAAGATTCGACCTGAGGTGCATAGTGAAATCCTATCTGGACCGCGTGGGCTGTACAGTGCTTATTTTTAGAAATAATTTTCCACGAGTTGACTGGCAAAACTCCTTCATGGGTCGCCATAAAATTCTTACCCAAAGATTTGCTCAAAATATATCAATTGCAAGAGCAGCAGTTGATGAGGATGTTGTTAATAATTTTTTTTGACCACTTGCAAGCAGAACTTGATGAAGTTCCAAGTGCAAATATTTGGAACTACGACAAGACGAACCTCGTTGCTGACCCAGGCTCTTGCAAAGTAATCACAAAAAGAGGTACAAAATATCCTGAAAAAATTAGGAACTCCACAAAAGCTTGCACTTCCATAATGTTTTGTGGGAATGCAGATGGCCAGCTTGCTCCACTTTATGTGAACTACAAGTCCAAACATTTGTGGAATACATGGACTGAAGCTAGTCCTGCAGGTGCAAGATATAACTGCACTCCTTCTGGATGGTTTGACTACAATACGTTCGAGGACTTCTTCACCAAGAGACACTAATCCAGCAGGAACCAGCAGGTAAACACTGGAGATGGCCCGCGGAAAAAGACGAAATTTGGTACGAAGACAAGGAGTACGTAAAATAAAGTATGTAAAATAAATGCTCCTAAGTAGAGGGCGAAGCGAGCAATTTTTGATGTTCCAGAAATAACCCCAGTTGTTTTCAACGTAATGAGTAATGAAATGTGTACTAACTGCTTTAAAGGGTATCTTTTTGTTGTTTTTAGTAAAGTTTCTACCCTATGTTCTATAAAAAAATGTTTGTGCTGAAGTACTGTAAACTAACATATTAATAAAATGCATTCATGACATTCTTCCATCGAAAATACTGAATGATTTCCTTCCGTTTATCCTTTAATTGTCCTAAATTAGTCATTTATTAGGTACAACACTATGACAGATGTTGAAATACAAAGGAATGATAGCAGAATGTTGGTTGAGGAATTTATTATAGTTACACACAGAGCGTACAAATAAAGAAGAAATATATGAGCTTTCGGCTATATGGTAGCCTTCATCAGAATTAAAAATACATGAATGGCAGTTGGAATGGAGATGTGCACTGCCAGGTGCGTGAGACGCGAGGTTTAATTGTTTGTTGACGTCTGTGGCTGTGACGCATGATGACGTGGCCAGCGTTTGTCCAATGATAGAACTACTGACTCTGTGATCGGGTTGACTTGGCAACCACTGTTCCTGTTCAAGGATTTATCCGAAGATTTTATATTTAACGATTCCAACCAGGTACGCTTTAGGTAATGGTGGGATCTGTCTACCACCACGACATCGCGGTGTGGGTCGATGTCATGGTGGGTTGTCCAGACATGTTCGGCGATAGCTGAGTGTTCTATATCCGCTAAACGGATCGCTCTTTTGTGCTCCGAGAGACGTTTCTCGAGTCGACGTCCAGTCTCTCCAAAGTAGCAGCTAGTGCAGTCACGGCAAGAGATGCGGTAGACCAAACCGCTCTGCAGAAGGGTGGGGACAGGTGTTTTCACGTTGGAAATGAAAGAACGCAGTTTCTTGCCTGGGAGTTGGATGCACTTTATTCCGTGCGTTCTCAGGATTCTACCGATCTGTTGTGACAGGTTGGGGTAGTATGGGATGAATGCCCTCGTGGATGGCTCGTCACTGTTGGTGTTGTAGCTGGTCGTCACGATGTCACGTGTCTGTAGATCACACCTGTCGAGGACGTCAATGGGGTAGCCACACCTCGTAAGGTCTACTTTGACCCTAGTGACCTCTTTGCGTCTTTCATCAGCGGAGCTGGAGTGTGTCCAGGCGCGAGTAAGCAAGGTTCGGGCAGTGGAGAGGAGGTGGCCTCGCGCGTGTGCTGACCGGAAGTCAGCACACGCGCGAGGAAGTCATGCGTCACAGCCACAGACGTCAACAAACAATTAAACCTCGCGTCTCACGCACCTGGCAGTGCACATCTCCATTCCAACTGCCATTCATGTATTTTTAATTCTGATGAAGGCTACCATATAGCCGAAAGCTCATATATTTCTTCTTTATTTGTACGCTCTGTGTGTAACTATAATAAATTCCTCAATGAATCCAGAGCGCGTAGGCCTGTTTCGTTAGAATGTTGGTTCTTACAAAGTTGCCCTACAAAGGAGTGTAACATTGTGACACCTAATTTCTCAAATTCTAATTGTTCTAATGCAAATTTGTAAATAAACGTAATGTATTCAGAAGATGAGAGGTAATTATACCCATAATCATAATCGGAATATCATTTCGTGTATACTTACATGTAGAAAACAGCAAAATGTGTCACAAAGTTATCCTAGTTTACTGTATGAGAAACTTTTTTCCTTTGCGAACTACAAAAGTCTCTCGGCTTACACGGAGGTTGCAACTGCTGTATTTCCGACCATGTGGAAGAGGCCTGGATTCGATTCCCCTCCAGACGAGAGAAATTCAGGAAATTTTTTTAATGCTCTGACTAACCTAATCGTTCTAGAAAGAAGATTGCATGGTTTATCTCTCAGAAACTTTGATTTTTTTTCCCGCAAAATGAAAGCATTTCAGCTGAATTGAACTACAGGTTTGCGATAGCTTTTCCATAGGTTTAATTTTACTATAGATACCAGTAAAATGGCCTACATTCCTTTTGCTGGTATCTCCTTCAAAATTAGTTCCCAGTGCAATACACAGGTCTTCTACTTCCTATATTACCTAACTTGGTTTCTGCTATTGTTTTTAATTTTTATGTTTCGTCTATTTGTGTTTACACGGGCTGATCATTCAATTCGCAGAATAATAGTACCATCACGCAACCATTTAAGTTTAGGAAAATTACTGGTAGATGGTTTAGAATGTATGTCCAAGAACATGTAGCACAGCCACAAATTCTGACATGTCACTTGATAGTTGCAAATTACCTTACGTCATGTGCTATAAGTGTGAACTAATTTGTGAGCTAGAAATGGAAAATGTGACAATTGAGCAACGTTTTGTTGCACACTATTATGTGCAACAAAATCTAGTTTCTGATCTAGTATCAAATGACGTGGAATCCAGCGAGCACAGAGAGGCATCTTAAGTCCTCCGTAACAATCGAGGGTGCACTGTCGTATGAGAGTGACATTCTGACGGAGTACGATTCTCCTGTGCTCATCTATAATCTCCTGGACCTTCGCAATTTGCTCAGGAGTGATGAAAGTTCCCGGCTGTTCAGGCACTCTCTACCTTCTTTAAGGAGCCTATTCCACTTGAAAATTGCAGTTTCCCTCAAATACTTGTCTCCGCAACCTTCTGACAATTCTCTCACAGCAGTCTCTGTAGTACTCATACCACAAGGATCACAACAACGAATAAGAAAACGTTGCTCGGTCTTCAAATTTTCCACTAAACAGCTCACAAAACGGTTCACATTTACAGGAAACATGTCAGAACTTGCAACTGCGTCAGCGTATTCTTGGACATACACACTCCTATCACTACCACCATTTCGCCGAAAGATGAGTGGTTACGGTTGCGCTGCCCTTCTAGAAATTAAATTATCAGCCTGTGTACATAATACCCTGAAATCTCCTCCCCTTTTCAAAGAAATTTTATTTTTAAAAGTAAGTTGACTCACTAAGAAAATTTGTTTGTTTTGGTTGGTTAGTTGGTTGCTGTTTAATGGCGCTTTGGCAACTAAGGCCATAATACGCAAAGTCAAACTTAAAGTAATTAAACTTAGTGCAAGTAAACGATAAGAAAAATGAAGTTTGCTTCATTTCGTTATCTTTTACTTACAACTCTGGGTAAAGAATTAATTGATCCCCTGTCTTAAGCACAGCTTACCTTCCTCCCACCATATTAGGCAACTAATTGTAATATGGGTATCGGCTTAATGTTAATTCTTAAGGACATTACGTAAACAAATTACAAATTTTGAGGTGAGGTTGTCTGCGAATGAAAAAACTCCTAAATGCGAAACTGAAGACAAATCCTGTCTCTCCAACTCAGACCTACCTCTTAACGAATAGTAAAACGTCTTTAGAGGTTCCTTCAGTCTACAATGGGAGTCGAATCCAAACCATTCTAAAGGGCACTAACTCGCATAATACCACGGAAGCAAGTAAACTTCATTCAATGATAAATATTAAAATTGTCTGAATTATTATTAAGAATTACAATTCAATTATTATTAATAAAAAGTAATCATGATTATTGGCAAAAAATTACAGTTATTGATAAAAGTGTAGTATTACTAATGCCATTATTACCGTATGAGTGCCAATGTAAATTCTAACTGGTATGGTCAGGGAATGAGCACTGCATATCCCCAGAGCAATATGGCCTTAGTTGCTAATGCTCCTAAAAACCAAATAACAACAACAGCAACTAACTGGTATTGAAATTTTCTGCAAGTGTCCAATAAATTTCCCATACATTTAACTACTTTTATCGCACAAAAGAAAACCGAAATAAATTAAAGCATTACCAGAAATACCTCCCCATAAGATGCTGACCCAAAAGGGATCTCTCGCAAAGAAACAGAAGATGCAGCCCAAGGAAGCCACAACTGCTCCAGACAATGACACCTTCCTCACTCCGTATTGATGGCCTAGAATTCCAACGAAGGGGCCTGAAAGAATACGAAAAACGTTTCACTACTGTACGTAATTCACAAAGCATTCACTGTAAGCTAGTAGTGATACCCCTCGTTAAAAACAAAATTCAATGTTATTTAAGATTAATTTTATAAAATACCTTGTATTGAATATCAAAATATGAGAGAGAGACGCACAAAATAATACGTGTTGTAATAATGTCTTTATTTGAAGGCCATCTACAACATTTGGTACTTTATAAGACAAATATAGTAACCACTTTAGTTTTTTCGTTGTACTTGGAACTATAAATATTTCAAAACTATCGGGAAAGTGAAGACATGTAAGGATATTTCTTCGCTGTCCAAACTATTAATACTTGCATCCATTAGTATTAGTTGTTAAGTTCGGTGTCCTTCAATCCCTGCAGGGAAAAGGCCTGGATTTCACACTACGATCTGTCTCGGGCGAGGGTTGTGTGCTTCTCTTCTACCCTCCCCAGAAATCAGGTTTCTTCATCCATAAAACTGGCCACAGAATACACGCAATTCACTTTTAACTTCGTATTACCATTTCAACAGTTTTTTTTCCAAGGTAGGCTTACAGTTATCGCAATTTTTTTAATCTTTGTACACACACAGAGATCAAAATACCATTTATCATTAATTCTTAGTGTACTAATATATGTACATAGTATTGTACTTCATATTGTAATTAGGATGATGTGGGCTCATTTTGTGTGAGAATTTAAATAAATTAATAGATACGAGCGTCGCAAACGTGCAGAGCTTTTATTCGCCTCGTAAATGTAACACGGGACTTTTCTAATGTGTTAGACTTAATAACCTGGTGGCGAACGCGTCGTTATCCAGTACTGGAATATGCTATCTAATCTCGGAGAAACGTTGAAACATTATAAATTTGTCGTTTTTTCGTAAGGTTCAAGGCCAGTATTAGTTTTTATGAGTGTAAATTTCAAGCTGAAAGGACAAGATCGTCGGTTATGGAAAAGGCTGGGATAATAAATTGTCTGGCAGTATTGTGAAAAGTAAACATTAATTCTTTATGAGTAATTAACCCACTCGTCAAAAGTCATCTTTTCAAAGTTAATGGTAAGCATAAGGAAGATAAAAGGGAATATTTGTCTTGATTAAAATTCTATACAAGTCAAATCTTAAAGATTCACAGTTCCGCCCTACTTCATTGAGAACCTGACTACACAGAAAGCACCTAGTCTTCCTCTCCTCCTTTAAGGTAGATTCGCTTTGCAAGTCAAAAACTGTGGATTTGGTGGATACCTTTATAATGCGTCCAACAAATTAGATAAGTGATGAAAATGGAAACCATCTAATTGTAGCAAAGCTCAAGACCAGCAACGTACAGGAACCTCTTATACTTGCACTTTATGCAAACTTAAACTGAAAAACAAAACTAAAAGCTCGAAAGAAACTTGATCTTATTAAAAGAAAAAAAAACAGCATCTCCGTGACAGTACAGTGGACTTGCCGCTTGTCACTTGAACCCACAGATGTGGACTCGAATCTATTTGGAGATTGGAAGAATGCTTTAAAAAGGTATCTTAAATTGGGATTTTATTACAGAGATCTTTGTTCAGGCACAACACGCAAATCGTCCGAGAGCACGCACAGACATAATATATATTATATTGCCAAAAGTTACCAGATACCTGCATGCTTCAAAGAACCTTTTATTGATACAAAATTTAATAACTTTTATCCAGCCAACCGTTGACCTTAATGAAACATTCTATGTATCCTCGTCGGCTCTGACCCAATTTTTCATAAGAGGAAGGCAGTACTTTTGTCCATTCCTTCTTCAACACAGCAGTCAATTAAGTTACTGATTGCAAGAGCATTCGCCTGGTTGATGCCAACATTCCGGTTTATCCTAAAGGTGTTCAATGGGGTTAAAAGTAACTTCCTGGGCAGACCAATGAAGATATTACATCCCCATGTCCTCAAATCGAGTTACTGCATGTTGAAGCAGAAATATCCTGCCTCATACTGCTGCCACAGTGTAGAAAGAGTGGAATTGTCCAGAATGTCAATTTAAGGCATAGCATTAATTGTTACAGGAACGACTTCTAGTGATCCAACCCGAAACCATCCCAAGCGGTGACATCACCTCCGCCAAACTTCATAGTCAGAACGACACACTCTGCTAAATAAAGTTTTCCAAGAACCCAACACACTAAACAGAATTATCAGATTGAAAAATTATGTACAGTGATCACTCAACAAAACACAGCTCTCCAACTTTTCTATAGTCTCCCTAAACCGACGGCATTTTATGAGGATTTACAGGATCTAAACGCCTCTCTTCTTCGAGCACTGTGGTCTTCTTCTTCCACTTACTTCTGCAGTGAACTCAGACGTTTTACTGTACTAACACCATGACATTTCCATTTGGTGATGACGTCGGCCACCGTTGATCGAACGTGTTACAGTTTTGATAATATAATTGGCATGATCTCTTTCATTCATTTTTGGTTCTGCAATGGTACGAACAGACTGATTACTAATAGCACTCCCTATGATGACTCCCCATTGGAAGTTCAATGCCCTGATTCATCTACTGTATTTTTTATCTGCTTACTTCTATTGTGAACGCCTTTTCTTTTATACCTAATATGGCAGAAATAATTAATTTTTCTCAAATCCCAGGGGTGTCCCGATACTTTTAGCAATATGGTGTGAACAACAAAGTGAAGAGATGCATATATGCTAAACCCTACTAAATAAAGTTCGTCTTACCTACCAGGTGCTTTATGGACAATCGAAGAGTCAGAGGGAGGGAAGCCGATTGGCGGGACAGCCCGTACACAGACAGCAGTTCCACATAGATGATGCCAGATGATCTTCCTAAGCCCCCTGAAAGAATGAAAATAAAACAACAAACAAATGCAACTACCCAACTGTATCCCTGGTCATACTTTTTAACCACTTTTAAGCCATTCAAATACACATTCTTTGTGCGAGTAGCCATAATTGCCATAATAGGATAATTGAAATATTCTTCTTGGGTTTCACTAGAAATTCAAAACGAGTTCCCGAAACTGTTATATTTTGATAACAAAGTAACTGTTTTAAGCTGCCGTGGAAAGTAAGGAAGAAAGCCTCGTGCTAAAAAGATTTAAGTGTGCAACCTTAATGTGTGCTCATCATAAATTATCTCTCACTGACTAGTGGGAATTAAAATTTACAATGCTATCTGTACCTACGTGTAAGGTAAACAGATGAAGCACAAATCATGAAATGACGTCATAAAGAAAGATGATTTTTAAATATTTACATCAACGGCTTCATAAAAGTCGGAATAATCTCTCTCTCTCTCTCTCTCTGATTGTGTGTGTTCCTGATACATGATGTAATGCTGAATACGCAACTATAGTTATAAATAATGGCAGTTAAATATTTCTCATTTTCCTGGAAAAATTAGTTCCGAAAATAGCGATCTATTGAGTCTCACGCAGCCACAAAGACCAGATGATACTGTAACAAAATAATTATTCATAGCAGAACTGAATGGGTAGATAACCTCGTTAATTATCTGATGAGCAGCTAATAATCCGTCATATTATCTCATCTGTCATTAATACAGTCATTAATTAAAACATTATCTAGACGAATGTAACAGCAATGGTTAATGTAATTCCAGAAATTTCCGAGTGATGTATCTACCATGACTTATGGCAACGGAAAAGCATTAAACACAAACTGCTTGTTCTTTTTTTTTTAAGGTGATAGCAATTTGTCAGAATTAAAACGAATTACTGAATACTAACGACCGTTGTATTCTGGTGTTCTTTAAGTTTTAAGCGAAAGTATTATCTGTTTCAAAAATGAGTTCGAGCCTCGCGCTGCTGGTGAAAGATTAAACTATGGTCTCGAAAAAAACAAACACAAATAATGTAAATTGAACTTTGTATAATCAATTAATGATGTAACGTAATTAAATACTTTCGGGAGTTATTATTAAATAATTAATATGAACTGTAAAACTGTAATAAATAATGCTAGAGAGGTGCTAACTGTAATCTACACACAAAAATTAAAATTACATAATGAAATGAAAGTGAAATTAAAATACCAAAGTTAACAAGCAAGAGCTTGCACACACCCAGTACAGCTGCACAAAATCCCGCGATGATAAGGAGAAACTGATGCCTGAAATGGCGCAAGGAAGCCAGTCTCCTGCACCAAATTATCGGTTAATAGAGGCACCTACTGAGAAAAATTACACAAAAGAAAGTTCGGGGTAAATACCATGAACATGTCTTCACGGAAGCAAAAGACACTGAAAATTCCCAAACTCTCGTATTCTGTAATGGCCTGCAAAATTGGAATTTATTTTTAAGAGTGTATAATCTAATCTACAGTTAGATATTGGTTTGGGCTAAGGAAGGTGGTTATGGGAATAATTTCCGCACGTGCAAAGAATGGTTTGAATATTAAGCAGCTTGGAAATAGAGATAAAAAAAACCATGAGTATTCCTATGCATTTAAAATCGTGCCTGATATTGGGAGACATTTTTTTAATACTTATTGAACATTAAATACGTGAGCTGGGCCCTCATGAGAAGCACAGTAGGTAGAATTGCTGTCCTCCCCACACCAGTGGAAAAGACCAGAGTGCGAATTCTGTCAGTGACGCAAAGAATTTTTATGGATCTTTTTCACAACGTGGCTGAGTTATTCAGGGAGGGTAGCATGATTCTTTCTCCCGGAAACTCGGTTTGTCTTCCAGCAAACAGAAAATTGGCCGCAGAACACATGCAATTTGCAAACTGCACATACGGAGCAATATGACCTTAGTGGCTGATACTCCTAAAAGCCTATAACTAACAAATTAATGCGGGTTGGAAAGAAAGAAGTTTTCGTAAAGTACGAGTAGTTTCGAGGTTCAGAAGCAAAGATGCTATAGCAATGGGCCTATAATAATCTGATTCAGAATGCGTTTGTTTTTTCTTTCTTTTTGAAGAAAGCCAATCTTCTTCAAAACGAAGGACATTACGAAAGAGCGGAAATAATTCAAAGAAAGAATATCCTGATTTAAATGAACATTAGTGGTGGCAAGAACACCATTTTAAACCCAAAGCAAAGATAGCAATGATGGTACCTCTCCCATAAATCTCCCGCTTCTTAGCCAATATCGGATTTAGGTGGCCTGGAACTCTGTCACCATATTTTAGAAATCCTAAAATGAGGTCAGAGGATCCTGTGGAAATACGACCCCATTTGAATGAGTAAATTGAGTCTCGGAATTCTCGAATATAGACAAAAGACAGTTCTAACTCACTTTTAGAGGCATATTAAATCCATGAGGTCTTTACACTCCCGCAAAATGTAAGTGCAATTCGCGAAAGAGTATATATTATTTTCTCTAATGAGACGATCAACAGTGAGTGTTATGCTGCCATCATGCAAATATGTGGATACGATCATCAGATGAACTACCTAACAGTTTCTGCAAGGCACCTCAACTGCTAACATCTTCAGCTTCTCCTTAGCTTACTGGGAGTCGTTCTTTGTTTCACCAGAAGCTGAATTTGAAAGGATTTCACCATTTCCACACAATGGATACTGTGTCCCTTAAAATACATTCGTGTTATCTGAGGAAAGTAATGGCCAACATTTTAAACAAATTTCATGTAGGCTAATTTTATGCCAGTTTTCACTGATTTACATTTCTTTTCGAACACATCGTATGCAACTCTGATCATCAGCGTTAACCTCAATTGAGACAGTACTTGCTTTTTATATGCACACACTTCAAAGTATGCACTAAATCGTGAAATAATTAAGATAATTGTAGTTTCCAAAAGCCAATTAGTTCATTCGGTTATTTGACCCTCCGCTAGATAAGACGCTAAATGATTATCAGCTACAGTTTCTACTTTGTGTTTGTTTTCTTATTGCTTCCTAGCATCTGTGAAACTGGTCTGCATCAGCAATTATTAATATCGTTGTTTGCTTTGTACGTTAATCGCCGTGATTAGAAAATATTTAGAGTTACTGGCATGTTGCCAGCGGCAAGGATTTAGTTTAATTGAGAAGAGGGGAGAATTCTTCCAGGTGATATTTTTAAGAGTAAATATTATTTATGCGAGGACCGGTAGTGGATTTAAAGTTCTCAGCAGCTGCAGCTAATTATTATTTTTTATTTTGGACAGGAAAAACAAATTAGTTTTCCCGCAGTAAAGTACGAGTAAAAAATTATTTTGTTTTACTTTTTTTTTAATGCTTGCCTCGCAAAACCAAGTGAATGGTGTTGTTAACCAAATTAGTGCTTGGAACAAGTAACTTAAAATAAACTTTATTGTAGTCTTCTGGTGTTTTGCTAATTGGAATACTTATTGAATAACTTAAGTTTTATATTTTTATCTTTGTATGTTGTCTTGTTTCGGCTTGATTATAATAACAGTGGTGAGTGCAGGTTTTTTTCTTTTTAAACATTGGAGTTTTTTCTATAGCTTGAATTGTAAAATAGACTCATTTTATGAAAAAAGCTTATAAATATACAATGAAATGCATATTATTCATGTAATTCTAAACACTAAGTAAGGATGGAATCGGCTGATGTTCACACCTCATCACATTCTTTAATATATCTGGAGCACACAATAAAACACAGCTGAAGGTGGCATATCTCAATATAGCGGCAACATAAGACAATATAAATGTATGAGCAATAGGCCAGATACTTAGTGAGTAGGTACATGAAAAACTTTTGAAGATGCTTATGAAAGCAGTCGCTATTAAAATGCCAAAACCGATCCATCAGCCCGAATCCATCATGGCATAGACCCAACGAGGTGTATTGTTGGTGAGAACATTTCAAGCCAGAATTGAAAGAACTTCAAGAAAAAAAAAGACTCCACTGCGAAGTATCGCATCAATCACAGGATCATCGACTTGGTTTAATGCATCGATGTGATTTGGTGCGATATACCATGTGATATACGCAGCAATATATGCTACATGTATCAAATGTAGCATACGTGCTGCTGTTATTGAAGAAGAGTTTCATTTCACGAAAAGTACAGGTGAACCTAATAACCTGGCCACTCGGTTTTATAAAGCTTGGTGGATATTAAAGCGGGAAGTCATAAAAAGATCAAAAACAATTTAAAATATAATTTACTATCTTATAAGATATGTGCTTCCGATAACGATATGGTGCAGTTATCTGGTCTTCAGCTTCCTCTAAACAAATTTAAGAAAAATAAAAATGAAATAATTTTTATAGCTGTGAGTTTTAAATTAAAATTAAGCTAAAATTAAGAGAGTAGAGGCGATTAAGTATCGGCTGTTCAGGTGGTTAACAAAGTTACTCATCAATTGCACATCATCTACAAGAAAATTTTGCATAAAAACCTAAAAAAGAAATCAAACAGTGAAAACAAAAATCGCAGAAAATGAAACTAACCATGCACTGAACACGCTCCAGAGGATACTGCAGTGCTGGAATAAGGGCAGAGCAGATGAAATAACTTAGCGTAGGAGCAAGTCAGGGGCATACCAATTCGTGCAGAAATACAGCAACACTCATTCTATAATAGGGGCACATATTTAATATTTTCCCCAGACGCAAAAATGCTATTACCATATTCTAGTTCCGGTACTGGCTTTGACTTTATACACATTCCAGTAAACCTTGAAAAACAACAAGAATAAATCGGATGCAAAAGTAATGGGGTAAAAATGTTGGAACTCAAGTTCCTACAAATACCATCCAGTTAGCAGTGTAAAATATATTTAATAGGCAGAAGGTAGATACAAAAGAGAAATACTAAAGGAAACGTAAAAGATGGTATAGCAAACAAATACGGAACAATTATGTAAAATTTCATAAAAATCGTCCACTAGGAACAGAGTTATTACATGTGGACAGACGGACATAAGACAATAAGCGCATTACTACTACATGCTACGTGACATAGCACTTCAAATAATCTCGGTCGCCTACTCGGATTCAGAGCTTTATGAGGCATTACTTGTCACTTTAAAAGTCCACACATCACTCTTAGATATAGCAGTCGTTTACATTCCACCTGTCTCTAGTCTAGAAATGATAAAAAAATGTAGTAGACTGGCTTCTCAACAAATTACATGTGTCAGCCACCCATATAGTATGTGGAGATTTCAACCTTCCACCACAGCTCAATAACCTGCTGGACACCATGCTAAATAAACTACAGTCATGCTCCATCTCTCTTATCAATGACCAACCTACAAGAGGTGAAAATAGACTTGATTTGAAAATAGACCTAATTCTGTCTTCTGGTAAATGTATAATTGATGTACCCCCCGAAATGTTCTTTCCATCCGATCATAGCCCAATTGCAATGCTCATAACGCTACCGTATGTGGATTTCAATGCCAAGGAAAAAATTAAGAGCCAGCTTGTCACTTCGCCAGCCTTTCTGGACCCAAATAAATGCTTATTTGCTGTCATCTGTATCCCGTGGGAATGTCTACTCAAATGTGATGCCTTATTTGCAACAACTCTCTTACAGTTGGATCAACTCTATTACAGAATTTGCGGCTTCCAAAGTAGTAAGGATATCATCAAAATCGAAAACCTGATGGAACTCTAGCCTAACGGCATTGTTTAAACTAAAGCAAACTCTGCACAGAAAATGGAAACTGTCTAATGACACACAAAATAGAATTAACTGCTCGAGGGCTAGAGCAATCAACTGCTACATGAAAGACACACTTTACAGGGGAAAGCTACCTCGTTGCACACGTAAAAGTGACACAAATCAAGGGCTTGGCAAAGAAGCGTGGATGGACCACTTCAGCAGATTCTCCAGCATATATCATGAGTCTCAAGTCAGGGAGTTTGAGTGGGATCAATTAGTTTACAATGAGATAGCATCTGTTCTTATCACTAAAGAAGCACTAATACAGAGTATTAACTCCCTCAGGGCAACTAAGACAGCTGGAGTTGGAGTCCCCCACTTCATGGTAAAGTGTCTCAGCCCTTACCTAATTGAACCACTCCAAGCAATTTATAGCTCTATCCTTGCTTGCCGAGTTTTTCCTGAGAACTGGAATAGTTACGCTGTAATTCCAATGCCGAAAATTACAAAGCCTAACCTCGTGGAACACTATAGGCCAATATCTACTGCAATTACCCCTTGTTAAAAGTACTGGAGAAAGCTCTATTACCAAAGTTGTCGAATCAGATACTGGCTGGGCAGCTTCAACAAATTCATTATTCAATAACTGCAAGATCAACAATTACCAACCTCCTCACAGTTCAAGCCGCTATACTAAATGCTTTCCAAGCCAGAAAGGAAATTGCAATAATTTGTGCCGATATAAAAGCAGTCTTCGATAGTCTGGATGTACATGCCTTACTTCATCTGCTCCAACACACCTTCCAAATAAAAGGAAATTTGCTGTGAAGTTCCTACAGGCCCTACTTACTTGTCGGTCCATTTATTACCGTACAGATAGTCAGATCCTCCAACGCCAACTCCATGCAGGAGTTCCACAGGGTGGAGTCTTATCTGGACTCCTCTTTACCGCCATGATGCTTCCGTTCTGCAAGGGTAGGGATGATGTATGCACTTATGCAGACGATATTAAGATCGTAACACCCATCCAACGGTCCGTGACCAATAGTGCATTGTGTGAACAGATTAATTATAAGCTTCTGAACTTATCCGTGTACTTAGATAAATTTGGCTTGGCCCTAAATCCGCAGAAGACTGTAATCATGGTGTACTCACTCAAAAACATCGCCTACGCTCGTACACCCGAAACTTAATGGCAAACCTATCCCAATTGTTGAGACACACAGAGATCTGGGAGTAACATTTGATACGAAACTTACGTTCAAGTCTCATATTGACCTAATTGTAAAGAAAACGAACTACTTACGTTGGGCAACAAAACAGCACCTCTTGCACGTGAAACAGACTACAACAACCGCACGATATTTAAGAACCACAGTGTATTCGGCCATTTTGTATGGCGCCGAACTGTGGGCGTCAGCCACCCCTACACACATTAGGAGAATATAAATGAGTGAATTCTGGCTGCTGAAGTGGGTAAACCATAAGCACCATTTCCGTGTTGACCACCAGGAGGCCGGTAGTACAAGTTGATGGTAAATTGTGCTCTCTAAAGTAACTTAAATTTAGTAAAAAATCTAGATTATTACCCAATATGATAGATATCATCTTATAGTGGACGCCAAATGCTTTCCAAACGTACGGGTCATGGAGGCACTGGACTTATAGCAGATAAGTAACTTTTAATTTTAATTTGTGTTTGAACAATTTTTTTTTTAAAGTCGAAGCAAACTACTGAAGGTCACTGGTGTGAAGGTAGCTTTTTGGTCACTATATTGCCTTCGGCGGTAGTTACCCGCCCGCGACCACCTGTAGTTAACACAATAGACTTAAACGCTATTGTTCTTCCTACAACTCTACTGTAAAATAGTAACTGACTACCCTTCCCCAATTAACGCTTGATTTGGCATCTGCTGCTTATAGCTCTGCATAATGGCTGGAAAAGTAAATGCACATCGTAGAGCTTCACTGCGTTCCTGCAGGCAACGGCACCAGTCCTCGGAGGAAGAAAACTCGGAGGGGGTTACCTCCTCGATCGCGATGACAAGAAACAAAATTCGGACCGCGAAACAACAGGCTTCCGCGGCAAATGAACACGGTATACCTGCCGCGGACAACTCTCCCGGCGGCGACGATGCCGATTGTAATGGGGTGAACAGCGATTGTGCTCCTGCAGCATCCACGAAGAGACTTCCTACCCTCAAGAAAAAGTTTCTCAAAAGACCGGACGCATCTGGTTCACTTCCCCCTAAACAATGGGAGGATGAAGAGGAATGGGATGAAATGCCGAATTTATTCAGCAAAGATTTTCCCAACCTGAAAATTATACACAAACTGAGGCGCAAAATGGAATACTGTCTCCGTAGTAAAAACAGCAACGTCACCAGGGCCGTATCATTACAAATTTCGCGCTGCTGGGGCTCTTTAGAGAAGAAGTTATATGAGGTCATTATAGAAAATGAACAGCTGAAGGCCACCAACGACCAACTCCAACAAACTAATAAAACTCTTCTAAAGTAACCAAAAATCCAACTATAGCAGCTCTGAATACCGGGCTACCTTCCAACCAAGCTTCTGATGAAGATACTCGGCACCAGTTGTCTTATGCTGCCACGCTCAAACTACCTCAGATCCCCACCACACAGAACAAGCATATGCTGATTATAATAGCTAGAGAAGGGTGCAACATCCCAGATAGCGATGGAGTAAAGGACACCATCCTAAAGAAGATAAAACCAAAATTAGACAATTTCCAGATCAAAAGCATTCGCAAAATTCGCGACAAAGGGATAATATTGGAAACAGCCACTAAGTCAGATCTAGAACAGATCAAGTCTTGTGGCACAGCTGAAGATCTAACTCTTACCTTTGAAACCCCTAAACTCAGGGGACCAAGTTTAATTGTGTTTGATGTAGATGGCTCAATCCAGAAAGTTGACCTACTGGAGGAAGTATATAACAGAAATCTCTTTGAATCTATGAGCAAAGAAGAAGCCATTAAGGAGATGAAAATTCAATTTTCCACCAATGGACGGACTCGTGGTCGACTTAATTGGGTTATAGAAGCGTCCCCCAGGATAAGGAGATTCCTACACAGCCAGGATAGAATTTATCTGGGCTGGTCATCCCACAGATTCAGATTTTGTACCAGTCCTGAAATGCTTCAAATGTCTTGGTTATGGGCACACCTCTGCTAGGTGTCTTAAAAAACAACCAATATGTGGGCATTGTGCTGAGGCAGGGCATCTCTACAAGGACTGTCCCAACAAAGCCTCGCCTCCTAAATGCTCAAATTGCAAAGCAATTAACAAACCCTACGATCACTCTGGGCGGGATGGAGCGTGCCTTGTATATAGAAGAGCAGCAGATATAGCACGCAATAAGACCAACTATGGAAAATAGGATGCTGAAGCCCCCCTCTCCCAGACTTCGTATAGCACAGATCAATGGCCAAAAATCCATCTCAGTGGCAACACAGCTTCAACCTCTAATGGACGAGTTGAATATAGACATTCTTCTCCTTCAGGAACCATACTGCGTCCGTGGAAGGGTCTCTGGTTACCCCCTGGCTTTCAGAAAAATCCAGACGACAAACCAATTGTGCCTCGCTGCTATCATCGTCCGCAATCCAGACTTAGTAGTAACACAGATAGAATCACTCTGCACTCCCCACCTAGCGGGGGCTACAATAGAAGGCAGCTTCGGCCGTATTGCTGTCCTAACAGCATATTTCCAATTTGGTACAGATATCCTCCCGCACATAGCTCGACTAGATGCAAGAGGAGATATGTTAGACGAATTCATTGCCTCACGCGGCCTTGAAATCATCAACAGACCAGGACAACCAACCACCTACTCTTCGGGAACTGGAGAGTCTAACCTGGACATCACACTGACTACTTCTTCTCTTCGCAATAGACTCCTCCATTGGCAGGTGAATGACACGGCCACTACTAGCAACCATCGCCTCATCACTTACAGTGTCACCGATTCTGCCCTCCCTTGTCAAGTGCCTATCCAGGATATTGTAAGATTCTCTACTAAAACAGCGAACTGGGACCAGTTTGACAATGTAATTCAAGATGCTCTTCATGACCCAGCTAGCAACTTCTACCAATCAATGAACAGTGCGCAGAAAACAGACTTTGTGCAGAGTCTGCTCCTCAAAGCTTCAGAGGCTTCCATGAAAAAATGTTCCAGGAAACCAAGATCTGTTCCATGGTGGTCGCAGGAACTCACTAACCTGCGCAATTCTCTGAAGCGCGCTCGGAAAGAATACCAATGCAACAGAAGGACTGAACCTGCTCACATCGCAGAACAGTATAGAGACCGATTCAAAGAAGTCCGCAGTGAATATACTAACAAAATTTACCATGCCAAGCAAAGCTCCTGGCGTTTCCTTGTCGAGACTGAGGGGAACCGGAATCCGTGGGGTTTAGTTCACAAACTCGTGAGGAATAAGCTGGGATCCACGGATGTCATACACTCTGTCCGCTCTGATGACTCGTCTGAGACTACACACTGGGAAGATACAATCAACCGGATTCTGGATGAACTAATATATCAGGACAACACCAACTCTGACACTGACATCCACAGGAAGATAGCAGTACAAAATTCCAGCTTCCAGCCAGACATTATGGAGGAACCATTCACAGAGGAAGAAGTCGATGCAGCAATTAAAAAAATCAAAAAAGGTAAAGCTCCTGGTCTGGATTTTATTGAAGGCGAGACTGTGCAACGTCTCTGGACCATAGCTCCAATGCTCCTTCTTCAGCTCTTCAACACCTGTCTGAATGAGGTAACTTTCCATCACGTTGGAAGCATGCTAACCTGAGGCTCTTACCTAAATTTGTTTTTTGTTTGTTATTTGGTTTTTAGGAGCATTAACAACTAAGGCCATATTGCTCCGGGATATGCGGTGGTCATTCCCTGACCTTTCCGCATCCTCCGCATTTGGTGGTGACGGGCTCGAACCCCGGTCTAATCAAGAAGCGTGTGCTACTCTTACCTAAAGATCCCTCAGGTACCTCCAAGGCATATCGCCCGATTGCGCTGCTTCCCATTCTCGGCAAGGTTTTTGAGAGACTGTTGCTCTCCCGCTTCCAACCCCGATATGAAACCAGTGATTTGGCATCCTCGCTTCAATTTGGATTCAAACAAGGGTGCTCCACAATTGATGCTCTATCTAAAACCCTCAAAGTTGCAGAACAGTCGGATGCAACTTATGTACTGGCAATCTTCATTGACTTCAAAGGAGCTTTTGACACAGTGTGGTGGCCGGGCGTTCTTCAGAGGGCCAGAGTCTCTAACTGTACTTGGAATTTCTACCACTGCCTCAAAAGCTACTTCTCTAACCGCAAGGTCAGCATCAAAAAAAAATATCACTGCATCACCCGACATCTAACCAGAGGCTGTCCCCAGGGCTCCATCCTGGGGCCAGCTGTCTGGAATATGATACTCGACGACTGGCTCCTGAGGGACTACCTACACACTACTCAGCTTTCTTATGCCGACGACATGGTTATCATCATTGAGGGCCCCACCCGCGCCACCATAGAAACCCAGGCCACTGTTGTTCTCTCTACTCTGTCCGTATGGGCCACTGAAAATAAACTCTCAGTCTCCACTGAGAAGAGCAAAACCCTCCTATTAAAAGGTAAACTGGACTTCTCCAGACCTCCTACCATACGTTTTAATGGCCACCCACTGAAAAACTACCGATCGGTGAAGTACCTGGGAGTAATTTTGGACGACAGGAGAAATTTCATCCCCCATATCCAAGCTATCAAAGAAAAGATAAAAAAATTACATCACTATGTTAGCACGCTTTACCCGCAAGGACTGGGGTCTTAAAGGACCAACTCAACGTCTTTTATACTCAGCTGTATTTATACCAATTGTAACATATGGAGTTGCAGTATGGTACCACCGAATGACTTTAGTGCATGCTCAACGTAAAATTCAGCAAATTCAACGACTTATGCTACTACAAATGACCCGCGCATGTAGAACGACATCAACTGCCACCCTACAGCTACTAACAGGCCGCCTCCCTTTGGACCTCCACGTCGTTTTTATCGGACTCTCTAATGCAATTAAGAAGAATAAGGAAGCTGAATTCCTCACTATTCAAACCCGTACCGATACGGACATCAAACAGGAACATAAACGTGTGTGGCTAGAATTGATAAACTTATGGCAAACCCGCTGGAATAACTCCACAACTGGTGCAACTACTAAACTTTTCCTTCCTGAGGTAACCTACATCAACAAACAACGTTCCACTTGGTTCTTCCCTAACGTCTATGCTTCTTTCCTATTAACTGGCCACGGGTCCTTCAAGAGACGCCTTCTAGAGTTCGGCCTAGTCGAGGAGGCCCTCTGTACCTGCGGAGAACCTGAAGACTGGGATCACGTGATGCACTCATGCAACGTATACTTAGATCTAAGAATCCAACTACTCCTAGACCTCCACACTACATCACTTCGGCCAGAAACCAAGTTATTGGAATCTAATGATACCTTCCGTGCACTGACCAGTTATGCCAACGAGGTCTTTCGTCGTCGCTGGCATCACCTGCAACTCCCGAACACTACTCCTGGATAGGAGTAGTGTTCGGGAGTTGCAGGTGATGCCAGCCTCTAGACAGCAACTGATAACCAGCACCGGAAACTTCCAGACATGAAACTGCAAATGGCGGCCAGCCCTGTCGACGCCGCTCCGTCATTCTACATTGTTATGACCTGGACTCTTTAATTTGAACTTTACCTATTCTCTTCTTCCTACCCACAGTCTTTCTCCAGGACTCCCACAACTGCACCTAGCACTCTTCCTGCTCCGTTTCGCCTGGGAGGATGCCTACGCTCTGTCATCCTTGCTATCTTGTCTGTCTTCCACTTTTCTGTCTCTTCTCTGCTCTTTCCTTGGCCTTCCCCACTCTCGCTCCTGCAAGAGTGTGGACGGCCCGTCAGATGTCTTTTACTCCCTGGTCCGGCTCCTCGTGCCAGTGGACGGATGCTGGGAGGCTCCTTCCTGGTGATCGCGCCTCCCAGTAACGAAGAGGCCAGTCAAACAACACACTACTCACACATAACCCACACTGACTGGCTTTGCTATGTTAACAGAGTATTTAACGCGGATTTGTGGGAAACCACGGGAACCGCATAACAAAAAACAATATGTCCACTATGTCCACTAAGCACCATCTCCCTCAACAGTTAAGGACCACGCAGCTCTCTGAACAGCTTAAACGCGGCATTTACCAGACATAATTGCTTGGAAACTGTTAATAACTACAATCAAAATGATGACTGGCACGATATCATCGCCATGCTTCTGGCAGCTTTGTGAGTGGCACATCCCGCCATCTGCATTAAGAGGTACAAAATCCTTGAGAATGAAGCCCAACAGACTGAAGATGGCCGACAGGTTTATACTCACCAGTGAATTAGAATCAATTCAGTTCCTAACACGTATCGGAATTGACCTACTAAGGCTCATAGAAGATCCGAAATATAGGAAACAAACCGCAGTGTGGTTCGCTGAGGCTACTGTTGCCTAGTAGTTGTGTGAATTTCTGTCAAGAACTGTGTGTACGCAATGGAATAGTGTACTGTATATGATGTTAAGATGAACTTTTATATTGCAATTACCAGGAATCTAGACAGAAATGTAGTGATAGGCAATGCAGTTTACATTTCATCTTTTCATGTATATTTAACCTTTCTTGTATATTTTAGACATTCTTTTATTCACATTTTATGGTAATCCCCTGGCATTTTCTGCCGTGCTACTCCCCCAATGTACACTTGTATTTTAAATTTGGTAGGACAAATAAAGATTTATTTATTTATGTTAACGAGCCGATAACACTTTAATTAATGTTAATTAATTAGCCACATAATCTAATTTAATATAATATAACAATAGTAATCTAATCTTATTATATGCGGACGGATGTGGTAAGACAATAGGCGCATTACGCATACACGTCAACGCGCCTAATAACTTGTTAATTATACGTTAATTCATTAGTTATATAATCTAATATCATTAAAAAGATCCATCCTAGCTCCATTCACTATATCGGAGTGAGTGTATTAAATTGATAAAGTAAATACTGTAAATAAAAATAATCAAAGCGTCACATTACTTAGTATTCCTTTCTTTTAATAAGATCTATCACTGCCGCTTTAGGTGATTTTTTTAAGAGTTTGCATTCCTAATGTTAATTGTTAATAATTGAACACAAATTTAGTTTCTTAATTTTAACAGTTAGTAATGGAAAGCAGTGCTGTAACTGACTTAGGTTCGTCATAATGTAGTGTAAAGTAGACGTGGAAAGTTGGAAAATATAGTTCATAAAATTAGATCTTTAGGAACCAATGGAAAGAATGTTAACATGGACGCATTTATTTCAAAAAAATATTTTTAAGTGAAGAGTTTCTTACAAAATAAACCATTCATTTTTGAAGTTCATTGTCAAGGCAGTTTGTTATAACGAAGTTGTCTCGCATTTGCTTTTTCCTTTTACGAAAATGATTCTCCTCCCCTTCATTTTAGCATTTCAGTCACCTCTCGCATCGCAGTTATTTACTAACAAGTGCCTCTTACCTTCTGCTGGCCCTTGGCCCTCTAATGGCCCTCTCACTTTGCTACCCGAGTTTCCTTTGTAGAGATTACTTCATTTCCTTTCAAATAGAAATAAATGATATTTTGAAAATTACGGAAACGGTCGATAAAATCAAAATTAACTTTCAAGAACGAGTGCCAGAATTTCCAGCTCGGGACTGAACAGGAAGGTTGGATGAAATGTGAAAGATAGAAAGGAATTCGTAATTAGGTTACAGAAGTAAGCTAATGGCAGACTGCGTGTTAGCAAATAGGCAGTCCACGATTTCCAGTTAGGAATTAACTGAGTGGATATGCGATGCCCAAGCAAAGCAGTGAAAGGGCTTAATTGAGTTAAGTGCGCTGCCTGAGATAAGATGTATAATTATCTATACAGCGTAACAATTAAAAGCATGAATTTTCATACCTGAATTTGATGTGTAGAAATGAAAACTCGTGGCAATATAAAGTGAGATGGAAATTGCATTAATAAAAGAGATAAACACGGTCGACAATGAAAAGTCGTTACCAGCAATTTGTCAGCAGAACATAGCAAGTTAATAAAATAATTGGGGTGCTTACTGAATATATTTACTTACTTTGCAGGAAAAGAAATTTAGAAGGATAAACGAGAGAGAGAGAGAAGAATAGAAACACAAACTCATTACATGCTACTCTCATGATAGTTTCACAAATAGCAGCGAAGAATTAAACTAGATTCATGGAATAGCAAGAACCAATTAACACTAAGGGATTAAGCGGGTAGGCTTTGTCCATGAGAGAAAAGAAATGTAGCATACGAGTTTCTCCTCTGAATTAGTAAACTTAAATGTTTTCCTTCGAAACTGAAGCTGTATATTCTCTTGAAATCAGAAATTACAACTAATAAAGAGGACATATGGATTCATGGGGATAGATAAGTTGATAAATGGAATATAATAAACATTGTGAGACAAAAACAAACTTTCAACTTTACGCATAGTTTCAATAGAACTATAAAAATAGCAAAATGAGGCATATTATACAAAGTGAGAAATCGTACTACGTATGTCCTTCAGGCAGCCTATGGAACTACACCAGCAGTCTTCAATCAATCGTTTACCTTAAGTGGGGGCCAACAAAAAATGGTATTACTTAAGGGAACCTATTTTAAATATGCTGCCAAACGTTTAAGTGTCCAAGAGAAAACATTTATGCTTCGGAATTCTACCGTGGACCACCATGATTTGTTAACTTAAAGTCAAAAGGAAGGTGTTTAGAATTCCTAACAACAATTGCGAACACTGATGTTTAGGCGAAATGGTGATTCATAATAGAAAAGATAATAGAATATTAATAATCAAAGGTTGTTTGTTTGTTATTTGATTTTCAGGAGCATTAGCAACTAAGGCCATATTGCTCCAGGGATATGCGGTGGTCATTCCCTGACTTTCCGCATCCTCCGTATTCGGTGGTCACGGGCTCGAACCCCGGTCTAATCAAGAAGCGTGTGCTACGCACTGCTGCTCTTGCCCACCTGGCTACGAAGGCGCCATAATCAAAGAAAATTTATTAAGAACGATGAAAGTAAATGGTCCGCCTCCACGGGGCAAGGACGGAAACCAGCGTTGCATATTCTGCTTCTCGCCAGGCTAAGAGGCCGATCATTCAAGACAAACAACATAGCCCAACACCACACCACACGAACATATAAACAACTGCTCTGATTGGCTTTGTTGAGTTCACGTACACACAGCGGGATTTCCATAGTCTGGCTCAGGACCTCCTTTGAGAAAGAAATACTGTATATATATTTATTTATTTTCTGTGAGGATTTGCAAGCAATAAATTAGCAACAGGCGATTATAAGAATAAATTTCACGTTGAAGCTTCTTTGCGAACGATAAAATTAGACGTATATAAAAAAAAAACTTGAAATTAAATTTCATGGAAAGCTATAAGCGTATATGAAGACCAATACGGGATATCTTCAGCGATTTATTCCAAACTTTGAGGGAAGGGTGAACTCACTATATGGGAAGGAAAAGCATTAATTAAATCAATACGATAAATTTAAAGAATGAACATTAAATTAAGAAATAAGTACAAAGTAAAATCAATAACGAATTAAAAACTCGTATTCTTCCAAAACAAAGTATAATAACAGAACAACAAATAAACAAAAGTTACAATAATTAATTAATTTAGAAAAACCGAATGTAATTGCAAACTAGCAATATTTGATTATAAAGATCACAGATAATTACATCGAATAAACGAAATGCATCAACTATGCGGTGCAGTCACATGAATATAAACTAATAAATGCTTTTATTACTATCATCTTATTTTTTTCTTCGGCTCTCATTTGAACATTATTTAAAAGTTTTACTTTTTAGAGTAAAAGATAATTAAATACACCGCTCTGTCTCTTATTAATCTCTTTTAAATTCGTGGAAAATACCAAATTAAAACAAGTTTCTTCAAGCCACGCAAGATATAAGTGCATTATACAGTAGCGTCCAAGATAAGTACAAAAAAAGTCTTTTTTTTTTTTTTTTTTTTTTAAATTGATTGCATACATTTTACATAAAATTTGATATTCTGCGTAATTTAAAATGATAAATCGGAATATGGTATCGGAATTGATTTTAAGCCACTCTTATAGCCGTGTTATAGCTCTCTAAATTCACAAGATTCTTCCAAGTGAGGATGTTATACGGATGAGGAGGTCAGCCAGAACTTTGGACCTAATTCGGATTTTATTTCTTTTCAACTCAATTAATATCGAGTTTTATAATAACGTTTTCCCACTAAATTTGGAAACTTTATCAAGAAAGTAAGAAAGCAGTGAAGAGACACGCACAAACTGATAAATACCTTAGATGCGACTTGTTTGATAAAACAATTAAACTTTCCGAAGTACAGAAGGGTTCAAAAAATCATACTAGAAAAGAAAATGGCAACATATTCTGATGTAAATTATTAACAACATTACGTAGGAATTGGTAACTGTGGAATTAAGAGTTGCTTCCCCATTCGGAAGCACTACGCGAAGTCATTTTCTTCTACCACATTCGGAAGCATTTTTGGAACTCGTTTACTGACATCGATTTTAGTTCAATCCTGAAAATCCGGTTTGGTCTCATTCACCAGCAACATCAGCTCACACTGGGAGGCAATTTATCGGTGAGGTCCCAGTTTGGCTCCACCTGACTTCATTTCCTACATATCAAAACACTCTGAAAGGAACACATTTCCGGTTTGGATTGGAGGAAGCCTAGCAGCAAGTTGAAGATGGTAAAAAGCGATATCAGTAAACGAGTCCCAAAGGTTTTCAGTTGAGGCAGAAGAGAATGGGTTCACATAGATAGAGGGAACTTCTTTGAAGGAAACAAATCAAAATAATTGGCAAGTTCATTATTAACTTACTTAAAAATCATTTGTGAAACTTTCTAGCCACACTTCATAATATCAATTCGTTTAATTCTGATCATAGGTAAGACATCATAAACGAACAAAACAGGAGAACTGAAGTGTGCAAAATACGGAAGGATCACTTTGAGGAAATTAAAGAACTTTACAAAGAATATCATGGAGGAACTTGTAAATATGAAATCAACACAGTTGCTACCCCTTCAAAATGCGTCTTTCTTGGTAAATTAAGTTATTGAAACTCAATCTAAACAAAAATCTACAGTATTTATTATATAACTTTTAATAACGTCAAATTAGACGCTTGACGACCCGTATGGCGAAAGGATGTAATTTAATGAGGGCAAAATTATGGATTAGGATTATTTTCAGTTGGATTGTCCTGCATTGTTACATGCCAACTTGGGAGTCGTACCTAGGGAAAATGGAATGAAAGAAGTAAGAGCTCTTTTAGCGCCTGGCAGTTATTGAAACATTTAAAAAAGATTAAACATGAGTATACAAACTTAATACCTAGCGAAATAACAAAGTATTATTTGTAGATTAAACATTGACAAAAATCATGGAAACACCTAAAAACAAGTTATCAACACATTTAAAATTAAATATGGATCACAGATAAATCTGGATTATTATTCATTTAAGTAGAGGAAACTTCTAGTTAGCTATATTGACAGGGTCACTCATGAGCAGGATTTAGGGAATAATTTCGACATTGTTTATTTAGATTTCAGCAAATGTCCCACATGAGCAGTTACTTTATAAGCTGGGGGACAGGTTGTAAACACAGGGGAAATCCTTAGATGAATAGCAAGATGGCTTCAGGGAAGGAGGCAGAGGGTTGTGATAAATTTTATTCCTCAGATTGGGTCAATGTATTGTGACCACTATTTTTGATTTTCTTAAATGACATCGATTAAGAGATAGAGGGCGTGATGTCTAAATTTGCAGATGATGTAAAGATCAGTAGAGTAGTTAACGATCACCGCTAAGCAGAGCTTCTTCAGAGTGACCTAGATTGACTTCAGGGATGGTCAGAAAAATGGCAGCTATGTCATCCTGCAAAGTGTACGATATTACACCTAGGGAGCCGTAACCCCCAAAATAACTTATACACTTGGTGGAATTGAACTAAAGCCAGTAGCGGAAAGGGACTTGGGTGTTACGATACGGTCAGACTTTAAGTTCTCTGAGCATTGTAGACAGGTTGCAAGGAAGGCCCATGGTGTCCTATCGATGATTTATCGAACTTTTTTGCTAGTACAGATAAGGACGTCATATTCCCATTATATATGGCTATTGTTAGACCACACTTTGAATAGTGTTCAAGTATGGAGACCGCACCTAGAAAAGACATCGAGCTTCTTGAAAGGGTCCAAAGACGGGTAACTCGCCTGGTGAGATCCGCAAAAGGGAGTCCATATGAGGAAATGTGAAAGAATCCATATGAAAGACTTTGAATTTGTGGGTTGCAGAGCTTGGAAACTAGGGACCTTAGAAGCGACTTGATTGAGGTTTAAAGCTCCGAGAGGCATAAGCAAAATGAATGAGGACGAAATTTTCGCGGTTATAATTGATTCTAGAACAAGAGGCCATAATTTCAAGTTACGGAGGGAGTTGTTTAGATTTGATTGCAGGAAGTTTTATTTTAGCCAGCGAGTTATGAATTACTGGAATAAGTTACCTACATCGGTGGTTGAGGCTGACAGTTTGGGGAACTTCAAAGTTCAGCTGGATAGTTACCTACGGGAGGAGAGAAATGCTTAAGTTGTCTATTTCCTTATGTATTTTATTTTATTTTATTATTTTACTTTCTTTTCTTTTTTTTTTTTTTTTTTTTTTTTGGCTGGTGCAGCATAAGGCTTCCTTGCACTCTATGGCCGTTACTAATACTAACTTGGAGATAACTGAATGAAAATATAAAATTAATATAGATTAGTTAAATAACAGCATAAATAGATCTGAATATGAATTTAAAAACAGGCGCATCCACTTAAATCAGAATGAGGAACAACTTAAAACTCTTATGATGGAGCATTCTGCAAAGAAACATTGATTGCACTAATGACAATTCAAAAATTGTTAAAGTTATTCAGAAAAAAACCAAAAGATTTCACTGGAAGAGAACATCTTAAAACTGAGAAAACTTGTGGGAGAAAAGAAGGTGAGTGACTGAATATGTCGAAATAAAAAAAAGTTAACTCTGATTAAGGGGCCACTTTTGTGTTGGCCTACAACCAGAATGAAGTAATGTAGTGGCAAAAAAAAATTACAATGACCACAGAATATCTTCCCACTCTTGGGATTCATACTAAATAATAAAATATACTTCAGAAAATAAAATACATAAATTTGGGCGGTTTTTAAATACGAGACGATTCTGACTCCTGCCTATATTCAAGTAGTAAGTTAAATAAAAATATGCATTTTTAAGTTTTAGTAGTAGCAAATGATGCGGGAAACAGGTCAATACGGCATCAAGCATTAAAAAAAAAAAAAAAAAAACCGTCATTTTCCCATCTTCTCTAATAATTTGGGGCTTCCTTGTGCTTATTCAAACTAACCCAGCACCAAATGGAAGTTTGTTCCAAAAATCAATCACACTCTGACTGAAAGAAACATTTCGCTCTTTTATCCCGCTAACATTTTTTCCACTTAAATTTATCCCCTTGTGTGTGTCATCTGAGAAAGAGTTCAACATTAGTATTTAGTTTTCTCAATCCATTTAAGGCCCAAAACAGATCTCAATCAGATCTCCTCGCAGATGCTTAGTTTCCAGACGCTGAAATCTGCAGAACTGAAGTCTTTCTTGGTTAAAGTTCTCTTCTGTAGCCCCTGTTGATTCTTGTTGCACAGCCAATTGATAGAACTCCAAAGACACAAGCTATGCGAATACGTTTTATTAATATACACTTGAAAAATCATGGCACGCAAAAAATATCTTATGATGAAGAAACTCGTGTAGTGCTAAATGCAAGTCGCATTATCAAACTATAATTTTCATATTTTTAATTTAACTAATATTTAAAATTTTGTTTAAATTTAAAATTTAGAACTTTCACCTGAACTTCAATTCAAACTGTTTTCATCAGCGCATACGAATTCTATGCATGAATACAGATACATATACATTCAAAAGCGACGGTTCTTACAAAACGTTTTCACGAGTACACCACGTACACCACGTGGCAGTACACCACGAGCGTTTCCTAACCTTCTTTCTTCATGAAGACTACAGATTACGAATGCCCTCTGTTAGTCGTGTTTTTAAATGGTAGCAGTACAACGCAGACCAATGAACCTTCCCAATACAAGCACAAACTACATACGAAAAATTCGCTGTAATATCTCTTTAATCTTGACTTTCAAAAGGTCAGCACCCTTTGCGCATTGTTCGCTGCTGAACACAATATCGACCACACCTCCACTGTGGCCACATATCAAATATTAATCTCGCGTGAACTACCTTAAGTTAATCGAATCTGCCTTAATAAAGTCAACATTTAATTAAAAAATACCTGGAAGCTTCTTAATAATAGCTAAAAACATCAATCATGTTGAATGAACGCTTCTCTGAATAAAAACGTAACAACAGGTAGATTTAATTAGTTACTCTTTTACAGTAGATTTATGCCCAGTATGGCTAAAAGTTTATAAAGCACACAAAACTCTTGGCTAAAATATACAGGAAAATATGAATTCGCGCACTGACTTGACCACAAATATTTTCCCTTTTGCGAGGCTAAGAAACATTTAAATGAGCATTACAATATGCATACCTTAGTCAATAACATGCGCGTGTGTGCGTGGTTTCAATGCTTTTAAAATACTTAAAGAAAAGTTTAACTCTCTCGAATTTACCATTTTTACAGTCGAAACTGCAGCCGCCTTCCTGACATGATTTGAAAAATGAACACAGAAAACTGTCTGGCTAGAAGAAACGTTTTGCTTAAGTTGAAATGCAAAATTTCACAGATTTTAAAGTATTTCTTGCCTAGCAAACTTGCAGCTATTTCTTCCAACTCAAAGACAGGAAACTCAGCTGATAAATGTCTTGAAATAAAAAAAATCCTTTTCAGAAGATGGAGTAAGTTTCAGTAAATCGGTAAGAGATATCTCACCAACGGTAAATCGGAATACACTGAGAACCAGGTAATGACTTGCTGCTTGGCAGAGAAGTGCATTTCACGGTCTCTGGTGTATCCGTTCTTTGCATAAGTTTGCACAGCTGTGATCGAAATGTTTGAAAATTTTATCACGGTTGCTTCAAGGCGTTCGGATGAACGTTTAGGAGGCTGAGAAAAATATCAAACTTTCGTTAAAGGAAGGCAAAATGGCCGATTATTAAAAAGACAAAGAACTGTTGTAAATTAAAAGCTGTGATTTGATTTCGTTAATCTAAAAATTGCCATCGTTCGTATTTAATGGGGTTTTGATTAAACACTTCTTTAAAGCAGACAAAGAGAGAATGATTTAATTGATGTTTTAAGACTTAAACCTCAAATACGAAAATTTGAGGCTTAAATGGGTTTACGGATAAAGAAACTTAGTTATGCGAGTTTTAGTATGAGCATGCTTTACCATGCGATATAAAGCAGGTAGGTAGGCAAAGATACATAGAGATGCTGTGTGTGCAAGAAGGAAAAAGACGAAATATTTAAGTGACTTTGAACGTGGCATGGCAGTCGGTGTCAGACACTGATATGAGTACCTTTGGAACTACGACCTTGTTGGGATTTCACTGTCTCGAATGTATTGAGATTGGCCTAGTAACTAAATAACAGTGCAGCCAAAGACAATCCCACAGTCAGAAACAGCTCGTTTCTGACTGCGGGATTCTGCGAGAAGCCAACAGAGGCTGACAAAACTTGTTCAAGATAACAAAAGGGCTGTAGTCAATCAAGTAGCGATATTATAGCAGTGATAACAAATGAGACATTTCAGAACGCACAACGCGTCATACCTTGTTACGGATAGGGTATCAGGTGATGACTGAATCGGGTTCCACTCCACTCAGAAAAAAAAAAAAAAAAAGAAAGACAGATACGATTATGCTGGGTTCAGAAACACCAACAATGAACATTGTACGATTGGAAAAAACGTTAGCTGATCTGATGAATTCCAGTTCCTACTGTTTCATGAGGATAAGAGGACCAGAATATTTCGAAAATAACATGAATTCATTGGCCCATCCTGTCAAGTGTCAGGATGGGTCAATAATACAGGCTAGTAGTAGGGGTATACTTGTGTGTGAGGAGTGTTTTCGTGGTCACATTGGGCTCTTTTATATTATTAGAACAATGCTTGGATGCTACAAATTATCTGAAATTTTTTTTCCGACCAGTCACGTCACTTTATGGCTGCATTGTATCCATCTGCGAATATAGTTTCTCCAATATGATCACGCACCATTTCAGAAGGCAGCATTGGTAAGGTGCCACTGTACAGAATTGGTTCCAGGAATAAAAGGAGTGATTTCAGGCTACTGCGGTAGCTTCCCTAGTTACCAGATCTCAATCTAGTTTAACACCTATGGGATCAGGTGAAACGAGTTCTTTGGAACAGAGATCCGCAACCATCCAATTTTCCACAGCTATGAGAAGAAATTGACCAGCATTTCTGAGTCACGCTTTCGACACCTCGTTGGGTCTATTCCACGACGAATTCGGGCTGTACTCTAAAAGGGAAACCTGCTTACTATTAGGCAGATGTTCCTAATAAAGTGACACATTGTAAAATCAGACTATTTGTTTTACATTTTTCAAAGATTATAATTTTGAATTGAATTTTTGACGCAAAAGATTTTCCAAGTTTACTTGTTTTAAATTAAAAAGCAACATCAGTAAACGTTTTTACTTGATATTTATCATAACAGCACATAAATGGAAGAAAAATTTTGTGAAAGTATTATTATCGACAAATGTCTTAAAGAACTTAAAACAGTTTATATGTCATAAACTTTCATCCACACGACCTAAGTGTACATACATTTAGAACTATTTTAAATTTAGCTGACCCTTACTGTAACCGACATACACCATTGTTTGTATTAAAACACTCGAGTGAAGGCTGATAAGGAGAAATCACAATTCAGAATTACTTTCACCAACATGCGCAGTGCAGATCGCGGTTTAGAGCATAATATGGAATTACAATAAGAATATGAATGTGAAAAGAGGAGTAAGGGCTGAATGACAGGTCAAGTGTGTCTACAAACCTGAGTGTGTGAGGAATACGTTAATATAATTTCTCAACATAATGAAATTTTAATTAAAGAGTGGAGCTATTCAAATATTGCGACAGCGAACACAGAATACAGCTGTGGAACATAATTCATTACGCCGCACTATTCCAGTAATAGATTCGTGTTGTGTTCAAGTAGAATACACTCAAAGTACTTTTTTTTAACTGATTTAGGAAAACTTCATTACATACTTGTATAGGCAGACATCTGTGTGGAAGGCAAGGAAGGAGCGTGTGTCCGTGTTTATATTTGTTTCCAACTTGTCACAAGTTTCTCTCAAAATAAAATTTCCTACCGAAAACCAGACACTGATTTAACGATGTATTCATGTGCTAGATTACGAAAACGCCATGACGAAATTAAAACAGAAGATACAAAATGCTTACACCACGTGTTCGGTTCAAGTCTGCAGCAAGGTATTGATAAATTAGTCTAACTGAAAGCTCTTTATTTATTTATTTGCTGATTATTTATTTGTTTGTAAGTTTATACATCCAATATATTGAATACTGCTCTGCTATACATATTGAGTACATGTCTGCAATGTATTTCGGATGAAATGATGATAATAATAGTGTGTTTAGAGTAGAACAACCGCTTCTTCATCATGAATTAATTAACTAAATTTAAATAATTAATTAAGCCACGTAATTTGTTGTTAAGAGAATTTTGCTACTTAAAAAAAAAGTATTGCATAAAGGAAGTTCAACACTAGAATTGTTTATTAACTAGCAACGTTTATGGATTCTCTGTTGACTCCTATCTTCAAGCCTAAATCTTTCCTGATTAGATTTAAGCTTGATAATAGGATTAATTAAGAAATCCAGAAACTTTCAGCTGTTATGTAGTTCTATTATGTGAGAGTTTAACTTACTTTATGTAATACTTTTTACACAATAAAATTCACTTAACAGTAAGTTTTAAGTGAATTTAACACTTTTTATTAAATTCACTGCTTAATTTGTTTCACATTTAATTGATATAATAATAATTCCAGTTGACTCCACCAACTAGAAGTGCTTCCTGCGCAACTGCGCTAGTGGCCATCCAGGAAGGAAGGAAGGAAGGAAGGAAGAAAGGAAGGAAACGCCAATGCATGAAGTGGAGCATCGAAATGAATATGTACATTATGCTGGCATACTATGAAATAACCAAGCTAGAGACCGACAGGACAATGTGCAGGTCGAGACTACGTACCAAGTGGTTGGAACGATTCCAGGATATTCAAGTCATCGAACAGCGGACCAGAGAAGGACCATCGTCAAGAAGAACCTGATAGCTCCTGCAATCTTGGGGGGGGGGGGAAATCAAGCAGGACGTGAGCGGTAAACTACAAAGAATAACGAGTATGGACAACACGGAATCAGAGGAGGAAAAGCAAGAAATACAACCCAGAGCAGCTGAAGTAGAAAGAGACGAGGTCATGATATTCAGAATGGAAAACGAGTGGAAGAAGGCCCTAACAGAATTCGAAGGAATGGACCCCACAATGGCCCATGTGATACCGAAGAAATATAGACAAACGGCAAGCAACACAACCTCAACAAGGCGACCACATTCACACACACAGAAGAAACAGACAGAAAGATGGGCGAAGAAGACACTCGATAGCAGATACTACAATGGCCTCCATCAATTCACATAGATAAGATGGCTTCCAACGTTTGGCTCACGAGAGGCTCTTCCACGAGACCGAAGGATTCATGCTCACCATCCAAGACCAGGTAATCAACACTAGAAGCTACAAAAGAAAAATTGCTAAGGACCCCGGAATAACTGATGACAAGCCGACGACGGCACCTGGCCCCAGAAACAATCCAAGACAACACCGCAGGATACAGGGTGGATCACCCAGACCGAGTACACTCACAGACACGACCAGGTGGCCAGGACAATACATCAAAAGCTAGCGCAAATATACCAGCGGATCAAAGAAAGTTTACCGTATTACAAGTACGAGCCTCAGGCCGTACTTGTAATACGGTAAACGTACTAGAATACACGTACTAGAGACTGCTACTTACAGACTACACTGGGACCGTGCCATCATAACGGACAAGCCGATTCCGCACAACAGATCAGACATAACCCTCATTGACAAGAATGAAATGGCTGCTTACCTGATCGACATAGAGGCGCTCAACGCCAGCAACCTCCAGAAAACATACGAGGAAAACACCAGGAAGTAATTAGACCTAAGACCGGAAGTCAAAAACATGTGGCATATGGAACAAGTAATGACCATCCCGATCATCGCGTAACCCACCGACATGGTGCCAAAAAGCCTCCATAAGAACCTAACAGCAATAGCCTCCCAGAGAACACCTACATGGACCTCCAGAAAGCCGCAGTCCTGAACACCTGTAGGACAGTAAGAAAGTTTTCCGACCATCAAGTAACAACAATAATCGGACAAAACCAAACACCATGTACTTGGTACGAGTATCCATCACAGGGCGGAAAAAATTTCAAAAAGAAGAAAGGGTTCTTGTGGGGGGGGTGAAGAAACCTTGATATCCACGCCTGAGACTGACTAACTTTTGCATAACTTAACTTTTCACTCATCCACAGAGTGCAAAAAGTCCATAAAATTTCCTTCGGAACTTTTACAGGATTCGAACACCGACCTTTTCAATCCGGTATGAGAAGGGCAGTGATTATACCACTTTGCGACCTGCTGAAGCTATCTGCTACTTTATAGCCAAACATTGAAAAAGGATATCATCATCATCATCATCAGCCATTTTCAATCCACTGCAGGATGAAGGCCTCTCCAGCAACTTTCCAGTTGCTTCTGTTTTGAGCACTGGACATCCATTTACTACCCACAAACTCATGAATTTCATCTATCCATCTCCGCCTTTGTCTTCCAGGTTTTCTTCTAGCTCCTCTTGGATACCATTCTGTTATTTTCTTAGTCCATCTGTCATCATGTCTTCGAGCTATGTGTCCTGCCCAAGACCATTTTAGTTCTTTAGTTTTGATAAGAATGTCCTTTACTTGAGTTTGTTGCCTAATCCATGTGTTTCTCTTCTTATCTAACAGTCTTATTCCCAATATGATTCGTTCCATTCTTCGCTGTGTGGTTCTCAGCTTCTCTTCCATTCTTTTGGTGAGTGGCCAAGTTTCACTTCCATAAGTCATGGTGGGGAGTATACATTGGTCCATTATTTTACGTTTCAGACAAACTGGGATATTGCTCTTCAGTATGTGACTATATTTCCTGAATACTATCCATCCAAAATTTATTCTTCTCTTGACTTCCAGCCATTTATCATTATTACAGCTAATAACTTGTCCCAGATAAGTATATGACTCCACCTTTTCAATTACTGCTCCTTCAATCATTATGTCTCTTTCTGTGGCATACTTGTTCATCATTACTTTTGTTTTAGCCATATTCATCTTTAGTCCAAAATCCTTACTAGCTGTGCATAACTGATTAAGATTTTCCTCTAATTCTTTGGGATCATGGCTTATGACCACAATGTCATCTGCAAATCGCAAATGGTTTAGGTACTCTCCGTTCACATTGACTCCTTTCTGCGACCAGTCTAATCTTCTGAAAGCTTCCTCAAGGGCAGCAGTAAACAGCTTAGGAGATATTGTGTCTCCTTGTCGAACTCCTTTCTCAATTTTAAATTTCCAACTGTCTTTGTCTAGTCTAATAAAGGAGGTAGCACTCTCGTATATTTTCTTCAAAATCATAATATATGGGGTATCAATGCCTTGTCTTTCCAGTGCCCGAAACATTGCCTTATGCTGTATGGAGTCAAATGCCTTTTCATAATCCACAAATGCCAGGCATAATGGTGTTTTATATTCATTTGCTTTCTCCATTAGCTGTGATATTACATGAAGGTGATCCATAGTTGAGAATCCTGTCCTAAAGCCAGCTTGCTCTTTCGGTTGATTCTCATCCAGTATTCTTTCTAATCTGTTAGTAATGACCCTTGTGAACAACTTGTAGATGTGGGATAACAAGCTAATTGGTCTATAATTTCCAATTTCTGATTTATCTCCTTTCTTATGCAGCAAAACTATGATTGCATTATTCCACTGCTTAGGCGTCACACATTTTCTAATGCACTTTGTGAAGAGCCTTGCCAGTTTTTGTGTTATGTCTCTTCCTCCCAATTTTAACAACTCTACAGTAACTTCATCTTCCCCCGGGGCTTTCTGATTCTTCATTTTCTTCAATGCATGTTCTACCTCATCAGGAAGAATATCGGGTATGTCGTATGTGTTGCTACTTTGCAATCCATCTTCCCCACTGCTGGCATCATTCCCCTGCTCCTTGTATAATTCTCTATAGTAGTCTTCTGCTATTTGAATTATGCCTTCTCTGCTGTTTATAAGTACACCATCGCTATTCTTCAGTTTCAGTATCATTTGTCTTTCTGTATTACTGCTCATGGCTGCTGATTTAAATCCTTTGTTTTCCCTTAATGTTTGTTCTACTTTTCTTGTGTTAAATCTTCTTATGTCCTCTCTGAGTCTCTTTCTAATGGCTTTGCATAACTCAGTATACTCAATTTTGTCCCTGTCAGTGTTTTTCTTGCTTTTCATTTGTCGTCTTCGGTTCATCATGACAAGTGTTTCTTGACTAATTTTTTCTTCTTTGGATTTCTTTTTCCCTATAGGTTTCTTGGGCTTTATCACTTTCAAAAAGTTGTAATATTCCTCGTTGATATCTTGGTCCTCAGCAGTCTGCAGAAGCTCATACTTGTTCTTAAGTTCCAGTACATACTGCTTTTTCTCCTCTTCTGTTATCTCAAAGACCTTTGTATTATTTACTCGAGTCAGTTTTTTCCTTTCCTTTCCTACATCTATATCAAGTGTACATCTTACCATTCTGTGATCACTTCCAACATTTACCTTATTTAGGACGGTGACATCATTCACAATATATCTTCTATTAGTGAGGATGAAGTCGATTTCATTAGTAGTTAATCCAGTTGGACTCTTCCATGTCCACTTTCTGTTCACCCTTTTCTTGAAAAAAGTGTTCATTACTGACAGTCCTTGAGATTCTGCAAATTCCACAAGTCTTTCACCTCTTTCATTTCTTTCACCAATTCCAAAATTTCCTATAGTTCTCCTTTCTGTGCTGTTTTGTCTTTTTCCAACCTTAGCATTGAAGTCTCCCATAATAATAGTGTAGTGGGTTTTCTGCTCATCTAGAAGACTCTCAATTTCAGTGTACATTTCTTCAACCTCTTCATCATCATGGCTCGATGTTGGTGCATAAATCATTATAATCTTTAGCTTGTATCTCTTAGAAATCTTTAATAGTAGTCTTGACACTCTTGGTGATGTACTTTTGAATTCCAAAATGTTGTTTTTAAAATCTTTATGGACCAGAAACCCAATTCCACCTTCACTCCTTTCACTGTTTCCATTGGTGTACAGCAGATTTCCACTTGATAAACTTATAAGTGATTCATTTCTTCTTCTTGTTTCAGCCAAACCGATGATATTCCAATTCACATTTTCTAATTCCTTTTTCAGCTCTAATATCCTGTCTTCACCGATGAGTGTTCTTACGTTATAACAGGCCAAGTTCAGTTTCCGTGCATGGCAGCCTGGTCGTACCCAGAGATAAAAATGGTGATAAAAAAAATAAAAAAAAGAGATAAAAAAAGGATATAAATGGTGAATAAACTACAAGAAACTGAGAAAATAATCTGTTGTAAATCACTTCTTACTGTTGTGTGAATGTTAAAAGGTAAGAAAAAAAAAGGAAAAAAATATTTTACAAAAAACTGATAATTTTACGTAATGCAATTTAAATTATGAAATTATGTTTATTTTCTTAAATATACTTTTTGTGTATATTTAATAATTCTTATGCAAACCTTGAGGGTAATTAACATATTTTATAAACCATGGACGTATGAGTAAAAGACTTGACGTTATGAACTCATCAAGATTAGCAGTAGTAACTGTTCTTCTACATGCTAAAGATCTGGGTTCGAATCTCGTCAAGACAAGAGGAACGTTATTTTTTTTTCCGCACACCATGATCGACTTAGTCGGTCTCGGGCATGGGCTGAGCAGTTTCTTCTCCTGGAAATTCAGTTTTGTTTAGATTTTTTCATCCAGCAAGATCTGGTAAAGTAGAATTGGAAGCACGAAATTTTCTGACAAGATACACTGACGCCTCAAAGCCTTAGTTTCTTTGGAGCAAAAACAAACAGCACAGAGCCAGCAAGTTAAGCGATATGCCTTGCGTCGATGTACAAAAATATTTGTAGACGCGCTTCAAGTAGCATGAAAGCTGCAGTGGTATAAAGCTGCGCATGAATCTTTATTTCACTACTTTAGTTTTGCAAAATATGTACGAAAAAAATTGGGTTGTCATGGCCTGAGTTGACTGCACATTGATAACACTCGTTATAGTGAACTTCTCGTTATAGTCAACTCTCTTAATAACGAACATTTGCTGCTTTATTGTCCATGACAGTATCATTACTCACGGCGCGTTATTATTGATTTCAAATCCAATACGTTCTTCCTTAAATCATTGGTTGCATTGCACTATGATGTTTTCCATTTTAGAGAGTGGTGTCATATAACTCTTAATACGATAATATTTCATGGATGTGCTAAACTCCACAACGAACTACATTTACAATGAAATTATTCTTCCGGAGCGCATTTCTTGCATTAATCTTTGTCAACCTAATTTAGTTAATAATGTTTCTTTCGCGAGATTGATTATTCGCTGAAAGGATGGAAATGCTAAAATAAAAAGAAATAACAAACACCTGGTTTAATTAGTTGTCGTGAGACCTGGTGTGCGCCAGCATTTTGTTTCTACAAGACACACAAAAAGGTTAATTGAAAATATTAAGGAACGTAATCAAAGCACTGCACCACGATACCCAATATTATCAGAAAAGCGTATATTCAGGCTTTGTAAGGGAGGATTACTCCAATAAAGAACGAAGGAAAAAGGCGCCACAGTGAGAAGATTTATGTATTACACTTTGTACGGGATGTTAGAAGCATTAAAAAACATTTTTTTTAGAGTTGTAACGATAAAATAGAAAAATTAACTGGCTAAGAACAAAGCAGTTTTCGCTAAGACCTTTTTTTTTTTGAAAGAAATCTTGATGGGAAAGAGAGAGAGTGATAAAGAGAGAGTAGGAAAACATATCAAATGAATCTCTGAACAACAACATGAACAACCAAAAATATTTTACATATTTATGCACGAAAATGTACTCTAATGGAAAACATTGTGCAGTTCCATTAACAAAATTTCTGTACGCTAATTAAAGTTACAGAATCTTCAAGAATATACATATATGTATTTAAATATTAATGCTAATAAGACCATCCTTTGTTTTTGTGCCACACCAACTAAGGCGTCCGTGTATTGTGTCTGTATCTGCGTATATTCTGCGATCAGTTTTCCTGTTTTGGTAGACCCAATTAAATCAAACTCTAGACCGACTAAATCGGCCACTGTTTTAAAAGCCCATAAAATTCCTGCCGTTTTGAAGGGATTTGAACCCAGGCCTTTTTCATAGAAGTATACAATCGTAACATTGTGCTATTCACGAAAACAGCACTGATAAACAAAGATGTCTTGAAGCTATTTTACATTCCTTTGTGGACGTCGTTTCTGTGCGCTTTTAGCTAATTTGACTGAGGAAGGCTCTGTGTGTGTGTGTGGCCGAATAACTCACGTTTAACTTATGCATTGTAGTATTTTCATGCATTAATAAATAAGTTAGTTTCTTTTATGATGATCCCAAATAACACGGAACTAGAGATGGGTTTCTTTTCATTCCTTTATTAAAACACTGTATGTACTCTGGCGTTACTTTAAAACAGTTTTATAAACACCACTTAACTCCAATTTCTTACACAAAATAAACATAAAATTAGAATGATTAGTAAGTAGATAAATTAATACAAACAAATAAATAAATGAAACGTAACAGAAACGGCCGATTTAACGCACCGTTGCAGTGGTTTCCCGTTTCCACCTCACGGAAGTACGGCCCTTCTATCGTCTTTCTCTTTGTTAATCTTCTCTGGTACAACAGATTTGAGGAATTTGTCCTTAAACATAAAAAAACAGTTAAAATTGTCTAAATTATTCACATCCAGCAGGAAACTTTCCTTATATCACGATAATATGGACAAGATTTCATCATATGGGTGGCATTTTCTAATTCGGCGCAATCACAGCAGGGCTCTCAGCAAGCTGACAATTTAATTTTTCTCTACATCGCCATGTCCAAAGAGAATGGCATTTACAGCCACACTGAAATACAGCCAAGGTCTCGCCTTCAAATCCACAAAAGATATCATATTAAAAGTAAAACGACCTTTATCAGTTTTATTCCTTGCCACTTTAATTCTTTAATTTAAATACGCTCACTTCCATATTAAACTTCAACAATAAGACAAGAGCTAATACTACAAATTCGATTCTTCTATTTCTCTTTTTTGTTGTATTCTAAAATCAGTTTTCGTGTTACCAAACCTATTGGTAACTTCCCAGTTAAAAATTGCAAAGCTTGGTTGACATGGTTCTATAAGTTTTACTTATACTTAGCAAAGCAAAGCACTGAGCCTCAAATAGATGTCTTTTAATCATAGTATTGGTGATCCTGCGTTTCCCATGCTGGGACTCCAGATAACATTACAGAGAAAAACCACACTTTCGTATACCATATTTAAAAGTCTGCCCTTCAAATCCTAAATCCCCTTTGGCTATTCTTCTTATTTTCTATCCCAAACACACACGAGAGGTATTAGACCCTATACTACTTCGTACAGTGCATGGGAAGGTTGAGAAGGTGAAAGAAGATACTTGTTGACATTACACTTCAATTTCTGTAGACTGCAATTTTCAGGAAATAGGTATGAAGGAAGGTTGTTCCAGGAAAACAGAAGTTGAATAAGTAAATGAGGAATAAGAAAAATTAGTTCTGTGAGTTTGAAGTTGGACAGTAAAAGAATGTTGACTAGTTGTGCCAAGTATTCGGACAGATTTGGAACAGAGAGAGAGAGAGCAGGAATTATAGAAACCAATTCAGAAGAACAGTGCCCATGAAAGTATTTATAGAAAAGGCATGCAGCAGAAATAGCACGTCTATAAGACAGATAGTAAAGAGACTGTTACAGATGAGTCATTAACTGACCTAACTGCTCTCTTTTGAAAGGAATCTAGAAGTCTAAGAGAGATAGGTTTTGGGGCACTGTCCCAGATGAGGGGAACAATGTTTCATGGTAGGGCGAATTTGGGATTTGTACAGAGTGAACAGCTGCTTGGAAGAAAGATAACGCCGAGAGAAGAAGAAGAAAAAAAAACAGAGGAAGCAATGCACAAGAGAGATTAGAAGTCAGAGAATCCTTTTTGCGAGGTATAAAACACGATAGAGTTCTATAAGTATTGAAATCAACTAAGTTATCTTTGTTCCAGTGGATAATTACCTGGAGATCGGCATTTAAGGAATTGGTAGTGAACATTAAAGAAGTTGAAGCTGTTTGGGCAGGAATAAGGTTTCTAAAATTGGAAGGTGGAATGCAATGTACTATCATAAGTAAAACTATGGATAGGATTTCCAGTCAATAGAAGAAGGTCATTAATATATAAGAGGAAAAGAGTGGGAGAAAGAACTGTACATTGGGGAACGCCAGCATTAGTGGAGAAATTAGAAGACAGAGATTACCATCACCACAGTGAGAAAAAAAACTGGATACCAAATCACAAAAAAAACAGTTAGCAAACCATAAGATGGAAGCTTATTTAGAGCAACTGCTTGAGTTTCACCAAACTTTTCCATTGAATTTGTGCACAAATGGGTAACATAAGCCAAACTATCGCCAGTGGATCGACACTGACAGAATCCATACTGGCGATCGTTTCTGATGCTAGGTTTCTAGATAATTTAAGAGTTCGCGGTTAATTGATTTTTCCATTACTTTAGAACGAGTAGAAGTGCAATGGGCGGATAATTGGATGGGAGGGATGTGTCACCCCTATTAGGAACTGGCTGGCTATGAGCAAATTTCCAAGCAGCAGAGAAAACAACTTTGGAATAAAAAAGTGAGAAAAGGCGGCACAGATCAGGAGTAAGTTCAGCAAAAGGGGTTTTAAGAACAAGTGGAGAAATGCAATCAGGACTAGGAGCATTCTTAGCATTAATATTGTTCAAAACCCTTCTGATATCCTTACGATGGAAGACTACAGGAGGCATTGAATGGAGTGTACTGGGAATGGTAGGAGATGGTTTACCAAGATCATCAATACACGAGTTGGAAGAAAAGTAGCATGCTAGCAGGTAAGCTTTATCTTTGGCATAAGGGGCAATAGAACCATTTGGTTTTAACAGCGGTAGGAACAGAGATGGGCAAATGTTACGAGAAATAGCTTAGGCAAGAGACCAGAATTCTCGACCACCATTCCAACACGAAGCGAGGTTTTTACTCTTAGCTTGTTCGAAATCTAGTTTGGACTGATTAATAACTGCTCTACAATTGTTGCGAGCTTTGCTGCAGGCAGAAAATGAACCTGGAGATTTGGATAAAAGCCAATTGCGACATACAACATTCTTATCTTGAACAAACTAAGCAAATTTATTAGAAAACCAGTTTAGGTAAAGAACAAGATTTTAAGGTAGTGTGGAATAAAGGACTTCATCCCTACAAGAATAATTTCACTGACACGATCTGAGCAAATTTTGACATCAATATATTTGAAACAGTAATCCGACGACGAAAAGAAGTCTCACAGATCATCCCATTTTGTATTCTTGTAATGCCAAATAATACTAGGTTGGGAATGGCAATGAGAGAAAGGCTCATTGGAGAAGAGACCATCACCAAGTTGTGATCTGAGGTGCCTAGAGCACCACTCACCTCGATCGTGTACTTAGAAGAGGTGTTTGTGAGAAAAAAGTGAAGTGGTTAGGATTGTTTGGTATTTTGTTAGTTAAATGAACAGTCTGTGCAAGGTCATTAGTAATTGCAAAAGCCTCAGCATCTCAACCAGCTGGGTCTGTGTGACTAGAAAACAAAAGCCAGCTGGAGTTAACATTAAAATTGCCAATGAAAATAACCTCACTGTTAGGAAAGTTGTATTGCAGAAAGTCAAGTTTCAAAAAGAGGAAGTGAGAGTTCCAAGTAATCCGTGGAGTTGGGAGAACGATACAGGCAACAGATGAATTTCACAGAATGTAATAGAGAGATTACAAGCCAGACAAGATCGAAAAGAGGGGGGATTCCAGATAACTAAGTCTCTGATAGGGAATATCAGAGCGGACATATGCACAAGTACCACCTTTGAAGCAAAAGGAATCATACAGCGAATAATTCAGACAACTAAGACGAGCAGTGGTTTAATCAACCGATAATTGGGATTCTGTCAGAAAAAGTACATGGGGGTGTGTCAGACTGAAAGAGAAAATGGACATCATTGAGATTCGAACTGAGACCATGTATATTTGTGAAATGAACGAGAAAGTGTTTAGGAGGTTTAGAGATAATTTTAGCAGATAAGTTTGTTCTATTACTTTGGCAATTCATGATATATTTAGTAGTATGGTCCGGTGGACTATCTAACAGTCGGCCTACGAACGCCGTTTTACAGCTGTACCTTCGAAATATAAGTTTCGAAATATAAGAGATCAATCATCCCCTGTTTCTTCCATCATACTGCATGATGGAAGAAATAGAGGGGGTTGCCAAAGCCTTGCCCTGGAGACTAAAAATGGTTCCATCATGTCAAGCCTCCAATAAGCAAATTCTTGGTGTTGCCCCAGTTGATGAACATCATCTACCACCTAGTGTTCCCTGGTAACACCAAAGAGCATCATTGTGGTGTAGGCGCCACACCTCGCCCCTTCTTGGGTTGGTTCGTAACTGGGTGACCTCCAGTATACTACGTGCCGTATTTCAGGACTTGCACATGGGGGTTATACCAAATTGTTGTTGTTGTTGGGTTTTTAGGAACATCGGCGACTAGGGCCATATTGTTCTGTCTGTATTGTTTGTAAATTATTTGTGTTCTGAGGTCGATTTTCTGTTTGCTGGACGAAAAATCAGAGTTTCCAGAAGAAAACACCATGGTACCCTCGCCCGAGACCGACTAACTCAGCCACGTTGTGAAAAAGACCCAAAAAAAATGCCTCCCCCTCATCGACGGTATTCGAACTCAGGACAGCGATCCTACCTACGAGGACTTTATACCCAGGGTTACTAACAGTTCCACCAACGTTAAGGTACAAGCAGAGGATTTGGCTGGCACAGACAGACTGGACTTTGTCGAAATTAGATCCAGTTAATTTGAGTGCCAGTACTTCCACCAGCGTTTTAGACTCCCAGGTAGCAAGCCCAGCTTGGCATATTTCAGTGAATGTCTGCGACAGTCTCAAATCTATTGGTCTTATATTTTAATTAATCTTTTCTTTAACCATAATGAAGTCAGGCTTGTCTGCAGACACCGACAACTTATCGTTATCACTCCGTGTGCTCAAAACTTCCATAAATCTGAAGACGCGATCTTCAATCCCTTTCTAGAATATCCTCGAACTAAAGCTATTAGTCGTCTGCATACGCTATTAAAACGAACCTTTTCAATATAAATATACAGATAACGCTCGTATAACACGATGTTAGGTTCCTATAAAATCTCGGTAGTGCAAAACCATGTTATACGGGACTACGAATCACTACAAAAAAGGGGGTTCCATTCCAAAAGCTAACAAAAATACACCACTTTTTTCATAACTATCGAAAACTTAATTTGTATTAAAAATAGTAATATCCAAATCAGTCAATCCACATACTGAGTGTTTTTTCAATTTTCTCAATTATTAATGCTCGGGGACGAGCTGTCATATTTGGGGAATGAAAGATCCTGCAGCAACACCAGTTTTAATTTTCTGTTCATTTTCTTTATGGTCCGAATTGTTGCTTCATTTGAATTTAAGCTTTTTGCAACGTATGATACTGTTGCCCCTTTTTAAGACGTTCCAAAATTTGTATCTTTAATTCTAGAGAAAGTTTCTTTTCAGTGGTGCTTTTTTTTAAACTTTCCTTAGGCATAATTTAGGACTGGAATTTAATTCTCAACAAAAATTATTCCAACATGGTTCTTAAGAACAAACTTTAGGAATACACCCAGAAAAAATTTTATAAATGATCAAATAAAAACCAAAATAACCTTACAAAAACCTTAAGTTTGGCGCACTATGGCCATAGTTGCCGATGCGCCTAACAAATTCCCAAACAAACAAACCTTAACTGAGTTAGTCAGTCTCAAACGAGGGTAGCATGCTTTTTTCCCTCCAGGAAACTCGATTTTTCTTCCCACTAACAGCAAATCGACCATATAACACACGTAATTTATGGACATACTACATACAGCGCATTATGGTCTAAGGCAATCAACCTTACAAATCCTTACAACCACCTTACAAATAGGAAAAATTTTGACCTTGATGGAAAGAGATTCAAAGAGCAAAGAGACGGTTGTTTTGAAGCAGTTTCACATCTGAGTCATACTGAAATCTGTTTGACATTTTGCAGTGAGATTTATGTAGTTTATGATCTGTCTTAATTTAGTCGTAAGGTTTGGTTTCATCGAAAAAAAAATAAAAGTTTAATTTGGTTTCATCGAACATTTTATTAAACGAAGACTTTTGTTTTTATCCTTTTTTTTCAGTTTTAGCTAAAAAAAACACGAAAAAGAAATTTGTGTATGAATTGGGGAAGGAAAAAAGGATAATTAATATTTTTATTCGTTTATTAACTAACGTTTTATGATAAAAATCTGAGCGTACTTCATTGATCGATACCGTTTATTGTATTCTTTTTTTTCTCTCCATATTTTTTTTCTTTTTCCAGTCTGTATGAGTGTTAACACTATAGCCACGATTAACCGACGTTGATCGGCTGTTGGAGACCAACTATAAGAACATGTCAATATTTTCTGCTCTGCCATTACGGCATACCATAAAAGACAACCTGAAAATAACCAAGTCATCAATCAACGACAGAGCAACTGATTTTCTTCCACGATCCTTGAAGCTAAAGAGCCCAGTATAGAAGTTGTACAAGTTAGAAAGAGGTGTAACCGGTTATGGCGAGATTAAAAGAATCTTTTTTAAAAAAATACGTCATAAACATCTTGTTTGGTAGTTGTTTAAATAACAAAAGTAAATAATGAACTAAAAAACTGGCTATTTTATTCGGAATTGATGCATGTATAGAAGACAAATAACAATTATCGATGTTTCATGCTGCTTTAACCACCACTATGATCGCACTACCATCTAGTAGTTAAGCAATCATAAAACAAATTGTTTTTTCATTAGGCTGTTGTTTTTAATAAAATATAATGATTTAATGTGTTGAGAGAAAGATGTAACATGGTCATTTCTAATGAATTAATTAAATGCGAATAATACTAATTCAACGACTTTATTTTTCGTTAAGGGAATTTTATTATATAAAAACTGTTGCATAAAATAACTTAAAGTCACACCCAATAGAACTACTTTAATAACTGATGGCGTTTCCGGATTTCTTATTGAATCCTGTGTTACAAAAGTTGGAGTTTCTACCTCCTTTCTCCCTACCTTGCCCTCTTGGGTAGCACAGTTAATTTCCTCGCGTCATTAACGGGATTCGAACCCTTCAATAACGCGAAGAATTTTTATGGGTCTTTTCCGCAATGTGGCTGAGTTAGTCGGCCTCAGGCGAGGACAACATGGATTTTTTCTACCGGAAATACGGGTGTTTCGTTCAGCCAACAGCAAAATTGACCACAGAACACACGTAATTTACAGACATTATATACGACGCAATATGGATAAGTTGCTGATGTGTCTAAAACCCTACAACAACCAAGCAACCAACTCTCCTGTATCTTTCTTTAAATTACTCAGTCCTAATTTTCTACGGAATTAATTTGTCTCTCATAATTAGCACTGCCAGTATGTTTTTCCAGTTTCCAGGAAAAGAGACAGTAACCTCGATGAAGTATTTCCTAAAAGCTCTAAACATGTCAAAGATCTGGTCAAAACACCAAATTTCACAACTGCTAAAGAAGTTCCATTTGCAAAAACAGCTATCGGGGCAAAAGATTAATGCATTGAACCCAGTTGTATAAACTATAAAATTTGCAAAACCCCATCCTGTATTATTATTAATGGAACGCATGGGAAGGGAACCGATTATCAAGTGAAGGTTGAAATCCTATGGCATTATACTGAAGTGGGAATGTCCACGTATCAATATCGATTTTCTCTCTTCCATCACTAAAAAAGGCAAAGAGAAGAGCTCTGTTAATACTCGATGGCTAGTCACAGGACATGTGAATGTTGTATGCTTGAATCTTTTTCCATCACGTGTTTTGTGGTACACAAGTTTCGTACCCAATCAGCAATCGAGGACGTCAGAAGAGGCTCAGAAATAAAAGAGATCTCTCTTTAACCTCAGTGAGTACGAAGTGGAGTGCAGAGAGCGGTAAGGTATCCCTGGTGGGCAAGAGATCCTTTTCTGTTAGTGATCATTAAATATCTAAGGGTAAATATCACGAAATTGTAAGTGTGAAAGAATATTCACTTTTTGAAATGGAGTGTTGCATAAAAGCGAGAATTATGCATGAAAGACAAAATAACTAGATGCCTTCTCTCTCATTTGTTTGTATAATGATAAATGATATTGCTGTTTACTTTAACTGTTGCTGCTAATTTAACATATAAGACGATTTTTGTAATAAATCGCTGAGTTATTATTTTCTTTAATACTGAGTAAATATCTCAAAGTAATGGCTTCTTATATAAGCTGCAAAATTCACTTTAAGGCAAAAGCCAAATTACTACATTGACTAGAATTATGTAACCAGCGAATGTGAAGTGTATCAGTATATTCAGAAAGTGTGCTGCAAATTGCATGATTGCGAGTCTTAAATTTAAGTGGAGATTTTGAATTTTAGAGAACAGATTTTCATTTCTACAGTGTGGTAACTTAAAGTTTGTGGTGTAAAAAACTAACTCATCCTATTCTCCGTTGTATTATTCAATATACTCTCTTAAAACAACTTTTAATGAACGCATTCCCTATTGAAATAAGTAAAAAATATACTTTTGCTTTTCTCGTGGGAATTGCTGTTTATCTGAAGTGCAACAACAACAGCAGGACCGAAACAACAGCAGGAGAACCATGAAAATCAAACCCAATTTTGTGGACAATAACATAACCGATTTTGGAAGGGGCAGGTATATTTTTTTTCTGTGAGAGATCAAACTTCTTTGCTGATTTAAAAATTTAGCTTGTAGTAAAAACCGTTATTCAGTAGCAAACTCACCTCAAACTGTTACGAATGGAACTGCATGAGATCCGCAAGCAACTGAATACCAGAGGATATTACATCACTTGCAGATGCAGAAATTTGGATTTATCCTCTCTTCATACGTTTCAAAGTCTGTGTTGAGTTAAATTGAATCATGACGGCTGCACAAGAATGACCCACTGCCATTGGGTTGAAATAGAGTGGTTTACCAGTTTCCATCACTTATAACATCGTTGATGGTTCAACAAACCGATTCTTTTCTTCCGGTTTCGCTCGTCCATGTGTTCTCTAATTTTTTGGTTCGTTTTTGGAGGTTTTTGTGGAGAAACTTGCACTAATAACTGCTCCTGTATGGTCTTCGACCTCTTACATGATTCTTTCACAACTTTTTCATGGCTTTTCCGACCAAGATGATCAACTATTCGAAGATTTCTCAAAATACCGAGCTCCCCCCCCCCAGTCGATGCCATCTTTGGCATGGCCAAACGCCTTCCACTCGTGGGTACGATGTTCAGAACGTTGCTTGGCCACCTGTTATACGTTAAGTCCTGTCATATGACATCCTACAACTTGTTTAGTTTAAAACTTTCTAAGCTCGTTTCCATGTAATGTCGATTGCATAGGTGCACCCATGGGAAAAGCCCCCAAAAGCTGTTGTACGATATTTTGGCGCATCCTATGCGCCGTATATATTGATATTAGCTTCTGAAGCACAGGTAAAAAAAAAATATATATTATGTCTGTAAATTTCGTGTGTTCTATAATAAATTTGCGTGTTGCTAGACGAAAAACTCGAATTTCCGAGGAGTATGAACCTTACTGTTCTCTCCTGAGACCGACTAACTCAACCACGTTGTGAAAAAAATAAATAAATAAAAAATTCCTGATGTCATGATTCGAACCCAAACCTTTTCCACTCATTGTGGGGAGGATGATGCTTATATGCGCTGCGCTACACGGGAAGGCTCCCAAAAAGCATTTTATTTTATATAATTGATTTGTGCTATCACGTGTTGACGCTTGTAAAAGCTACTAAGTGGAACATATACACCCGCCCGCCAAAATAAAAACTTCTGGGCGCGCAGCTCGTCCATTTTAAATGACACACTACCCTCTGCATTATTTGTAACTAAAAGTTCTCATAAAATATACTTATTTGTCGGTATCCAAATACTTTTGGCAGCATGTACGATACTGTAAGCCAAGGGTGGCGAACCCATGGCACGCGCACAAATTTTTTGGCCACGCGGAATTCAGAGCACCCCAAAAATATTTCAGATTTCATGCATTGATTTGTTTGAAGTCGGAGTGATGAGACGTACTGACGAAATTGGGAAACGAAATTAAGAAAAAAAATCGTATATTTCACATAATTATTCAGAACATAAGTTCTTAGTCCAGTTATGTGAGATATATTATCCACATTCAGTATTTAGTGTAGCGGCCTCCATTGTCAATTACGGTTTGCATGTGGAGTGAGGATTGGAGATTATTCTTCATTAATTCCCACAAATTCTCATAAATATTTGAATTGCTCTTTGCCCTTTACAGATTAAGATGTCAGCTCAACCAGAAAAGAAACAAAAACGTTCAAATGAAGAGGGGGAATAGCAGAGAATTTCAAGAATCTTGGAGTAAAAAAATTTGTTATGATTAAGAAGGATAATAAAGAATTGTGTGTTCTGAAACACGAGGGTAGTTTTATAAAAGATTTAGCTAATTTTGGCACGAACTCTTAAAAAGGTTCGCCACCCCTGCTACAAGCATTTATGTTGTTGCATAGTCGCAACATGAAAATGTTTGTATTTAATTGAATAAAAACGTAAACACTAAAATTATATTCCAAAATTTCAATATTTATTAAATTAGTCTTGTCGACAAATTTTATTAAAGATCTCAAATACGCCCTCACGAGTGACACTGCGAATATCATCACTGTTCGTTTCTTCCACCAGGCGGAAAAGGATTGAGTGCGAATCGCATCAATAATGCGAGGAATTTTAGGAGCTCTTTTCGTAACGTGACTGAGTTAGTTGATCTCAGGCGAAGGTTGCATAGTTCCTTCTCCCGTAAACTCGGGTTTTCGTTCAGTAAACAGGCAAATCTACACACAGAATACACAATTGCACATAATATACTGATTACTCATAGCCTTAGTTACTCTGACGCTTAACACGCACATCTCAAATACTAAATTCCACTAAGATCCATCATTATACGTTCAATGTCCTAACACATATGGAAAAGGCCTGGGCTCTAATCCCTTCGAGGCAGGAAGAATATTTTTTATGAGCTTTTTTTTCACACCGGACCCAATTAATTAGTTTTGGGCTAGAACTGCATGGTTTCGTTTCCGGAAACTCTGGGATTTTCATCCAACAATTAAGTATGTTATTGTTGTTGTTGTGGGGTTTTAGGAGCATCAGCGACTATGGCCATATTGCTCCGTATATACATACTGTCTAAGTTTCCTGTGTTCTGCGACCGATTTTCTGTTTGCTGATCGAAAAAACACGAATTTCCGGGAGAAAAAAACCATGCTATCCGCGCCTAAGACCGACTAACTCAGCCACGTTGTGAAAAAGACCCATAAAACTTCCTCGCGTCAAAGACAGGACTCGAACTCCGGAATTTTCCATCCAGTGGGCTACCTACGAGTGCTGTCAGTTAGGAAATTTAGTCAAAGTGAAGGAAGCAAACACCCAGTTATAGACACATAATATTCTAAGTGATTAGTAATTCTGTAATTATTCATACTAAGGCATATTTAAACATTAGTAATTAGTATGATATTCATACTAATTACTGATGCCATATGGTCATTATAGTTGCTTCTTCATTATCAGAAAATTCGCCAAAAAAAAAATCATACCATAATCAATCCAACCAGAGTCAAAACTTCACAATGGAAACAAAATTGCAATAGAAAATAAACTGAGGTCAAAGAATTCGATCTAAATATAATTCCCTTAAAATCAGCAAATAATTGGGGAAATGTGGTGGGATTAATATGCTTTATTACAAAGCAATTACCGAAACTATTCCTGAAAATCCTCAATCAACGAAAATAAAAGTCTAAAGGAAAGGAACAGAAAAGCCAGAACAAAAAAAAAAATATGAACGAAGCATTCTATTTGACGATTTTGTCCATTAAAGATGCTTAATGAAATCCGTACTAATTTCTTCTTATGCACTGCAAATTAGAGATATGATATACCTTCTATTTTAAATGAATACCTTCTCATCTCTCTTCTATCAGAGTGCTAAAATTAGAACTGGATACTAATTCAGTTCGTGTTGTTACAACGAGCTAATTAATAATCCCATAAAGGATGCTGTACTGCTCCTTGATGTCGAATTCTAACAAGCGCCCACAACTGACTAATTACGCGACGAATGGTCACTTGTACAGAATGCCAAGCATTCGTGTAGTTTACTGGTCTTTATTTGTAAGTCCGAATAAAATTAATAATATCGGAAGGTACTGTTTCCATTACAGAAGATGAACTAGTAGCCAAATAAATTGAGTGATCTTTATTACAATTGATTTACTGATACGCAGGTGCAGTGATCCAATACAAATGAGTTCGTTATGTGCAAAATTCCATGCTTTGAAGCTTAATCTGTGTCTAGTGATTACGACGAACCAGTTATGTGGAGTGTGGTATCCATAGCTACAATATGATGTCCGATATCCACAAAGCGTGAATTCTGTTCCAATGAAGTGATTTCCGGATGACTTTGCTTGGGAAACGAAGCAGTAAAACAATTCTTGATGTAGCGTCACGTGTCGTAGTGATTAAATATGAAAAAGTGTTAAAAAAAGCAGACACAAATGAAGGTCATACTTTTGTTATGAATTAGATTTAGCATTAAAAGCTATTAACTAGACTGAGAGTAATCCATGCATAGTAATGACTGCTTAAGTTTCACTTCTGCTTCTTTTTCGGAAGCTTTTTGATAAATTTTTGATTTTCTGCAAAATTCTATCCAACCAGTTGCTATTTTCTTCTTATAAATATACTTTGTGCATGAACAGCATACTAACTTTAAGCAGGAGGGATTGGCTACGAGTGTGAAGCTTCTCAAGCTTGTAATCTTTAGCATGTTTTATCATACTGAAAAGCAGATCGATTGTGGAACCGCAATTCCTGTTTCACTTCAAACAAAAGGCGCTTGTAACACGTTTTGTTTTAATATAAAAGAACTCACCAATTTCTCCTGTGTAAATATCTTGCTTTCTGTGGAAGGAACATTAATTTTCTTTTTGTAAATACTGTATCCTGTGTTCCAAGAATGTTCTCCCAGTGGCTGAGTAATTTTGTGATATGCCTTTTGGTTGGCTTTTGACTGTAGTCAGTATATCCTTCATTTCTGTGGCTTCTCCAATATCTATAACTTGACAATCCCAGCAGACTCCTCTTTAGTTTTATTTAATCTTCTACAGGAATTTTCATATTGCCCAATATTAAAAATAAGGAAGCAAAGGACGAACGAAAAGTTAACCAAATATAAACGCATTTGTCACAGAAATCACTTTGAAAATCTTTAATAAAATCAAACAAGCTAGAAAAGAGTGCCGATTCAATAACTCTAACTTGGAGCATTTCGTGCATCTTGTGTTCACCCGAATGAAACATCTTAATTACGTTTTATGTTTTCAATCACACAGTACACTTACATAAAGTTTATTTCTTGTCATATATCTTAGAGCGCATGGACCGCCTTGCCACTCGTGTGTGTGTGTGTATGTGAAATGGTATTTTATACGATGTGGACATGTGTTTTTGTAAAGGGCGGCTCCTAGAACGTCTGTTCAACTCCGTCTCGTATCTCTGTGAAGAACATTATCACTACCAATGGGCCAGATATATGTGTGACGTAGTTTTGTGTGTATTATGTGTGTTCTGTTGCTATGTCTGGCGGCTTGGCTACCCAGAAGCATCAGTCACCTGAGAGATGATTCTGGGTACTCGTCCACACCACGGAAAGGTGGGCCAGGTTCCTCTGGGGGCCAACTCCAGAGGAAGAGAGAAAAGAAAAGAGATAGAGAGAGAGGGAAGAAAATCCCGTGGTGTAATAAAAGAGAGAGAGAGAGAGAGAGAGAGAGAGAGAGAAGCTACACTAGTGGAGAGCGGGGAAAAAAAAGAAAAAAAAGTACGCTAGTGCAGAGCGCAAAGAGAAAATGAGAAAAATTTTTAAATATAAATAAATAAAGTAAAATATATATATATAAATAAATAAAAGTAATTAATAAAATAAAAATAATATAGGTAATTAAAAATTTTAGATTAGTAAAATAAATTTTTTAAGCTGCTGTCTGGGGAGCCCCATTCATAGCCTGTGTTATTCTGTAGGAGGCTTTCCAGCGGGTGAATATTTGCGTCGAGAAGTTCTGGAAGGTAGCCAGGTTCTCTGGTGTCTGTAGCAGAATGTCCAGTTGGTTTTCAGTGACAGGGATGGTATTTGCTAGGTCTTGCCTCAGGTCTTCGTATAGAGCGTACTCGAAGAGAAGGTGGAACCAATTCTCCTTGGTCCCGCAGTAGCAAACGTCTATGGGCATTAGGCTGAGTTTGAAAAGCCTCTCGTTCATTGAGCCATGCTCAGTGACTAGGAATGATGTCTCAAGAGTTAGAGAGAGCCACTTCTGCGCTGACTTAGAGGAGGGGAAAGTCACATCCGGCAGGAATCTCCTTGTAACGGCTCCCTTGGTGGAAGTGTCCCATCTTGTCTGCCAGATGTTTATCATCTCATTATAACAGCGCGTTCTCTCTGCCTTAGGGTCAGTGTCCAGGTTTAGCTCAATGTCCAAGCTCTTTATCGGAATTTTCTTGTTGATTCTAAAGGTCAGGCCACGGAAGGTTACATACAGGTCCAGCGGAAAGGTCCCAGCTAAGACTTGGATAGCAGCAGTGGATACTGTCCTGAATACCCTATGGGTAGCCAGAAACATTGTCCGTTATATAGAGCCTAATTTGCCTATCATTTTTACCAATCTAGCTCGGTGAACCAAGCACCTGCACCATACGACACGATCGGAAGCATGATGGCTTTATAGTAAGCCTGAAGCGACCGATTGGACAGACCCCATTCGTTCCTGGTGATTCTGATGATTGAGCCTGAAAATTTTTTCGCCTTGGAGCTGAGATGGATGAAGCGGGGATGAAAGCTTAATTTATGATCAAGAACCACCCCTAGCACAGTGGTCTGTGTGACAATGGAGAGTTGTACCCCAGAGACTAACTTGCGGAGGTCACCTGAGGTCCAGCTTATTTTTAAAGAGCATCATTTTAGTCTTGCTTGGATTTATCCATAGTTTATTTAGTGTGACCCAGGAAGAGAGGTCGTCAAGGACCCGATTAGCGTTGTCCTCTATCCGTACAGACAGATGGAATAACGGAGACACGGTGGATACTAGGTACTTAATCATAAAAAGATATCCCCAAATAAATGCCTAAAAATATATCCTCATTGTTTAATTTACTATAACTTTTTGAAGATTCAAATATTTCGATCAGGTCCCACGCCAACATCCGATTTCGAGACTTTGCAACCCACAAAACACTAATATATCTCTATCTCTCTCTCAATACACCTCTATACCAATAATTAATCTTGATGCCATCCAATCTTGCTGGATCTGCTGTAAAAGTTCACCACAACTTTTACAGCAGATCTTCCTCCCAATATTGTATGACCTAACCGAGGCTTTATAAAGAAACAACGATCTTTTTTTGTCACTACCAGCAAAATTCCTGCAAATAGTCGACTTTACTTTTCATGGTATTCAAGATATTCTATTAGGCCTAGATTTTATTGTCTTCGTACCATAATTCTACGATTCGATAATCCTAGATATGTTGGAGCAGAAACACGTTTCAAAAGAAACATAAGAAATTTTAGCTTGAATTTAATAATATATTGGTGTAAATAACAAAATTCAGTGTAACGCTTGATTGTTATCATGGAGACTACCCCTGTATATATAGCGCCATTAACACTTTGGAAAATATGATTCAGTGAATTTTGTTCTCCACTTCTTCAGTTAACAACTGAATAACGAACAGCTCACACTCAGCCTTAATTGAACCAAAGGTTTTTTTAATTGTTTTGGACCGGCACCAAAGAAACTAGGGTCTTAAGAGATTGCCTTTCTAACCTTTTAAAACCAACAGAAATTTAAATAAATAAATAAAAATTAAAGACGCGGGCTACATTCACTTTTATTTATTAATTTAAACATATTAACCTCGTTAAAAAGTGAAATACATCTAAACATTAAAACATTCTTACAGAAGCTAGTTGCATATTTTTGAAAACCCTGAGATGAATTCTTACATTGAATTTCATTAGCTAGCTGATGAAAAAAAACATAGGATGAAGGTACAGTTTTCCAAAGCTGTCCTCACACGTGCAATTTAAATGTGTCTAAGTCAGCGTTGACCTATGATCTGTTTCAATAATGGTATTTTATGAAACCCAGTTTCAACTTAAATACGTTGAACCAAACAAGAATTATGTTAACCTAAGACAGGAGTGTGTCAGAATCGGTAATGAGTTTTCTGTTTTTCGATAAGTGATGAAGTCTGGTTGCCTGTACATCACTTCAATGGAATGTCTATTTTCAGTTCACGGATTTCTTAACAACAAAATCTTACTTGAAAACATGAGAAATTTGACCGACAGGATCACTGCTGTCATCATTTCGAAAAGGATTTGAAAATGATGCCATCAAACATTTTATGGAAAGAAAACAAAAAATGTATTTTTATCAAGGCATTCAACGTACATTGTACAAATAACACACCATCTGTGTATTGAAGTGTACACTTTGAAGAGAGGGGTAAGTAGGAAAATTCATCTATTCAAAGCAAACTCACCCAAAGATTACATTTCTTCATAAAAACATCAACAGATCCATCATTTCGATGGACTTGAAAAGAATAGTTTATCCTCTGTTTGTCCTCGGATGGTATATATAGTTCGCTGTAAGTAGTCTTTCATATAAAATAACGCTTTTATTTACAATTTAAACGATTGTACTATTAATGTTCAGTATAATGATCATACGTATATACTAGTGATAAAATACTTTAGTTAGTCTTTTAAAATATACACAGGATCATATAGCTACTTTATGGACGACATGCTGTCCTCAATCTTGTTTGACAATGAGAATTGAACACGGGCTCTTCTAAACCGAGGCAAGACGCGTATCCGATGTATTGACATGAAGAGTGAATGATGCTTGATATACGCGAACAGTTTTAACAGTGGTACCATGGACTGCCCAGTCTTTTACAGGTAAATCATTGTATTTTTAAAGTCTTCAGACCATATAGGGGCGCCCAGCAATATAAAGAAAATAGTGATTGTTTATTTCAATGTCAAAGAAAATTAATTTTTTTTTTCCATTCGAAGATCAGAATTATATAATTCTGATTTTTAACGTTTTCTTTTTAAAATAATACCATAGAATTATTTTTAAACCGACGCCTCTCTATTTTCCTCTGTATTAGATAAGCGACTTCATCCATTCATTCATAACGGTATTTAACCAACTCTTAAATGTTTGCGGAATTGTCCTTCTCCCATTTTAGTGAGTCCCACACTTGAAATACTGCATTCAATCTCCTTTAAAACTTTAAAATACAGAAAATTACGCACCAGATTCACAAAACCAAATGCTAAATTCCATTTAAAACGAAGATTGTTCTCTTTGTACATCAAGCACTGGCTATTTCCAGCCTGTTTTCAGTACTCATCTACCTGAAAGCCGAGTAAAATTTAAATACTGTTCATATCATTTATCCCAGCGGTTATGCGCTGAAGAAATGATTTCCATGCATGTAGTAATGGTCCTTGAAGCACACTCTTCATGATCGCCAAATCCATTAACTGTGCATTACAGCTCTGCTCTGGTCTTAATACACCACACAACGTGTTCTTATGGAATCAACATCCCGAGTATTTGTTTAGTGACCAAAACAGTAACGCGTTCCTTTGTCTCCGTTGCCTCTCCCGAGTCGTTTCTGTTAGCCAAATCGATGGAAGTCATTTAGAAACCATCTCCGTTTCCTCAACACATGGTGTTTTCTTTCTTAAAGGCAAAGCGCCGAATTCTTAAAGAGTAGTTAGGTTTCGTGTTAACGGAAAGCGATTAATTTTACGGCACGAACTTCGGGTCGATAGGAATATAAACAAAGAACCTGCCTAAACGGTGGGTAGAATAAAGAAAGATGAACATTAATCTTAATCTTGTAATTAAGAGAAGCCCTTTAAATTCGCTTTTTTTTATTCGTATGGTTTGGCAGTAATTACATCTCGAATGGTTAGAAGAATGTCATTCTCTCTCTCTCTCTCTCGTTGATTTTTTTTTTTTTTTAATATTTATTTGGTTGAAGATTTTGTGCTTAATGGTTACCGTGTCTTGGCGAATTGCTAGAACAAATATCTAAGCATTTGCTTACGGTAGTTCATTAATCTGTTAGCCTGTCTTTCTGTTTAATTCCGTGCAAACAAGCATCTACAGCTTGGGAAAAACAGCAAAAACTACTATCCTTCACCATTAAACATGCTCCAAGAAATTTTGCTTTTAGTTAATGAATACTTAATGTGAAGTGGCTTTCACGTGTATCCCATATATGTAAAGAGTTCTCAACTTAAACTGAGTAGAACTGTGGAGATAAGGAAATCACAATCCCACTGTATAAGGCAATCGTAATACCATATTTGGAAAACTGTTCAAGTATGGAGTTCAAGTACATCTGAAAAAAGACATCGAGCTTCTTGAAAGGGTTCACAGACGGGCAACTGGAATGGTAAGATTGTCAGAAGGACAACCGTATGAGGAAAGGCTTCGATTATGTGGGCTACAGAGCTTGGCAACCAGGCACCTCAGAGGTGACCTGATTGAGGTTTATAAGGCTCTGAGAGGAATCAATAAAATGAACGAAGTTGGAATTCTCACTGTTTTAAAGAATTCCAGTCGTAAATTCAAATTAAAGGGATTTGAGGTTTAGATTAGATAGTAGAAAGTTTTCTTTTAGCCAGAGAGTTGATTGTTGGAACAAATTGCCCTCGCAGGTAGTTGAGGCTGACAGTTTGAACAAATTCAAAGGTCAACTGGATAGTTTCTAATATAATTTCTTTTCTTATCTACTTGTTTGTTTGTTTTTTTGTCACTGCAGCAAAAGCTTGCTGCTTCCTTGCACTATATGGCGAATATTATTACTATTACTAGGACTTGCATCTCCAATTATTAATAAGCAACACAAACAGCGAACTCCGCAATAAAAAGATCGTCTTTTCAAATTAACATCAATCTTTTTCATTTTCTTACAAAGTATCGACTGCCCTCAGTATATTACCGTACGAAAAGAAAAAGAAACTTTTTTTTTAAAGTTTCACTGCCTCTATTATTATTGTGTGCCATAATCTTGAACGCAGTTTCGGAGTTTTTACCATTTCATTAATCAGGTCAACTTGAACAGCATATTTTAAGTAAATTACTTTAATTAACACAAAAAGTTAGTCGTAATAAATACTGTAATTTACCATCATTTGGCTTTTCTTTGGTTGTCGAATTATGGATGTAAAACTTTATTTCATTTTTATATTTAAATTAATAGGAGACACGTGGGTTATCATATTTACAAATTCGTCGATTTTTTTGCCAAAAGATATCACAAAACACAATTTGACTTCCACAGCTGCCCCTCATAAAATTGCAAAAGGTTTGTTTTTATGTTCCTTCTCAATAGAATTATAAAAGTTGACTGTGGTTGGCTCCATTTTGTTTCTGTCATACTGACAGCTGAAAATCTTGTATGGGCGGAAGAAATTAAGTGATTCGAATAGTGTGTTTAGGGTCTAACAGCACCAGGGGTTTCCCCCATCTCCGCGTAGTATACATTGTCCTGTGATACAGAATACTATAGAGGCCAGAGATTTAAAAATGTATGGATATTGTAGAGTGTAGTGTTGTGTACCGTTGTTCATCTGAACAACGGTACACAACACTACACTCTACAATATCCGTTGGGCCCCACCGATGTCCCCGGGGAGGCAGGTCAGGTACCCAGTAATTTTCTGTAGTACTCTGTCAGGTCCTAATTAAAAGATCAGAAATAAATAAAAGGAGTATTTTTAGGGCTTCCCAACTAAGTTTAGGATGGATACTTCGGTGTTATCGTAATCTCCAGGCGATTTGAATTATTATTATTACTACTGACATATTTCCTCAGAAAAAATGAATTATGACAGAAAAATCTCCTTTTTCTTTGTTTTCCCTAAGGTTTTTGTTAAACTGTTGTTATGTATTTAAATAGCACATCTCATTTTCTCTTTCTGAGAAACTGTACATCAATTTCTCAGAAATAGAAACACAGACCAAAAAAACTGCCACATAAAATCGAATACTGTAAGCATGCTTAAACGCAACTGTGTCGGATAAAATGCATAAAAAACTGCAGTCGCATAAATAAAAATCTTAAATATGTGGAAATAAAAAAAATGGTAAGCACATCGAAATAAATTCTTTTTGAGAATGAGATTTCTTTTGTGTTCCAAATGCCTTTTGGCATTTTATAACTGTTAAGCTAAGACTGGGTCTTATAAAATTTATTAAAAAATTTATTAAAAAATTTTATCAATTTATTAAAGAATATTACAGTAAAATATATTTTCTCTAATATTCTAACAGGCTCTATTTTTGCAATTCTTTATAAGAATTCGCGATGTTGTTGGTTGGGCAATGATACAACACTAACGATCATAACAATAAATAAATATAAAACAAAAAAAAATAAAACAATATAAAGTGGTACAAGTTGAACAGCAACACTCGCAATTGTGAATCAGGGAAAGTGCAAGTCACGTGCTCACTGATATTTCTTAAAGATTAAAGCATTATTTTGTAAAGTAATCTTTTTCTGATGTTGATATTTCAGAAACCTAACGTTTAAGACTCCACGCTTGTGCAAAGTCGTCTCACAGGAAAGATGCCTCTAGAATTCAGAAAGATCGATTCTAAATTACTCTTATAAAGGGAAAGGAAATTCTCTGCAACCCCCCTCCCCTCCCTTTGCACATAAGCACCTACAGCTTAAAGGCGGAATGCCATAAAGACCAAAGGTGAAGGATAAATAAAATGAATCTGCCTATGTGAACTCAAAGTTATTCATGACTTGGCTAAAAAACACTTTGTTCTACGAATACTTTCGAGGAAAGTACCGCTGATACTGCATGGATGCTTGTCACGTGGATTAGTTTGATCAAATTTCAGATTTGCAATAGTTAATGACATCGCCCCTTTTTTTTTCGCACTACTACTCACTCGACATAACATTTCAGATTATCTTCGTTAGAGTTTCATAAACTTCTGGCATCCCTTCCCATAAAGAATTCCTCACACGTGAATGTATATGGAAAATATCTATTCAATTTTTTTTTCAGTAGCCTGAGCAGGGTTATCATCAACAGTTAACCCTTTGACATCAAGTGGTTCAATGTGATTCAATCTCTTCCTTGTACTCAATAAGTATAGAAGTCTTTTCTGCTTTTCTTAGCATTTTTTTCCAGGGAATTTTCATAATCTGCCTTAGCTTACCTAACCTCCTTTGTGAATTTATTAAAAACTAATTTATATATATACCACAGGCTTCTGTATCATTTGATTATTTATATGCACACCATGCACTTTTCTTCTCTGCCGCATGTCTCAATAGTTCATCTGACATTCATTTAGGTTTAAGCCTTGAACAATATTTCTTCGTTGGTATGAAATGCCTAGTAGCCTCTATGATTACTTCCCAGAATGAGTATAATTTTGCTGGTGGTAACATCATATGGTCCCACTGCATATAATTTAAAAATTGCCTGGGTCACACTTACGAAGCCGTCATCGGTAGCACAGTTGGTAGAATCGCCATTCTCCCCACACGGGGTAGAAAAGACTTGAGTTCAAGTTCCGTCGATAAGGTGAGGAATTATGGGACCTTTTTCACCACGTGGCCGAGTTAGTCAGTCTAAAGCAAGGATAGCATGGTGTTTTCTATCGAAAACTCGCATTTTTTGGTAGGCAAACAGAAAATCGACCACAGAACATACGCAATTCACAGACAGTATATACGAAGCAATATGGCCTTAGTCACTGATGCTCCTAAAACCCTACTACAACTACCCTTACGAAAGCAAAATCCTTCCCCTTTACCCTAGACAATAGTTATGCCTTTAATTAAATTCCATATTAGTGCACTGTGACCGCGACCGCCACCCTGTGGGCCTTTTACCTGCAGATTCTTAATGCATGAAGAATCACTGCTGATAACCAGATCCAGAGTATTTCTAACTCTTCTTGCCACTCTAACAAGCTGCTCCTGTAGAAAACACGCATACAAGAAATCTACAAAAGTCTTGCTAGAGTGTGAGTAACCAATCCACAAATTCCAGTCATCATTTGGAAAGTTAAAATCTCCCATTATAAGACATTCTGATTTACTAGTCCACTATTGGTACACTCATCACAGTCATTAGGCTTATAATACACTCCTACTCTTAAGTAATTTAAATTAATTTAAATAGATCGCAGCATTTCAAAGTTTATCTCCCTTTCATATTCCTCATAAGTATTTTTTAATACGAGTGCGAGGCAACTCAAAAATGAGACTGGTTTACATATATTTTGTTGTTGTTGCTGTTATTGTAGTTTTAGGCTCGTAACTTTGGCCATATTGAGCTGTACATAATGTCTGTAATGTGGGTGTGTTCTGTGGTCGATATGCTGTTTGCTGGACAAAAAATCTTGGAAGCTACTAGGCTTTACATACCAACTAAGAAATATTGTACAGGGTTTAGGCCTAAATGGATGTCAGATGAACTAATGCGATGTGTGGCAGAGAAGAAAAATGCATGGGATACATATAAATTAATGGCTGACATGGAAGCCTCTGATAGATATAAGCTGGTCTGTAACCAAGCCACAAAGGAGATTACGCAGGCAAAGGCAGACTATGCGAAATCCTTGGAAAAGGATGCAAAGAAAAACAGAAAAAGAGTTCTTTACCTATGTAAACTCTAGAAGGAAAGGGATGAATCAGATTGGTCCACTCGATATTGATGGTTCAACTTTTGATAATCCTGTTCAGGTGGATAACAAACTAAATGAGTATTTTGCATCTACATTCACACGAGGAGTTATTCAGGAAGGGGAATTTTTTTTTTTTTTTTTTTTTTTTTTTTGATTTGGTAGTTGTTGGCGCATCGGCTTCTGTGGCCATATTGCACCTTCCAAGGTTTTTGCAGTACTTTGATCCAAGCCCGAGGCGGGAATCGAACCCGCGACCTTTGGGTTGCCGGGCAGGTACTTTACCCACTCGGCTAGCCCGGTCGGCGGAAGGGGAATGCCAGAGGTGAAGTAAACTCTGGCAGTGAGCTAGATGATTTTGTAATAGCTGAGAGGAAAGTGGAGGAGAAATTGTTGAGGATAAACATAAAAAAGGCACCCGGGGTGGATGAGATCTATCCAGTTATATTAAAGGAGGCAGCAAAGGAAGTAAGAAAACCCTTAGCCATAATTATGAGAGCTTCTTTGGACTCAGGGGAGGTACCCATATACTGGAGATGTGCAAATGTGACCCCAATTGACAAAGGAGGATCAAAGGCTGACACAAGCCTATAGCTTGTGTCAGATTATAGACCTGTGAGTTTAACTTCTGTTCCAGGAAAATTAATGGATGCACTGGTTAAAGAAGCACTGCATGATCATCTAGATAAGACTTCAGTTATAGCTCGGACACAGCATGGTTTTGTTAAGGGAAAGTCTTGCCTGACCAATTTGATTGTATACTATGATGCAGTCACAAAAGAACTGGATGCAGGGAATAACTTTGATATTATATATTTGGATCTTAGAAAGGCTTTTGATACTGTTGCACATGGAAAACTGCTGCACAAATTGGAGCAGTGTGGCATTGGAGCAAATTGCTGCTATGGATAAAGGGATGGTTGAGGGGGAGAAGACAGAGAATGGTAATCAATGGACACTGCTCATCGTGGACTAATGTTATTAGTGGAGTCCCTCAGGGTTCAGTGTTGGGTCCATTGTTGTTTTCTGTATTTATAAATCATATTGATGATGGTATATCAAGCTTTCCAAGTTTGCAGACGATACAAAGGTTAGCAGGGTTGTTAAGGACACTACTGACAGTATGCTGCTGCAACAGGATCTGTTTGTTATTTGGATTGTTGTTTGTTATTTGGATTTTAGGAGCATTAGCAACTAAGGCCATATTGCTCCGGGATATGCGGTGGTCATTCCCTGATCTTTCCACATCCTCCTTATTTGGTGGTGACGGGCTCGAACCCCGGTCTAATCAAGAAGCATGTGCTACGCACTGCTGCTCCTTCCCACCTGGCTACGGAGGCGCCCACAACAGGATCTGGAAAGGTTGAGCAGATGGGCTGAGAGGTGGCAAATGAAGTTTAATATTGACAAATGTAAATACTACATGTAGGAAACAGTAACCCCTGAGCAACGTATCAACTCTGTGGTACTACACTGACAGTGGTAGAGAATGAAAAGGACCTGGGGGGTAATTGAGCAGGCAGACATTAAGTTTTTTGACAGTGCAGACGGGCTGCAAGAGTAGCTCATGGTGTCTTGTCAATGATATACAGGAATTTTTCTAGCAGGAATAAGGAGGTGATTATTCCCTTGTATAAGGCAATGGTCAGGCCACACCTTGAGTACTGTATACAAGTCTGGAAGGCTCATTTCAAGAAGGATGTAGAGCTCCTGGAACGAGTACAGAGAAGAGCAATAAGATTAGTGAATGGAACAAAGGGTTACTCTTACGAAGAAAGGTTTAAGTTTTGCAAATTCCAGTGTCTGGAGACTAGGTACCGGCGATCTGATAGAGGTGTATAAAGCCTTGAATGGTTTGAGCATGCTCAATGCCGATGGGATTCTTCCTGTTGCTCAGAATAATCATCTGAGAGGGCATAAATTCAAATTGAGGAACGACAGATGTAGGATAGATGTGTGGAAATTTGGCTTTAGCCAGCGGGTAGTTGGTTGGTGGAACAGACTTCCATCTCTTGTTGCGAAAGTTGATAGCCTAAATAAATTGAAAGCTCAGCTGGACAGGTATTTTGAACGAACGGAGGAGTGAAATGGGAGTGGAGTGGTTTTTTTTTTTTTTTTTTTTGGCTGATGCTGATGCTAATAACCGGAATTTCCGGGAGGGAAAACTGTGTTGCCCTCGCCTGAGACCGACTAACTCAGCCACATTGTGAAAAGGGCCCATAAAAATTCCTCACTTCATCGATAGAATTCGAACTCAGGTCTTTTCCATCCGGTTCGCTACCCTCGAAGGGCATATATTTCGTATCTAAAATTTCTCCAAACTGAGCTCACATGTTTACCTTTCAAAAAAGCCATGGAGATGCACAAATAGATCTGCAGTTTTATCATTATATTACTTTATTCGAAACATTTGCATAAAATTGATGCTACTAATATTATCTTCAGCTACTCAGAATATTGAACCAAATTAGCAAAATTAAATTAGCACTCTGATTTTTAATATAATAAGTCACAGACACATTTGCTCAGTGCCATAAAGACTGAAGAAAGACTAAAGAGTATCACTTTCTATAGCATTAGTTCAGAAATATGGAGCCCGAGGCATGTTATCCAGTGAGGTATATTCCCTCATTATATTGTAATTACGTATTGGATGTTCTCTTCATACCAGATTAAGAAAGTTAATCAAAAATTATCTAATAAAGTTCATTAATTCTGTGATAAATTTCTTGAATAAAACATATTCCTATTACAACTTCGTTAACGAGTTTAACTGAGAATGTTACTTTCACTTCGATAATTGGTTTCGATTGTAATGAGAAAATTGCAATTAATCTACTTTTATCTGAGCCAATTTGCGCTTATTTAGAACATTAAACTTTTATAATGCATTCTTACAGCCATTGCGTTTTACTCCGACTCAAAAAGGATCTTATAAACGTACACAAAACACTGACGGTTCCCAAGTGAATACACACTAAACTGCTCTTATTACGTTCTAGTACGGTGATCTTCTATGACAACACAAAAAAGATCAACTCAAGAATTTCCTCCGAGGTCATTTCTTAGTAAAGGAAAGTTTCGATTAATTCGCTGACCGAGGGCACTGTTACAAAGAAACAACCTTCCGCTGTTTAAATGGGAGACAATAAAAGTAGGTCTTAGGAAATGAACTTCAGAGTCATTGAAAATGTTATGCTCTCTGGAATTCCATTAAAGTGGTGTCTTTTATTACAAAAAAAAATTACATTTTATTTTGACATTTAGATTGAAATATGGTCTATGTCGCTGATGTGCCTAAAACTCTGAAACAACAAACTAACCAGACATTTTCAATAGATATTTGCAAATACTCGCAGGGTGTTTTTTCCACTGCTGCATCAGCAGTGTCAAGTATTTAAAATGTTCCCTTTCTTGAACATTACGTAGTAGCTGCAGTAAGAACAAAAAGATTTATTCACACCTTTACGGTTAGGGGGGGAAAAGCCTGCTAGAAGCAAAGCAATTTGTTCAGAATTTTCAAACATTTTGAAAGAACCTTTTTGGGAAAACATTGTAAGTGGTGTCGAGATTGGTCTTTCCAATCATGACCCAGAAACAAAACACAAAAAGTCTCGGTAGTTAAAGTTCAGGGTTTCTCGAATGAAAGAATAAAAGGCGCGTGTCAACAATGGAAGATCAAAACATGCTCATCTCACTTTTCCATACCAAAAGAGTTGTTCATTATGAATATGATCCACCACAACCAACCCAGCAAGTTTTCATGACAGTGCATTCGTTAAGGGAGAAAAAAATAAAAACTATAGTCGGACAAATGAATTTTGTGTTTTGACATGGCACCTCCCACGTAGCTATTTCGATAAAGTAACGTTTGGCCATAAAAATACTAACGTTGGGGCATTTCTCACCTTACCTTGTGCCGTGCGACTTTTTCACTTTCTCTAACTGAAAAACCCTTTGAAAGGATCTCATTTTGAATTAGTTGAAGACTTTTAGAACAGGGCACTACCGAACGTATTTCTAGCAATGTTTCCAGGCATGAAGAGGCTTTAGAATTTCTGTATAAAGTCAGAAGGAGAGCACTTGGAAGGCAATCATGACCATTAAAGATTATAACAAAAATAATAATAAGTTAGCATGGAAATACAAGTTAATAAAAAAAAAAGTGTACAGTATTACAAGTACAAACCCTAGGCAGTACTAGGACACCCAAACCGCAAGCTGTACTGGAACCGCGCCATAAGAACGAACAAGACAATCCCGCACAACAGACCGGACTTAACCCTTGTCGACAAGAAGGAAAAGGCTACTTATATGATTGATATAGCGGTATCCAACACTGGCAATCTCCAGACAACCCACGAAGAAAATATCAGAAAATACACGGACCTAAGACAGGAGATCAAAGAGATGCGGTATATGCAACAAGTAACGACCATCCCGATCATCGTGTCAACCACCAGTACGGTGCCAAAGACCCTACATAACAGCCCAGCAGCAATAGGTCTCCCAGAAAATACCTACAAGGAACTCCAGAAAGTAGCAATCCTGGACACTTGTGGGATAGTCAGAGTTCCTTGACCAATAGTAACACCAGACATAACCACCCTGTGCACTTGGTATCAGTACCCGTCACGGGATGGAAACCCCAATCAAGGAGAAATAATATAGCAACAAAATAATAATAGTAATATACAGTACACATTTTTTAAAGAATCAGAATGATTTCTTTATTGTCAGACTAAGTATATCGTAAGTTCTTGACAGCAGTATCTCTTTAGCGACATATTTGAAAACTCACACAAAGCGCAAACTTTCCAACCGGTCAGATAGATTTTTCTCCAAGTTTAAGAAATCCTTCATGTTCCCAGCAGATGAGTCAAAGCCGGAAGCATTAAGTGCGTTCAAAAGTGCAGCGAATGAAGCGCGAGCGATAATTAATCTGCCCGTAATGTCGCCGTGTGTTAACCCTTGTGTAACGTACACTTAACGCGTTCCTTCCGACCAGTTGCAGACGCTAATCCAGAATTAAAGTGCTCATTAACGAAAGCTGTGGAGGCAGAAATGTAATGACCTGTAAAACACACAACCCATTTGGTTACGAAGATGGTTTGTAAATGACGTATGTGATTTTATTTTTGTAATTTATTCGTTAAACTCCTTATCTAGTCAGGCTAGCTACCACACAGCATATGCTAGGAATTCACGAAGCAAAACAAATTAGGTTGCCACCTTAATAAACACTGCAGTCATTAGGAGACGAAGGAATGTGTTAATGAGTACCTCGATATGACATTCCGGCACGTGACACGCTCAAAAATTAAAATTCTTTCGTTTAATCGGATAATCGCTTTTCTAATTTTAACCTCTGTTACCCTATAACAGATGCGAAAATCTAAAAATCCCACGAATTCGGTTTTTATTCGAACTTAAAATTTCGATATTTAATATATGCATCGAGGGAACGAGTATTATCTGAGAGACCACACCGATTTCTAAACTATATATAACAGTAATGAATATCTAATAGCTCACATTTCATGTATCGATCAATTTTTATTACAGATTCTCTTCGCAAAGTTATCGTGAGTTAACGTGTATTTTATTACCATAGCGTGACTTATAATGACCCAGCATTTTCCTTTATTCGTTAAATCGCGTTTTCATGTTAATACACATTTAAACTGCAATGATTGTCCATTTTTAAAGTAAAAAGGGCTTTTAAAGAGTGACATGGTGCATTTTAGTTGGCAGTTCTGTTTATTAGGATGTTACGTTGGAAAAAGTTTCTTTTCTACAAAAAATAAATCCAATATTTACTTGTTAGCAGAGAGAAGGAATTCATCCATCCATGTATATTATGTCCCTCAATTGGATGTGTTCTGTGGTCGTGTATTTGCCTGTTTTGTCGTATGAAAAAAAAAAGCCCGAATTATGGGAAGAAAACCTTGCTACCCTGATACCGACTAACACAGCCATGATGTGAAAGAGTCCTTTAAAAATTCCTGGCGTCGTTGCGGTTTCGAATTCAGAGCTTTTTTCACGTGTGGGAAGGAGGATGATTAACCGCTAAGACTTGTTTGACACTGTTAATATTAACACACGTTAATATTCGAAACCCATTCTTAATATTTATCAATATTAAGATTTATCAAACGCCGAAACAAAAGTCTCAGCAGATTTTAGGAAAAACTAACCGCCATCAGCTTCCGATCATTTTGATTAATGTTCTTTTTCATTCTAATGGCTCAGAACTCTTTCCAATCATAAGACAAACGGAGAACGTATATAAAAGAATAAATGAGACTTTACGTTATTTTTGGAGAACAATTTTCTTTACATTCTTAAAGGAGTCTGCATTTCTTGACTTTTTTGAAACCGAAAGAAGCCTCAGATGGAATTCAATACTCTTACTTTCGAACAGATTTCGATATTCCTGTAAAAAATCACTGAAGCGAAGACTGAATGAGTGATCGTTTGAAAATTAAAAGTAACTTAAAGCAGATTTATTAACTGTGCACTACGTGTCATTCTACATGAGACCTGAGAACCGTAACAGGCTTTGATTAATTAGATTTACTCTCGAACTACTCACTCATATGACAAAGTTCCTATGACAAAGGCAAAATTCCTTAGTAATTTTACCTTCATGAGCATCTTTCAGTATCGATTGAAATCCTTTCACTCCTATTTTGATTCACTCTTTTCTTGGCACACGCTTGAACTGTCTTCCCAGGTGGTACATGCCACCCTCCATCAAAAGATAATACATACTACCTCTCTCCTGCATTACTTCGGGGGTCGGGAGGAGGGAGGAGACGGAAAGAATGCCAAAATAAGGTGTTGCTAACATCGAAAGGCTCTTGACTACCCTAATGGAGACAGAGGCAAATGCTCGAGGCAACTGACACTCCGTTACCCGCCATTACTGACACGTTCACTAAGATCTCTCACTTCAACTGTACAAAATGTAAATGATGGAAAGGTATATTCATTTTACATGATCAAAATACAATTTGCTAACTATTCTGAAATGTCCTTGAAACCAAATTAAAAGATTATTTTAATATATTTGTCATAATGGAATCAAACAAATACATGAATTCTCTAGAGAGAGAGAGAGAGAGATTAATTCCAAACGAAAGTGATGAGTTAAAGGCCAGTTTTAAAAGTTAATGCGAATAATTACTGAACCAATTTGTTATAATAAATCTACCTAGACACATCTGCAATGTGACTAGTGCTATCTTTAAACTAATGACTTTGTTTCATAAAATCCATTAGTTACACGATAATTTCCTTTTAACTTTGTTTGCTTTACCTGCAAGACAACTCAGACAACGAGTCGTCCATGTTTCGCGTCACACCACCACATGTGTTCTAAGGCAAGTTTATGTTTTCGGGGTAAAATAAATGGGAAGCAGTGTGCCTATAACACAATGCTTATTTCTAAGATAAGACAATAATCTTCACGTGAGATTTGTTAACTCAATCGTTATCCAATATCTGTTTGTCTTTACCGTTACACTGTAGTTCTCTGGAAGGTTAGTTGTTATACATCGCTGTGGAGGAATGTGGGTTCGAGTCCATCTAACTGGAGAAATTTTTAAAGTCCTCTTCAATCGAGACTGCAGTTAGCCGATCTCAGGCAAAGAGAGTAAGGTTTCCTCGTGAATTATTCCCCGTTTTCAGCTGGCAAGACATACATACCTATCGGCCCCTTCAACACGCACTTCCCAGTCAAATATACTGTACGTGCAACAAGCTCAGGCGCCATTAATATAACACGTGTTTGCCACTATAAATCCAATTATGCATTGTGATAAAAGGTCTAAAAAGGAGGATTATTATAGTGTCTGTTACTCTGTTCCTATGCGCTACGTATCCAAAAAGTATAACCTGATGAATCCAACGCACTATCAGAAAGCATTATAACCAACACAAAAGAGCAAAATTTTGCTAACAGAATTAAAATTGTATGTCTGAGAATAAAATTACCATTAGCGTACAAAGGTTATTTTTATCAATTTTGGAAATATGAAACAGAGATTACAAAATCTTTCTATTTAAGCTCATTTTACTTGGCACTAACATTATTTTATTCTATTATGTTTAAATTTTGATTCTATTATGTTTAAATTCATCATGTCCGAAATTGATATTTCCTTAAAATTATTCGAGATGCATAGCAATAGGGAAAATCATAAACGCTCTTAAAAGTTTAATTTAATGCACAATATTTAAATAATTTTCTCAGTGAATTCTCTGCCTCTTCCGTATAATTAAATACAGCAATTTAAATGAATAGAATTATTTTAACACTAGTTGCTGTGTTTACAATGGAAATAACTTCATAATAACTTCAAAATATCTTCAAATTACTTCAAAATTACCCTTTTTACGTAATAAAGATTATATTCGTTGAAAAATGAAATTAGATGTAATCCCCTATTCTAGTGAAAGTGAGTTAACACAATACAAACAAAACAGAAGGGGTAGTTGAAAATGAGCTGGGCTATTGTCTCTTTAATTTAGAGTGCAGCATATAGAAAAGGAACTATGATGGCGTACATCCGTTACTTTCGTAATTAAAAGGAGTAAACATCGTGAGGTAATTGTAGAGGTTTGCTAAATCTCTTCCATTAGTAAGGGAGATGCTTTCAGTTTAAAATATCTTGAAAAGATCGAAACAGCCTGGGAAAAGATTAAAGAGTTCACAAAGGAGCAGGCTAATAATAGAAGTGAAAGCTCCAATGGCAAACAGACCAAGTTAATTATTTGATATAAGTGCTGTTGCTGGTAGCAAACACCAAAGCATAGTTCCTGAAATGGCATTTATAGATGAGGTTTAACTAATAGGCTATTTTTCTAGTGTGCGTTTGTGAGGATATGTTTGTTGGAACCTTAACACATTTTGAACCATACGATGCATTCCACTTCCAGTGAAAGATTTCGGATAAATTTCCAACTACAATTTGCTGACATAACTGACTATCTTAATTAGGACAGCGCATGTGTCTTGTTTGCTTTCCGAAGAAGACACTATGGTACCTGCAAGTTCCTCTAATAATCTCATTATGGTCCTTTCCAATGCCAATATTGACCTATATTGATCGGCACGCTGAATATGAATAACGATCTCCGGATGCGAAGTTTGAACTGAATTTTCATAAAATGGTTACGCTCGAGTAAAATATTAAATTATTGTTATCGAGTAGTGATTTTAACTAATAAACCACAATTTTCTGGCACCATTCTGCCCGTCCGTCCAACACGCCATTTGCACGGTGTCCAGAAATCTAAATTTAGAACTTCAGGAGTTTTACAGGATCTTTAACTAACATTTTCATGATCTGCTTAAATTACGGGTGGTATACATAAACAAGAATGTTAGCGAAGGTACAAACAAAAAACGTTGAAATAAATAAAGAAATAGTCAAGAGAGTCTAAAATTAACAGATTAAGGCAAAATTACCCTGCCAATTAACTAACAGTGGACTCGCTATAAATAACATTTATAGCGAGTCCACTTTTATACGTTAATTAATTGAGGAACCTACTCATTACAGATTACTAATTATGCTAATGAACTTGGCAAACCATCTAAAATCAGATTGAGGTTCGTTGTTCATGGCAACGAACCTCAATTGTTCGTTGTTCAGCCCATCTCAGCGTACGAATAAGTGCAAATAAACGAAGTTATCTGTAGTCAATAATGAGTTATAAATACTGGTTAAAGATGCATTGCAGGATCATCTAAACAAAACTGCAGTAATAATTCAGATACAGCATGGGTTTGTTAAGGGAAAGATCTGGAGATCGTCAGAACAGGGTTACTCTTCTTACTCTCCAAAGGGGTGGCTGCTACCCACCTGGAGCTTGCATCGTATCCAACGAGCAACCTCAAAACAGAAAAAGCCCTACTACAGACCCATATGCTACAAGTGTGGTAGAGCAAATGGATTGAGATTATCAAAGGTGAAATCACCCGCAAGTTGTATCCAGAAATTAGCAAAATCTACCCCAAACAGCCCGTCTGGCACTTCCCGGGGCTACTTATAACCTCACTACTAACTGGACACGGACCCTTCAATGAAAAGCTGCTCGGTTTTGGCCTTACTGAGGACCCAAACTGCACATGCGATGAAACTGAAAATTGGAACCAGCTGATATATGACTGCCCACAATACAAAGACCTCAGGTGCATCCTGATAACGAGGATAAGATACCTCCAAAGGGACTAGAGTTCCATCTTCTAGATACTGAAGAGGAATACAGAGCATTGTCTGAGTACTCACAAGACCTCTTCACTGGGAGAACGTTAATCGCTATTCGTCACGACTGAACATGGACCACTGCAAGGTAAAATGCACTTCTGAAATCAATCAACTTCAGAGAGGACTCATGAAACAAGAAAATGGAGATAGTAAACAGCACGGACGGGACTTATCCCATGAATGACCGCTTTCTGGTCTGATCTCTTCTGGGATTGAACTGTTAGAGCACCCTATTCATCTTTAATTCCCTATCCCTTGGCAGGGGGGGTGGGGAGGAGACGGATTTTCTGTTTCCTCTCCTCTGCCGTCCCCTCCCTTCGCCTGGTGAGGCATGGGCCTGCCTCACTGACTCTCTTTGGGTCGCCTTGCCTATCGTCTCCATATTTCTGTCTCCCCCCAGTCTTCAGTCTTCCCACCGCCAGTGTATGCCCCACATAACTAATCAAAATTAACGTCTAAATATCCAACCGCGTCTACATAAACCTCATTTGTTTTTTTTTTAATCCCAGCGTTTACCCCCCCCCCTTTTTTTTTCGCCTTAGCCACTTAAATCTCAGGAAACTAGATAGCAGGGCTTGCCAGAGTAAAATATAAATGTACTCGGTGCCTGGTCTGCCTCCCCGGGGCTAAGTATGGAAACGGTAGGTCCCAACAGGGCCCAACGACTAAATGGCCAGAAAAAAAACGGTATGTAACGCAACACATATACACAGCCCACACACTTTTAAACCTCTGGCCTTGGACAGAGTAATGTCTCACACTTACAATGAAAGAAACGCGGAGATAGGGGAATCCCCTGGTGCCGTTAGACCCTAAATACACTTTACGTCTGAGTGTGCGGCGCATCGTCATTTGGGATATTGTTCTTGCATTCCCCATATTGTATTGCGATGTCAGTTGTAGCACAGTGACCTGCCGTTAAGCCCGTACAAGCGAAATGGTGAACGAAGCCCTGCGCTCTTCCCTCACCACGAACATCCACCACCAGCATCTGACGTACGAGCTCCCACCATCATGCCATTTTGAAACTTCGTGATATCTTTACTACGTTCCATGACTGCTACTTTATCACTTTGACTTGGACGACCAGGTGCAAATTACCACTGTTCTAGCATATGAAGCTGTTCGGTTTTTCATACTGAGAGCAATGCGGCCTAGTTCATTAACGATGGGGTGGTCATAATTCAGTGGTCACTGAGTGTATACTCGCATAAAATTTGCAATCTTGATAAATTATCGCGAGAAAGTCTATTCATATTTTATATCAAAGTCTATATGGAAACTCATATTTAATATCGTTATCTGTATAACAGAATTATTCAATTCAGAAATATGATAGAAGTAATTTTGTAACGCATTGCATTTCTATAATCTATTATATTTGCGAATCGAAATGTTCTTTTGAAGTAATAAAAAAACATGTAACCGAGATCACAGTAACTAAGATGCTACTGCGCATCTAAGAAATAAATATTCGAATAATATATCAGCTGGTCCACCGACAGCAGAAAAAATGCAGATTATATTTCTCCCATGACGAAGCATTAATTTATCCAGTAAGCAAAAGAGTACATTCATCGAACTACGAGACCTGTTTACCATAACATCGAGGTTTACACAAATCAAATCAGAAACTTAAATAGAATCTTTGAAATCAGTGAAAAGTAACGTGTCACATTTGTTTAACCAATCAACCTTGATTATTGGAAATCTGTAAGTTTATGGCAGACTGCTGAATTTGAAAGTTGAAGGCGGCGTAGACCCTCTATATATTTCATCGACAGACAAATGAAGGTTACCTCTGGGTAGCCATCATTTGTTACCCAGATGAGGAGAAACATAAGAAATGACGATTGAGATTAAATATGAATAGCGGATGTAATTTTAAAACCATAAATATTAAGATGACTTGAACAGAATGGTTGATGAAAGGTGAAGGTTAAAGAATGGAGAGGCCGGCTAAAAAAAAAAAAAAAAAAAAAAAAAAAAAATGTTCTTCGGATAGACAGCGGTTGCTAATGGCAAAGTGTGAAAGGTCATGGGGCAGGACTTTGTACGGTGGAAGCTTAATAAATATAAGAAATATATAAATAAATACAATGATGATTATTTTAACATTGTATTAATATTATTTACTAATGGTAATCTTCAAAAAGTATCTCTAAATGTTAGTAATTCATCTTTATTGCACAACCGGATTTTTTTTGTGCTTGAAAATATACGAATAGCTAGCAATCCCCGAAATGTTGTGATACATTTGAAAAGAGTAGAAACACCAAAATTCCATTTTTATCATGGATATGGTGAGGGGAAGACAAACGAGGTTGGTTCTGTGTTTTGCAAAACTCTATTTCAGCTAACTCACGGTCACAGTGTTCGAAATAAAAAGAGAAATCCAACAATCTTCTCATTTCTTAAAAAAAAGGAAACCTGGCGTTGCACCCAATGCAATTTCCACACTCTTTCGAATAGGTTCTCGTTTCCTACGTTAGTTTCTTTACTATTTTCCCCAAATTCCTTCTGCGGCCTCGTGGGAGAGGTGCACATCTACCAACCAGCTGCACTTACCGACTGCTGATGGAACCAGAATGTATATTTAGAGAGATGTGGTTTGCGCTACTTTAATATTAATACACAAAACTTGACAGATGCTTACAGCGAATACAGAATCTCACTAAAAGCAGAGTAAAGAAACGTTGAGAGAAACTCATAGGTAATTAAATATTTTGGTAATTTGATATTTTTTAAAAAGCGAGGAATTTATTATCATTATTGTATTTAACTGATTGTACAAATTTCTAGTAAAATAATTAAAGTTAAATTACCAAGTGAACATCGTGAAATATTAATAGCAACAGTATTTAACATACTTCCGCTACATTAAGCTTACAAACTGAAGTTTTAATTATAAAAATAATTCTTTCTTCATAATGCCATTGATATCTCATATACAACATCAAAATATGTGTCAGTATTGAAGTGTTAAGATCGTTCTTTTAACAGACGTTAAATACTATTTCCAATACTTTTCTTTGTCATTTTTTCCTCATTGTCAGCTTCGGTCTGTACGTCCAATGCAACGTATAGATGGACAATTATTATCCTATTTAAACTGATCTTATGTTATGAAGCTTTATAGGCGCTACCACAGGGTGAATTTAAAATACCCGCAACCCTAGTATCAGCAATTTAACTTTATTAATTATTTTACTAGACATTTATGCAATCAAGTAAATACAATAACGATAATAAGTACTGTAATTATAAAAATTATATTAAATGTTGAAAATATCCACCTTCATGAATTCATGCATGCACTCTTTTCATAACATTCGATGGCACACGTCTTCCTATTGTTTGAGTCTGTGTTCGCAATTTCATTCTGTATAGGTATACTGGCTTTCAATTCTCCTATATCTTGGGATTTAGGTGCATCAGCGACTTAAACCATGCTGCTGCATGTATATAGAGGGTGATTCAGGAGGAATAGTAAATATTTTGAGAGGTTATAGTATCGATTATTGTGAGTAAAAAAGTTCATGTAAACATGTGTCCAATTCCCAATGGATACGGAGATACAGATGTTTGAAACTGGCGCGCACAGCTCCCTGAATCAGATGTGACCAAGAAGCAGTTATAACCTGACGCTGTTTGGTGTTAGAAGTGTTGTTAAGAACATCTTCATACATACTCAATATGATGTTTGTCTACGGTTTTTGTGGTAGAAGTGCTACTGCTGCTTGTAGAGAATACCGTCGATGGTTTCCTAACCGCAGAATACCGGATTCAAAAGCGTTTACATCAAACTGCGTGAGACTGGTACAGTTCCCAGCGCTCATATTTCTTCTGAACGTGCAAATGAACAAAACGTGGATGAAACAGAACACATTCTTCAGTCGGCAGAATGTAGGCCTACTATTAGCGCGCGAAGAATTTCTACGTGTATCGGCGTTCCACAGACAACAGTATGGCGAACATGACGCGAGCACGGCTTGTATCCATTTCACAAACAGCGGGTGCAACACCTTCAACCAGGAAAAGACCCCCAGAGATTGGAATTTTGTCGGTGGGTAAATCGTGGAATTTTGTCGGTGGGTAAATGCTAATCGCCGATTAATTCCATTATTAATAATGTTCAGCAATGAAGCTACTTTCACACATGACGGTATCAACAAAAGCCGTAACTCTCATAAGTGGTCAGACGAAAATCCACGTGCCACTGTAGAAACAAATTTTCAACATCGCTTCTCTGTAAACGTGTCGTGTGGTATCATGGGCAAACAGTTGAATGGGCCTGTTGTATTACAAAATCGTCTTACAAGGCCATTTACCTAGAAATTCTGAAAAACGAACTTCCCTTGGCTACAAGGATCAGTATGTACTTTCAGCATGACGGAGCTCCTGCAAATTATACACGTCTGGTGATACAATATCTAAATCGAACTTTCCCTGAACGATGGATCGGCTGCAGTGGTCCCGTTCATTGGCCACCAAGGTCTCCAAGACCTCACTCCGTTAGATTTTTGTTTGTGATATGGATGAAAAGCGCAGTATACAAAGAAAAGGCGAATACAAGAGACGAATTGCTCGCTCGCATTTTGGATACTGCTGCCCTCATAAAGGAACGCCAAGACGATCTCAGAAGAACATGTCATATTACCACAAGAGTTGCAAAGTGCATTGAGGTTGGCGGTGGGATATTCGAACATTTATTGTGAACTGTAAAAAAATTTGTCCATTATTTGTCCATCAATAAATGCAAACAATAAGTCATTTATCGTTCTTTAATACCTCTCATAATGGCTTTGGGCGCGCCTGTTTCAAACAGCTGTATCTCCGTATCCACTGAGAATTGGATACACGTTCATATGATCTTTTTTACTCAGAATAATCGATACTATAACCTCCCAAAATATTTACTGTTCCTGAATCACCATATTATATATATGTGGGGGCTCTAAACTGCGTGTGTTCTCTGGTCAATTTGCAGTTTGCTGAACGAAAAAACTGAGTCTCCGGGAGAAAAGACCATGCGACTCTCACCTGAGATCAACTAAACAAGCCACGTTGTGAAAAAGGCCCATAAAAATTCCTCATGTCATTGACGAGATTCGAACCGGGTCCACTCTCTAAACACACTGAACCAGCAGTGTTTGTTAACAGTGATTCCTTATATGATGAGCATTGAGAAAAGTGCACTTTCTCCGTGCAGTTTAATTTTAATCCGTTTAATATCCACACCTTTTAATTCCGCTCATTAATTTAAGCAGTTACGGAGGTAAGTTCCGATAATTTAGGTTCACGTTCTTTTAATGTCATTCAATCTCAACTAAAAATCCCTCAACATTAATAGAGTTCGTGCATTACATAAATATGTAGGAATGGCCGCCAGCATTTTAACAACCCTTTGTGTACTTGAATAAGACATTCTTTTGCGATACAAATCGCAGTGATTTTTTGGGTAACAGCAATAAACGCTGATTATCTTAAAAAAGTTTTTCTTCGCTTAATAATGAAGGGTGTACAATTGTTGTTGTTGTTTTTTTTTTTCCCTCATGGACTACTTGTTTCACGAACATTTTCCTGAAATCCGCTTTGGTCATTCACATAATTTTAAACAAAAGTATTGTTCGACTATAAACATACATTCAGACAGGGAATATATCTTGATGGCTTCGTCATGAATAAACCGGTATGGATGAGTTTGTGCAAGCGTAACCAAACAAGCACTATTCTGCATGCTGAACATATACAGTTTTCTTGCAAAACCACATCGGTGGTTTTGTAAGAATTGAGTGTAGTTACAAAATTTTGGATCATCCTGAACTTTAAAGTTTAGAGGAATTATAAAGATAGACGATACGGGGGGGAAAGGAAATTTCCATAATCAAAGATAATGTGTAGGTTATTGATTCAGCTTTTATGTATCCAAGTTCAATTCTGAATAGCATCTGTATCCTTAGTGCCTTCGCGACTAGCAGAGTGGTTAATAATTGCCGCCCTTCCATAATGTTTGGAAAAGGCTTGGGTCAAACCACGTTTATATCGATGAGGAATTATGGCTTTTTCACACCATGGACGAGTTAGTCTCGGGTGTAGCTGTGGGTTTTTTTGTTTCTCACATAAACTTGGTTTTTTTAATCCAACAAAGAGGCAAATCAATCTTGGAATGCGTCTCATGATCTTAGTTGCCTCGGAACTAATCCAACCAACCCAACCATGTCTCTAGTCTTGCTGTTCTTTTAGCAATTAACCATAGCGAGGGCTACGCCTCTCTAGGGTGTGATGGTATTTCGTGCCTTACTTGACAGAAACTGCAAACTGAATTCTATCCACCTCATATCTGCAAGAAATCCTTGGAAGTCTCTCTCCTTTAAAATGGGACAACAAAATCAGCCATAGAGCACTCAATTTTCAGACTATTATTTCATGGACAATGGCCTTGGATAATTCAGCTTCGCTTTATATTAGGATTAAATTTGCATTTAATTGAAATCCCAAAATGATTATTTCCCATTACCACAGTAGTTTCGCGATTTTTTATTTCGAATTTATTAACAAAATCGTTACGCTAGAAAACTGATATTTTTGTCTGAAAGCATGCTATCGGGTCCTCTTAAAATAATAAACAGAAACCCCTTTATTTCGAGACTTTGTATCGGAGTGGATGGCGTGTAAATTTTTAAAGATACACTTTCAATTGCTGTTACGAGTAGTGCCCTTCAAAATGATTGGGTACATGGCTTTCATTAAGTTAATGGCTTCCTAACAAAGGCTTCAAATAGACTTGGGAAATAAAGAAAAATAAAAAAAAATTTCATTCAAAAATAAACTACGGCATCTTTTATCTAACTTTCAAAGTTAGATAAAAGGCAGAGATTCGAGCAATGTAATTATATTATTGCAAAAAGAAAACCGAATTTTAGTATAGTTTTTGTGATACCATCCAACGACTTCTACCTTTTGCACAATAATTTGGTTTAAATAATAAAAAAAAAATCTATTTTAAGACATCAAAGGAGGGTATGCATTATTTCTGTATGCAAGGAAAGAAGTATGTGCCGGAAGTTTAAATGTGCACTCCTATCGAAGGCGTAGTAATGAGCTACTGAAAATTCTTTCTTCCATCATACAGTCTGTTTTCAAAAAAAAAGAAAAGAAAAAAAAATACTATAATAAAGTAACCACAGCCTACCATTCGAAAGTAACTTTTCTGTTTTTCTGCTTTCCTCTGGCAGATAGAAATAGCGTCTGAGATAAAACCTACTCACGTAGTTCTTTTTAAATGATTCGTTTCTTAATACGGTTTGTAAATCCCAGCTCATAATCAGCTTCTGAGCGCTTTGCAAATACAATTGTAATCTATTATACTCTTGTTGAAACGTTACGTTTTATAAATAACTCTGTAATGGCCTAAAATACGTAAATTAACACAATGATACTGGAGAAGAAAAAAATATAGACAATAGTTGAACCTATTTCATATCAACACATTTCGCAAAAAACATTTTAAAATGAGTGATTTCATGATACAAGTTTGGTTAAATATTTTGGACTAAGATTTCAAAACTTGGAATTCGATAGTCTCTTCTTATTTCTTAATTTTATGGAAGAATATAAGGCGTTTAATTGAATGAACTAAAATGTGTTTTTCTAACATTATAAAGCAGTTTATGGATGTTACTTACTTCATTAATACCGCTAAATATGTATCATATAACAGGAAGCACTGCAGTGAGTGGGGTACTTTCAGGATCCTTTAATGCAGTTCTTCGTTCCTGCCAACAAACAAGCTTCATCAGATCCTCTGTCAAATCAATCAAAGTGACAGTTCAACTATAGTCTCTATATCCATCGACAAAGTTAACAGAACCTAATAATATTATATATTCCTGGAAATTCTACACTAACGACATTCTTCCCCGGACTACATCCAACACAACTGAAAATGGAAATCCACGTAACCCCAGTCCAGGAGTGTGTTGCCAATTTGTTAAAAAGGGGGACTAGCTCGAGAAGAAGTTCACCTAAGGACCAATCCTGATTAAAATAGTCTGTTAAATTTTATGAAACTATTTTTTTTTTAACAAGAGAACTCGCACAAGCCTAATCGAGTCTCTTACAACACACTCCCTGTCAGTTCCCCCAGTAGTGACTACTGGGGGATTGATATTTAATATTACTGAAAATGTACCTTCCCAATAAAGAGGAGTCCTAAGCTTAAAATATCAAAGCAATTTCCTCATTAAAAAAATGTTGGATTCCTCTCGGACTTAAGTTTTTATTAGTATGTAAAGTAACTTCATTTACCTTTAAAAGTACCAAACCTCGGCATTCTGTATAGCGTCGGACCATATCTTAACTTTGACCTATCTAGGAAGAAACTTTCAATAATCCAGGTGTCATATTAAGGTGTTACGATTGCAACCTGCGTTCTTTAAAGATGTGCCATTATTTGTTGGAATATATGCATAAGGCTCACTATTGTAAGAGCGAAGGTTTGTTTACAAGAACTTTAAATATTTAGAATAGAAAATTGCCATTAATTCTTGCAAAATGAACGGTAGCAGCTCAAGAAGATAACACGCTATTATCGCTAATTGCTGCTTCCGTTTACATTAAGACAGATGGTGAACTTCACCGTTGTCCTTAACCTGCGGTTAATTAAGAGGTAGATTAATGTCCACTCCTCCAAACTGTCAGACGCAGTGCACGTGTTACTATTAACCCCTTCTTATGTGCCCCCCAACACCAGCTATGGGAAGATGACATGCAGTAGATTATACCTACCACGGGTGTATCGACTGATTCAACGCATGGCTAAAATAAACAGGAGTAATATTTTTGTATTAGCCAATACTAGCGTACGACACTTCTGGACACGGCACACAAAACCTTCAGCACAACTAATGACAATTACCAAATTAATGATTTCCATCTAGACTATTATTAATAACCTTAGTCGAGTACTAGTTTTCATAAGAATATAAATGGTTTTAATTACTGTCGCAGGTTGCAGTAACTCTTTCTCTAGCTTAAAAATACGAATGGAGTACTTCTCGGCCCAAGTAAAAACTAGATTTTGAGCTTCCCCCCCCCCCCCCGATAACCATAGTTGTTGAGTTTAAAATAAACGAGCTGAAAAAAAATCATGCCAAGTAAAAGCATAAATCACACTAATAATAGAAGGAAAAGCGTCCATTACTTAAATTAAGCATGTATTGTAGGTAAGTCTGCATGGACAAAAAAAAACACGTTTTTTTTCATAATACTGTATTAGCATTAGTGGAGGCATACGATGCAAGAAAGCAAGCTTATGCAGCAGCAGCAGCCGCCAAAAATAAAAACACCCTCCCATTTCACCCCTCCATTCTTTCCAAATGCCTGTCCAGCTCAGCCTTAAATTTATTTAGGCTATCAACTTCCACAACAACAGATGGAAGTCTGTTCCACCAATCAACTATCCGCTGGCTAAAAGCAAATTTCCGCACATCTATTCTTCAACTGTCTTTCCTCAATTTGAATCTGCGCCCCCTCAGCTTCTTAATTTGAGCAAGATTAAGAATCCCATCAGCATTCAGCTTGCTCAAGCCATTCAAGGCCTTATACACCTCAATCAGATCACCTCGCAGGAGCCTATTCTCCAGGCGCTTCTGCTCCTATCACCCTAACCACCCCACATCAAAACAGAAATGAAAATGAATAAATAGATATAATAAAATATAACTTATTCTTATAAATTATATATTTATAAATATAAGTTATGATTTATATTTATAAATTATAACTTATAAATATAATAAATAAATATAAATTAAATAAATATAATAAAATATAAATAACCAAGACTTATTCAAAACGTATTTATTAAATAAGACTTAGAATCTCGAATTTTATTAATTTCTTTTAGTTTTGATATAGAGGTGGTTGGGTTCATAGGAGCAGAATAGCACCGTGTCTATAGCCTTATTAACAGCATTAATTTGCAGCATTTATTTCGTGTTCAATTTAAATTAAACAAAATAACTGGAATAAATTTTCATAAATTAAAAACTCTGGAAAACTTGTGAGACGATATGTCTCCTTTAATGGTCTAGCTGTGAAGAGATCTGATTGAGATGTTTAAAGCTTTAAACGGATTGGGTAACAGCAACGTAATATGAAAAACTACATCTGGGAGAAATACAGAAAATGAAATTCGGTTGCCGATGGCCCGTCTCTTTCCGAAAAGCTACACGGCATTCCAGGGGGTCAAAGAAAGAATGTAGCATTTCGATAACCTCTCAACCCAGAAAACCTAAGTTTATCAGCTGTTGCCATACTACGGCAACTTCTAAGCAAACCATAGTGGTTTGCTTGTTGGTAAAGTATGCAAACCGTATATACTTACAGAAAACCTGTAAGCAAACTAGTATATACGTACGGAAAACCTGGAATCAAACCAATATAGTTTGCTTACTGTTTTCCGTATGTCTCCTTCAGGCACTTCAGCCACTCAACTTAGGTTTTCTGTGTTGAGAGGATTACTGGAGTACTCTGTTCTTTCTTTGCCCGCTACAGTGCCTTGTAACTTTCCCTGAAGCGATGGGTCGTCGGCGCCCAATTTCATTTTCTGTATCTTCCCAAGGTATATTTTTTTCGATTTTCTCTTTCTGTATGACACACAGCCTCTATCCTCACCCCATCAGGCCAGCTATTTTATTCTTTTCTAAATTGAGAGCAGTTGGCAGATAACCTTCAAGCTGCTCTCAATTCTTTTGCTAATTGCGTTGCTTTTAACAGTTTGGAGGTTAATCCTAGGAAATGTAGCTCAGTTTCATTTGTTGGTTCGAGGAAAACTATGATTTTAGTAAACCAGTACTACATCAAGGATATTCCGATTACCAGAGTTGCCGAAGTTAAAGATCTGGGAGTTCCCTTTACAGCTGGATGTGGGGTTGAAAAAAATATCGGGAATATATTACATCAAGCGAAAAAACAAATTGGCTTAATCAAAAGACAGACCTACAGATATAGAGATCTTCAGTTCTCTGTGCTCTTATTCAAAGCAACTGTGCTCCATATACTGGAATTCTCTGCTCCTATATGGAATCGACACTACACATATCTGATACAGCAAATTGAATCCCTGCGACTGAAATTCATCCACTATCTTTCCAGACGTCATCTCATATTTTACCACCGGATTTTCTACCAGAATCTCTGCTCTTACTTCAAGCTTCAATCATTGGAAACTCGACGAACCGTTGTGGTTCTAAAGCAGTTTTATCGCATCTTCACTGGTTCAACCTACCTGCCTGATTTTCTGTGCCATATTTATTCACGATCCAGCGGTGGCTACTAGACAGAGGTCTACCTACCACATCAGTAACTCTAGGACAGAAATTTCCATGAACTTCTTCTTCGAAAGAACTACGACACTAATGAACAAATGTGATCTGGAGATATGGCAATGGACAAGAAAGAGTTTCACAGAACTATCTGGAGAAAGTTAGCTGGTTGACGGATGTGTACAAGGTGGAAGTTATTCTTTCAATTGTGTGTGTGTCCTACCACTGCCTGCTTTAAAATTAATTTTAGGCTTCCTCCTCCGTTCAGTCGATTTTTGCAAGAATTGCACATTTATTAGTGAATAAAATATATCGACTTCTGACCACAACTTCTTTCCGAAGATAATTAAGATAAGAAAAATGATAAAAGTAAAATAATTTAGTACGAGTGCCTATCATTAAATCAGCTAAATCATTTTTCTAAGCATTGCCATGATGTACTGAAATTCAAATAATAATAAATAAAAATGTCTGAAGTACTGTACTGGATCATAAATTTCCTTTGTAGTCTGACTTCGCATTGAGGCATAAAATCAAATTGAAAGACAAACATCATTAAAAATATACAAAAAACAGCATCCTCAAAAGACTACTGATCGTTTGCGTCTGTAAGAAGGGAGGGAAGTAAGAAAAATGACAAAAGAATACAATTTTCTGCAATCTATTAAAACTAGCTTATTAGATAAAAATGATGGAAGATTTGTGAATCTAATAAATTTACAACGATCTCGGGAAAGACACAGAAATCGAAGTAATAATAGCTGCAAACACAACTTTGATGGAATATTTTCGGATTACGTTTGATCTACTCGAAAGATTCAAAATAACATCTGCATTTACAGCTATATCAAAAATAGTTTGATATTTCAAACTAATTTAATTAACTGTAATTAAAGTAATTACAATTAATTAAAAGTAAAAAATAATTAATTAAATGGGTTTAGCTAAAGCATTAAGCCATTAAGCATCATTACCCTTAATAGCTAGAGCAAATTTATCTCGGGGCCCCTTATTGTCAGCGTAGATTGAATGCACAGTTATTTAACAGATTGAACAATGTCTCAGTTTGTTTTCCTCAACACAGAAATAACCAGCCTAAAGGCATTACGAAAGAAGTTATTACTACCCCACATTATTTAAATGCCTTCCATTACAGTTTACTGTACGGTGATTTTGACCCTCCTTTGGAGATGTCTGTGTTCGAGTTTTCGTTAGACTAAGGAAATTTCTAATGGCCTCTTTAATGTATTTGGCTAATTTTAGGCGAGCGATTCCATTTTCTGATTTATTCTAAATTTATAGTTTGCAAAACATGGAGATATATAAGTGAACCATTTCGAAACGGGTGCCCTTTGATTCAATAATCAAATCAGAATGTCTCTCCGCAGTAAATGATGACAATATTGTACTAATAAATGATTTTCCCCTCTTTTCTTTAGAAAAATTCTAAGCCTGCTGTTGTTGTTATTGGGTTTTAGGAGCTCCAGCGACTGAAGCCATATTGCTCCGTGTATAACTTGTCTGTAGACTGCGGGTGTTCTGAAGTCGATTTTCTGCTTTGTTGGACAATAAAGCCATGCCACCTTCGCCTGACTAACTCAGCCACGTTGTGAAAAGGCCCATAAAAATTTCCTCCCGTCATCGACAACACTCGAACTCAGGTCTTTTCCGATAGGTGTGGAGATGACGGCAATCCAACCAACTGTGCTAACCACGAGGGCTTCCAAACCTACAATTACGAGCTGTTGTAGTAGTAGTAGTGGCATGTGATGCAAGAAAGCAAATGTATGAGCTTATGCAGCATCAGCCAAAAAAAAAAAAAAAAAAAATCACACCATTCTCTCCAACTGCCTGTCCAGTTTCTCCTTAAATTTATTCAACCTATCAACTTCCACAACGACAGATGGAAGTTTGTTCCAGCAATTAACCACCCGCTGGCTAAAGGCAAATTTCCGCACATCTGTTCTACATCTGTCCTTTCTTAATTTGAATTTATGCCTCCTTAGGTTCGTAATCTGAACAAGTGGAAGGATCCCATCAGAATTCAGCGTGCTGAACCCATTTAAGGCCTTATACACCTCAATCAGATCACCGCGCAGGTGCCTAGTCTCCAGCCACTGCAATTTGCAGAACTTAAGCCTCTCTTGATAAGAGGATCCCTTCATTCCCCTCACCAATCTTGTTGCCCTTCTCTGTACACGCTCAAGTATATCTACATCCTTCCTAAAATGAGGCCTCCAGACCTGTACGCAGTACTCAAGGCGTGGCCTGACCATTGCCTTATACAGAGGGACAATCACCTCCTTTTCCATGCTAGCAAAATTCCTATATATCATTGACAAAATCCCATGACCTGCCCTGGCAGCCTGTCTGCATTGCTCAGAAAACTTCATATCTGCCTGCACAATTACTCCCAGGTCTTTTTCATTTTCTACCACCTTAAGTGTAGTACCACACAGTTGGTACGTTTCTCTGGGGTTACTTCTACCCATATGCAGTACTTTGCATTTGTCAAGGTTAAACTTCAATTACCATTTCTTAGCCCATCTGCCCAAATTATCTAGATCCTGCTGCAGTAGCACACTGCCATTACTGTCATTAACACCCTGTCAACCTTTGTATCATCTGCAAAGTTCGACACTAAGCCTGATATACCTTCATCAATATCATTGATAAATATACAAAACAATAGTGGACCCAACACCGAACCCTGTGGGACTCCACTAATAACATTAGTCCAAGAAGAGCAGCACCCACTGATTACCACCCTCTGTCTTCTCTCGCACTTAACCATCCTTTTATCCATTGTAGCAACTTACCCTTAATACCATTCTGCTCCAATTTGTACAATAGTCTTCCATGCGCAACAGTGTCAAAAGCTTTCCTGAAATCCAAATATATGATATCAAAATTATTTTTTGCATCCAGTTCCTTTGTAACCACATCATAATATCCTATCAAATTTGTCAGCCAAGACTTTCCCTTAACAAACCCATGTTGTGTCTGAATTATTGCTGCAGTCTTGTCTAGATGATCCTGCAATGCATCTTTAACCAGCGACTCCATTATTTTACCCGGAACAGAAGTTAAACTAACTGGTCTGTAATTACTCGTGTCACCCTTCGATCCCCCTTTGTGAATTGGGGATACATTTGCACATCTCCAATCCGTGGGAACCTCCCCTGAGTCCAAGGATGCTTATTTATTTATTGTATTAGGCAGCTCCTGCCAAAATTTGGCAGGAATTTGTAGTACATTAGAGTGAATGGCTTGTAGTACACTTGAGTGAACTTCTGACTGAGTGAATGTGGATGAACAGTACATAAAAAAACTAAAAAATAATAATAATAAAACAAATATGATTGTCTGACAGTTACTATGTTTATGTGGCACTTGCATCCTGTCTGGCCGAATGATGATGAATGCAAGAATACAAATGTGTATGTGAGAGAGTTGTCCTATGCTTACTATTCAATCTATCCCTAAATAAGTTTTAAAAAGTAAGTACTGTACTTGTGTATATGACAGGTATATAGATGGGCCGAATATGTATAGTGTGTGTGTTCTGACTGGCCCCCAAATTAAACTGCAGTGGGGCAACCCTATTAGGAGCCCCCTGCCATGCTGGCATGAGGGGGACTCCCATGTCAGCTGCTAACAGCTGACCTGGCCAGTGTGGGATCTTGGACAGAGAGCCACTGTGCATCCAAAGTCCGATCCCCCCACCACATAGGGCACCATACCCCCCCAACCAATCCCATATCCCTTCCACACCTTCCAACCCAAACGTTTCACCTAGTGGACCCAAACCACCACAAACTTTTACTGTTCTTGGCAATCTCCCCCCCCCCTGGGTGGAGGATGGGCTCCTTCCACAGGTGTGCCCCTCTATCCCCCAACTTCCTATTTCCAGGTTGAAAGTCTTCCTCTCATCCTCCACCTTCCTTATCTTCATCTGTTCCCTTCTAGGTTCATATCTTGGGACCCTCCGTAGCAAGCTCAGGCGCAGACCAGATACTATATCTATCTTCTACTATACCTGGCTGCCTCTTCAGGGCAATGGATGGGCAACGTGGAGCCCTGCGTGGAACTAGGGGTATTCTACTTGAAAAATTGCCCTTAAAGCCATTTACCTCGTTTCAGTTCATGAAGCAGTTCATTTGTGTAACCTACACCACTTACTAAGCTCAATGTATTGTGACCTGGTTTCTAGATGCATCCTTGAATTCCCTTCGGTAAGCAGTACAACATCATCAGCATACTACACCATCGCTGTACGCTCAAAGTCATTACGCAACCAAAAAACTAATAAAGAACTAAGTTCCATATTAGCGGTCCAAAAACCGATCCCTGCGAGCATCACCTGGTCATTTCTCATACAATCGAACCAACCGATGATTGACTGTTACTGTACAGTGTAAAGTAGTCCACCATTTTAAAGATCTTATTTGAGCAGCCTGCTAGTCGCAACATCACATGTCAGTGTGTGTGTGTGTGTGTGTGTGTCCACTTTGTTACCAGGAAGACGATCACCTGGAAAGCCTGCCCAGTGTCCGTCTCACCACAGGGTGTACTATGGCCAAACTTCACTATTACTCACTGAATGTCGAAAATGAGTTTGGAACTATTCAAAATAATTCCGTGCCGATAAGACGGCACAAGCACACACGCACAATCATTCTCTTTCACTCTGGAGAGAGGACGGCAGAGAATGAAAAAAGGAGAAAATAGCATAAACGAAAAGAAAAAAAAAAAAAAAGTGGAATACGACAAAGGATACGACACAACCCTTCCTTTATCCAGTGCTACCCAAAGTAGTCCACAAAAGGTTTAGTCTTCAGTTAAATAACCGCAGTAAAGTTATTCAAAAAAAAGTCCAGAAAGGCAGGAACAAGTTCAAAACGTAAATCTGTTAATCTGGAGCTGTATCAGAAATCATTAGTTGATGGCGGTATTAATATACAGAGAGTTAATATACAAGATTGAGTTGCGGAGAAGCCTTAATTACCAGGAAACAGTCGATTAATGTTATTTCGGGCTGGTGGCTGAAATGTGCGGGAGCGCCATCGTGCATGAAGTGTGCTTGTTGACGAATAATCAGTGGCTTGTCGTCCAAGAAATCAGGCCTGTTGTTTTCCAGGAAGTTTCTGTACGCCTGCCCTGTGAGTTTGTTTGGAAGTACATGGGGCCCAAACAACTTATCACCAAAAACACCCGCCCAGATGTTGAGGCTGAACCGCTGTTGGTGATGTGATGGAAGATTTGCATGTGGGTTTTCCTCAGCCCATACATGCTGATTGTGAAAGTTTTTGATTCCGTCTCGTGTGAACTGTACTTCATCTGTGAATATCACTAAGGCAGGAAAGTGAAGAGTTGTACCACACTGCTGCAAGAACCACTGGCAGAACATTACTCGCGCAAGATAATCTGCTGGTGACAAGGCCTGTACCCGTTGCAGATGGTAAGGATACAGTTGGTGTTCTCGCAACACTCTGCAAATAGTCGAACGTTGAACAGCCAGTTGCATTGCTATTCTGCGTGTGCTGATTCCAGGAGTGGCATGAATATAACATACAAAATCTCCTCCTCTACTTCAGAAGTCGTAAATCTTGGTCGTCCTCTGTCGGCAGCACGAGATGTAAAGGTCCCATGTTCACAAAGGTTGCGATGGATACCGTCAAACGTTTCCCGGTCTGGACATCTTCTTTCTGGGAACCTTTCGTGGTACAAACGACGAGCCTCCAGAGCATTGCCGTCCGCCAAACCGTACGGCAAATAAAGTGCATATCCGCTTGCTCCTGATTTGAGTACATGGTCGGAATGGAAAACCACCAGATTCTGTCGGTACCTTTTGATGAAGGAAATCACCTGCGGGAGATAAAACATTCCGGTTAATAACTCGGAAACCAAGCATTTCCGGAACTATGTTGATATAAAATATTTTTATTGTCTACATATGAGGAACTCATTGCTGAAGTTATGCGGTGTATTTTTGAGACACCCTGTATAAGAGGTAAATTCGGGTGAATGGGGTAAATAGGGGTGAAAACTATTTTCTGGTAGATAATGGAAGTAGTGTTACAATGGGGAGAAATTTTTTTGATTATGGCTCCTTTTGCTATAGAATTCCATCTATTCTGTCAAATGTCGAGTAATAAATTTCAGCACCTAATTCGTTCACTTTTGGGATCAGCTTCAGGATTAACGATTCCTTAAAATTCTGTAGAAATGACTCGGTGGATGTAAAGGCAAAGCCTCTAAATGCAACGTGCAGGTCAAGTTGTAAAGTGCCCGCTTATAGGATTTAGTAGTCGCGTGATGGCACAGTGGTTGTAATCACTGTCCTCCCCATACCCGGTGGAAAAGGCTGGGTTCAGATCCCTCCAATGAAGCGAGAAACATTTATGGGTTTTAATAAGAAAATACACTGAGTGGACAGAAATCATGGGATACCTACATAATAACGGGTAGGCGCACCTGTCACTCGAATAAGGGCAGTCACACGGCGAGGCAAACGATGCTCCATACGGTTCCTGTCCGAGGAACGGGAGGCCATTTCATGGGGTAAAATCTACTGAATGCTCATCGAACCATGTTCTAGTCTCCACGGCTGTGTGGGGAGGCGCATTGTCCTGCTGGAAGATCCATTGCCTTGTGGGTGCACGATGACCACGAAGGGATGCAAATGGTCTGCAAGTGTAAGATCTGAAAATCTTACAAAAATAAAATATTTTTTTTAAACTTTGGAAGTTAGTTTTCCTTTGATTCTTGCCGTTAATAGGATAAATGGGTAATATATGCAGTTTCAGAAATAAGAATTATTCTGGTAAGAAGAGTAAAATTTAAAAGGGTAGTAGGATCGAAAACAGTGCCATTAGCTTTACATCCGTTAAAACTGGGAACTGACGGAGAATACTATGACAAACCCAGCAGGGGGTCCTTCGCTACACGAACATCTTAAGGTTTATGAGGGGTCACACACCGGAAACGTATTCTGAACACCACACTCTAGGTTCTAAAAATAGACGCTATGGTATCCAGTGTCGCGTTTTGTGGGTTTTTTTTTGAGTGCAATAGAGACAAGCTGTTATGAGACAGGAAGAGTTGTTTTGGAGTATTCGGCCGACATCAAAGAACACAACGGATGTCAACAGGTTGTAAAGAAAGTGGTATAGAGAATCACGTGCTACGGGGCAGGCTGAACTAGGCCTTCCAACAAATGAAAAGGGGGAAAAAAATGGAAAAGAAAGAGTGATTGGAAGAAAACAGTGGGGAGGCGTCGAAAACTCGGGGAGAAAATTGTGGATGGATACGGACAGAAGAGGAGAGAGTGGAAAAGGAAGAGAAGGAGAGGAGAGAACTTTTTGAGCGGTGCTAGTGAAAGGGTGAGTCGGGAAGAGTTGCTTGAAAGATGATGAAGAAATAGCCGACGAAAAAAATTGAAGTGAGGTTATCAGTAATGTAAGTGAGTGAGAAATTAGGAGATGAATGTGAAGGGGGTAGTTAAAGGGAGTTCTGCAAAGAGTGAGAATGAGAAAGGAAGATTCCCTTAGAAGACCCAGTCCACCGAGGAAGGCGATAACATCCAGAAATAGTCTTGAAAGGCAGAGTAACAACCCTGGAACAGAAGGTAGCCGTCCTTACAGGCAAAGTAGCAGATCCTGAAAGCGGAGTAGCAGTTGCGAGCGCCATATGATGATGCCCTGGAAGCTGTAAGATGTTGCCCTGGATGGCGGAAGATAGCAGCTCTGGATAAGGATAGGATAGAAGGCCCTTATGAAGACACCTGACCATAGAAATTAAGTAAGTGAAAGTTAATTTGAGAATACTGTAAGTTAACTGCTAGAGAAAGGACTGTAGTGCGATATTGGGGAATTTAATGATAAAGATAAGATTAGATGGGTGAACCAAATAGGAGTAAATTCTACTCTAAGGCAATTAGGGTTGGTTTAGGCAGTAATTTGGAATAAGGAGGATAGTAATGTAGATGAGAAAGTGAACGGAAGGAATTGTAGTAAAAATAGAAATATTAAATGTGTGGAGATAAAATTTATGTATATTGCCAACCCTTAAAGGTGTGTTTGAATGTAACATTGTATTTTGGTGATCAAGTTCTGTACCTGACAATGGTTAAAGAAATATATAAGGAGGAGGAATAGGGAATTAAAGAATAAATGGGTAGTTATGATGATACATAAAAGTAATATGATCAATGATATATTTAACTTTAATGATAAAAAATGTTATTGACACCTATGAGGTATGATTTGATTGTGTTGTAATAGGAGCAGAAATAAGGTGAGCATATAAAGAGTGTAACTATTTAACCTGTGTATGTGTAATGAGAAAGGTGAGATAAAAAAAAAGGTCTGTAAAGGAGCCTGTTAGATAGGAAGAGACTGGATATGTTGTGAGTACCTTGGTGTTGAAACAGTGAAATTCTATTCTTAATGAGATTTGTTATGATTTAACTGTAAATATGCATAATAAACTTGTTTTTATGTATAACATTTGTGTAATTATTTGTTGTACTGGACACAAGCCCATCCGAAGGGAATAATATACATCTAGAAGTTTCTCCCCCCCCCAAAACCTGAAGTCTTCTGTGAAGTTGAAAGTCAGACACGCAAGTGGGGAGTAATAAATAAGGGAATAAATCTAAATATAAATTATATATATACACATTAAACCCCCCCCACACACAAGGATGGAAACGTAACTTGGTTGGTCAGAGATGCCTCTAGACGTGCCAGAGGTCCCAACCTGTGCCAGATGAACACGCCCCAGACCATTACCGACCGTCCACATGACTGAAAGTTACTAGTTGACATGACGGATGAGAAGCTTCATGCGGTTTCCGCCAGATACGCACCCTCCCGTCCGCTCGAAATAACTGTAAACGGGATTCATCGAAACAGGAGACCCGTCTCGAATCATCCAAGGTCCAATGCTGACGTTCTTTTGCCCAGTTAAGGCATAGAGTCCTATGTTGTGTTGTTAGCAATGGGACTCTGGTGCGTCGGCGGCTCCCATAACCTATTGCGGCTAATGATCTCCTGATGGTCTTGGTGGAGACGTTTGTGGCACCTCCCCCGTTGAGTCGGCGGTGATTTGTGCCTCTGTCGCTCTCCAGTTGGTTGAAACAATGCGAGACAGACGTCAACGTCCACGTTCATCCTCTGCCTTTCTCTGCCAACAGCGCTGTCTACGACGAGACGTTATTCCGGAAATGGAGTATTCCCGACACACTCTTGATACTGTCAAACGGGGATAGTTCAATTTCTGTACCACCTCCGTGATAGAGTGACTCATGCGTCGGGCCCACTATCGTCCCTCTTTCAAGTCGGTTAACTCATGCTGTTAATCAATACTGACATCGAATTACCGTCTACGTGAATGCGGTGATGTAGTGTACCTATATACTTGCCAAGCGGTGGGTTCGTTCACTAGCGAGAGAGGTGAAAACGTCGCGTTGCCCAGGAAACACTTATCCCATCAATTCTGTCCTTTCAGTGTAATAAGCTGATATGTAATATACATACACTATGCTGCCACTTTATTAGGTACACCTACCTAGTAGGGTGTTGAGCCTCCTTTAGCCTTCAAAACAGCCTGAATTCGTCTAGGCATGGCTTGAACAAGATGTTGAAAACGTTGTGCAGGAATGGAGTACCATGCAGACATCAGTGTGTCACGCAGTTCCTTGAGATTCTACGGAGGTGTAGACCTGCAGCGAACAGCCCTTTCCAGCTCATTCCAAAGATGTTCAATAGGATTGAGATCTGCGGACTGAGCGGGCCACTGCAGCAAAGAAAAGTTATTGTCATGTTCCTGAAACCATTCCAAAGTGATTCGGACTTTGTGCACCATGGTTGCTGACCATGGTTGGTCAGCAACCATGTTTAGGTACGATGTGGCATTCACTGCCCCCACCACCTTGCACAGTAGTTGTCAGACATGACGGATCCATGTTGTTTTCGTTAAATTCTGAGCCTTCCATCAACACATGGTGCACCAGGAGTTTCGACTCGTCAGACCAAGAAACTGTTTTCCAATCTTCGATAGTCCAGTGCTAGTGTTGCTGTGCCCACTGGAGGCGTGCTCTCTTGCTCTTCATTGATAAAAAGGTTCGCGATGTGGCCGTCGGCTGTTGTAGTCCATTCACGACAAAGTGCGACTAGTGGTCCGTTGCGATATTTTGTTCTGCGCAACAAGGTTGTATTCTGACGATATGTGCGACATTGTGACCCGTCTGTTTGCTTGCACAATTCTAGCCATCCTTCTCTGACCTCTCTCAATAGCGGAGATGGGGGAAACCCCTGGTGCCGCTTGACACTAAATACACTCTCATCAACAAGCGATTTTATTCCACAGGAGTGCCGTTGAGAGGATCTTTTCTGTTCGTTGCACCATTCTCGATACACCTTTGCAACTGTGGTGCATGAAAAGTTCAGGAGAACTGCCGTTTTAGAGAAGGTTTGGCTAGCACGTCTTGCACCTACTACCATGCCAGGTTCGAAGTCCGTTAGATCACTCCTTTTCCCCACTCTTGCTACGGTTTGTACGCTTAAGTGATACTAGAAATGTTGTTCTGCTGCATTTATATCCACAACTGTGGTCATGTGACTTGCAACGTTGTGGGACAAACCATTTGTGTTCGCAGTAGGAATGTGCCTAATAAAGTGGCAAGACAGTGTATATCCTTCTTGGTTTTGATAAAAATTTAAATACAATATGTATTTCATGGATTAACAAGCAAATAGTAATGAGACAGTCAGATAAAATGCAACTATCTTTTAATGCTGAAAAATGTAAGGGTTTACATTTGAGAAATAACAACCCCAAATTCAGCTACTCCTAGCTGTGCTGAATTAAAAACGAAGGAAGAAAGGGATTTGTGCAAGAAAAGACGCCGAGGAAAGGCCGCAGTGAGCTGTCGATTATTCATCGAACAGTTACTTGTAAACATAGATAGGTTATAATTACAATATTAAGTTTTTCTGAGATAATAGTTAGAGAGTATGTTATAGATACACACTACAAGAAAGAGGTGTTATGCAGCCAACAACCTCAGTAAAGTTAACCAAATTTGATCTCTCTCTCTCTCTCTCTCTCTCTCTCTCTCTCTTCTCTCTCTCTCAACTGCATAAATTTTATGAATCTAAAGAGGGACTTATATTTAGGAAAAATTATGGAAAATAAGGAAAACAACAGTGGAAAATTTAACACATTCCATGAGTATTCCATAGTAGTGCGCCAGATCCCATAGGAACTAGGGACTGGCACACTACGACCAAAGCAACCAAAAACAGTAACAAAACAAAAAACATTTAGAAAATACAGTATAATAAAAAATAAAATTAATTTCAAAATAAACCAAAAAATGTTTATTCTTCGAGTATAGTGGCTCCATCTCTTAAGGCATCAATAAAACAGCGCATTTTTTTGCCATCGCATTGAAATCTTCATTCTTACAGCGCTACTTTTAAAATTTTATCATTATCTCACATATATAATATTATTGACCTTTGTCATTTTAATTTACGTTAATATTCCGATACAGACAATTATGATGCTGGCATGTTGATATTCGAACTTTCCAGGTGGAGATTATTGAGCTATGGATTGAGTTAAAGATTAAAATACAAAAATAATAATAAATAAATAAATAAATAAAATAACAATCGCAATAATTGAGTGATTAATGACAAATGAATTCCTAATAAAGGATATTTTCAATATGATAAACGCATATTGCAAACTTTATCCGCGCCTGAAATGTATGGACCATGAAAATCATCCATGAAAGAAGTATTTACAGTGATGAGCAAAAGAATTTTCGGACTTTACATGCACGAAACAAGTGAGTTCACGTCACTGAGAACAAAACCTGTGCTTAAAATGAATACCTGGAAGAATACATAAAATCGTAGTGTTATTAATCTTGCAATCCTTACAGCGATTATGAGCAAACTGAACTTTTAAAATAATGGCCATTCCAACTGGCTGAAACCAAAATAGTATTAGTACATGTATTTTACAACTGTAATAAAATAAATAATTTAATTAATTAATTAAATTACCGTAAACTTCAAGCATTTTTATATTTTGGTGAGATGACCAGCCGAACCTCGTTTCAGTTGTTGATCCTTGACTGCTAAATTCTAGTATCTACCGTATTTCCCCATGTATAAGACGCACCTTTTTTCGAAAAATTTGGGGTTAAAAATCTGGGTGCGTCTTATACAGTGGTTGTAGATTTTTTTACTTGTATTTCCCGCTTTTTCGAGCTTGTTGTCTTTGCGCTCATTGTTTCGAACTTGTTACCAGTATATTAGGTTACGTTTTGCCCAGAAATGGCTCAGAAAATATTTTCGTACAGTGCTGAATTCAAGTTATGAGGAGTTGTATGAATTTTATGATGAATAAAACTTGTGTTCAATAACTTTATGTAATACATTTTTTTTCAAATTTCGGGCTCCAAAATTAAGGTGCATCTTATACATGGGGAAGTACGGTAACTCACCTAGGGGGGTACGTAAAAAGGCAAGCAAGTTCTAATATGTAGATTATTATTATTTTATTTTTTTTTTTTTTCGCCGAGGGGAAGCACTCGGTCTATAGAAAGTGAGCATCCTCGGCAACTCTCCTGAATGTAACATTTTTTCCCAAGGATGTATTAGCAAATAACGTAAAAATAAAACTGTGAAAGAGTTTAAGAGGGAGTAAGATGGGTTTCCGAATTTCTGTAAAAGGTTAAGAAACTAAAAGACAAGCCAATTAAGAGTCATGGAACTGAGGCAACCAAATCAAATTCCCTAAATTTAATTAAATTTAATTCCTTAAATTTAATATAAATATCAGGACTTAGTTACGTATATTTTTATACTACAGGCTAATTGAAAACCATAGTTTGGGATAAAAATGAAAAATAATCGTTTCATAATAAACGTCACAACGAGTTGCCTCGGTGTTGCACTTAAAATGAATAGTAGTAGTACTTCTCATAGGAGAAGTGTCTCAAAGGTTATCACCATCTCACGGATGACAGCCCAGGCGATAAAGGAGAGCAGGCCTTAAGGATCTGGTGGAATTTAACTCACAGTTTGAGATGAAAAACAGTGTATGAAAATTAATTCAATGAAAAAGAGCTTGATATGAAATGCAGCTTTCGATTTCTCTCACATATATGGTGTAGAGATTTTTTTTGTTTTTTTTTTTTTTTATTCATCACTCAGCCCTAACTAGCTCAACACACTATTTTTGCTGTTCGGTGAGTGCATTCTGTTCATTTCGAATTCGGATTAACATCCAGCTCGTCACTGAAGCCAATATCATCGCAAACATCCCAACAATGTTTTTTCATAAGACAGGTAAAGACGGAGCGACTCGGGACGGATTACAAAAATTTTATACCTAAACTCATATCGGAATACAAGATTTAATTAGCGAATGCCACTATAATGCGACATTTGCAATCATCTTAAGAATGTAATTAACTGGGAAGCAATCCGAATGAGACACTCGCCATTTTTATTCGATATTGCCAGAAATGACTTCCATACAAGAATGAATATAAAATGTTTGGGGCTTCATATGAAGCTAAACGCACTCGCACAAAAAAATTATATCATCTAGAGGAAGGATGCATCTATTACACTAACGAAATAATTAGTAAGATGGCCCTTTAATTTAATTAAACGAACTTCGCCGTTTCCATCTTTCGTATCTTAAACTACCAGATATCAAACTGGCGGTAATATTAGGCTATCTCGCATTCCAGTCCGGATCTGAATTTCACAATAACACTTCTGTAAAGTATTAGATTCTTCGAACCGAACTGATTTATTAATTTATTTATATATTAATAAAAACATAAATATTAGAATTGACGCTCCCCAACCGGAAAATCGAACCCTACTTCTCTCCAAACAAGTAGAAGACGGCGATATATCGTGTTGACTAAGACGATACGAAGGGCTATTTAAACAACATCAATAAGTCTTTATTTGCAGATATACCCATATCTTGCAGTCTCTTTGAGGGACTCCCTACCACCATCCTGGATTTCACTACAAACCCAGCAAACACTATCAAAGAAGAAAAAAAGCGCCTTGCAGTCTACCTTCTTAACGCCTGGCAAAACAGATGGAATACCACCCCCAAAGGTTCCATCACTAAAAAATTCTTACCTGAAATAGCCCAGATCTACCCTAAAGCTCCAGCATGGTACAGCCCAGGGTTATATACCACTTTCCTGATTACAGGCCATGGATCTATAAATCACAAACTTGCCTCTATGAACATCGTGGATGATCCTCGCTGTCTTTGTGGTGAAAACGAAGACTGGGATCACCTATTCTATGTTTGCCCGCTCTACGAGGACCTGAGAACGTTGCTCATATCAAAAATACATGCCTTGCCTCGAGGAAATGAACATTTTCTGATCAATGAGGAAGACCAGTACCACGCTTTTTCTGCCTTCGCCCATGATCTCTTCACCAGAAGAAGATCACTGGTACAACGTCCTGGAACTGATGCACACTCTTTCTCATATACTGAACATCTTCACCTAGATTGTAACCACTTCTAGCTACTGGACTTGACACTCAGGTCGCTTGAATTGTTTCATCCGTGTCTCTCTTGATACGTGATTGCCTTCCCACCCTCTCGAGGGGCCTCTTCTTCCACTTCCGCTTAGGTGAGAGAATTCCCACCCAACCTGTGGAGGATGCCTTCCCTTACATCCTCCGTCGCTCTGTCTATACTTCCTTTCCTTAACCCTCTCCAGTACATTCTGTACTCCCTGTACCCTATTATTTCATTTTATATATATCTTTTTTTTTTTTTTTTTTTTACTTGGTCTCTTTCCAGGAAGCTCAGGTGACCTGGAGGAGACTAGCCAGAGAATTATGGGCAGCCTGGCTACCTCCTAGTGGTGTGTGCGGGCAACGTGGGGTCCCATCAGGGGCCCTGCGGCCAAAAGGCAGGACACCCAACAGAACCCAGCACAATACTTCATTTACAACACAAAAAATTTTTCTGGCTTTCACAGTGATACTGTTTGTCTCCACAGAGTATATATGGCGCAGATGTCGGAAACCACCGGAGGCGCCTTTCCCCCAAAACTATGCACACTATGCAGTCTCTTTGAGGCCATAGTTGACCACAAGAAAGTAATGACTAGCCAGAGTTCGCTATTCAAACGTGGTAAGCTCTACTTCAACTCAATTATGCTGACATAATTGGGTTAATATAATATAATAACTGAATATAATTGGATTAAGTTAATATAATTTTTTTAAATACAAATCCTTCTGAATTTTGTGTGGCTTGATATGTATATAGCAGATCAGTTGAGTCCAATATTAATTTTGTCACAGAGCTAATTGGTACCTTGCAGCATCACCTTTTTATCAATAGATAAAACTAATTACAGTATCAAAAAAAAAAAAGATACTTTACATTACATGTTTTTTTAGGTACTTTCACACAACTTTTTCGAAGGATTATTATTTCAAGGAACCACGATCATCACTAAACTAATATGTGCCTAATGACAAACTTAACTTTCTTGATTGAAAACTAATGATTATTCTTACTCCGTGTCTAACATTGGGGGTGAAGGAAGGTCAGGGAAGGGAAGAATTTTGTGAAGATTAATTTAGCTTGGGGTCCGGAGAAATTCTCTAAAATCTTAAGAATAAAAATCCTTCAAGAGTTTTCAAAAATAGGTTTATGGTCCATATATTCACAGTTAAATCCAGTTCTTACTCATTCTCAAAAAAAAAAAAAAAAGTCAATAAAAATGGAGAACACACTCACACCAAGGCAAAGAACAAGTACTGATAGCGATCGAGCGAAAGAAATGGGGGGGGGATACAATCCTTGAAATCAGTGAAACCCCTCTTCTCACTGGAAGTTGATATCATAGCCTACTCGTAACTTAACGACATGGTGCACTATTCATGAAAAACTGTTTCCTCACAAATCATAGATACACATAAATGAAATTAAACTTTTCCACCTGTGTCCAATTTTTTTTTTTTTTTTTTTTTTGTTGAATACTTGGATGATTGTGTTCATATACTAGGTTACTCACACCTAATATAATCAACGTAGTGAAATATTGATATAAGGTTAGAAGTCCGGATTCATTTCAAAACCTCATCATCAGGTCAAAAATAATAAATAAAAAAGGAAGGTTAGAGTTCTTTATTCATTTTTGGTCTTAAATGCGGATTCCGAAATGAATCCAGAAACGAACGCTATTAACCAATATTTCAGCACTTGATTTATGAATCGATTACGCATTGTTGAAACAGTTGTACCCTTTGCTCAACACGTCTTTTTAATTCCATTTATCAGTCTCAATGATTTGTGAGGAAACAGTTTTTCATGAACCGCACCATGTCGTTAAGTCACGAGTATGCCATGGTATTAAGATTGATACTCGGTGCTTTACTGTATTTATAAATACAGTAAAGCACCGATTATCCGACGTAACTGCTGGAAGATAGAATCCTGATAAGTGAAAAACGCGATTAATACAATTAAATTTTATTAGTATTGTCACAGATATTTATTTCATGTAAAAAGAAAATAACACTACATTGTAAGACGTAGATCTTACAAGTTAAAATAGAAATATTTGTTTTGATAAAAATAAATTCAGGAAGGGCGATGGAAAGTGAGAATTAACATTAATGCCCGCGTATTAAGTTAAAGATAGTAAGTATTAAGACTGGATATTTAGTTTTAATGTAAATAAGGTTAAAGTTTGAAGAAACACTGGATTTAGGAATGGACAGTTTTAGGCGTGGGTATTAAAATAGCGGCTAAAGGTAAACAAGTAATTTAAATAGTACAAGAGAACAAACAGAGAGAGAGCGCAGGACTAGGTAGAGGATGCCATTTGAAAACAGGCGTGAAAGGATTGCTGAGGGCAAAAACAATAGGACCGTAAAATGGGATTACGAAGCGTCTCTTTTGATGTAAGCCACCGTCAGGAAGTAAACAGGAGATGAGTGGACGTCCTGTGTTCGCATTAAAACGAAACGGCGTCAGGGTGACTGATATTTGACAAGTTGGCCATATTTAGCAGAGAAAAGTGATAAAACGAAAATGAGTGTTTTGGAGGTTACCAGCAAACATTGAAAGGGCCATACAGCCGTGTGAAAAAAAATAAATAATAAATAAATAAATAAAAAAATTCTAGAGAAGGGTTGGTTTGTGCGCTAGGGAGACGGCTGTGGTGAGTTGTTTTAGCAAATAGGAAGGAATGAAAAAATTAAACAGTATGGGGTTCGGTTACGAGTTCTTGGGGGTAGGCGTTCGAAACTTGAGGGAAAGAATAAAGTTCGGGGGGGGGAGTAATTTGAGCAAGTGGCCATTCGGTATCTGACTTCTCTGTGGTCGAAAAGGTCGTGAGTTTGCGGGTTGAAGTGGGAGTAGATTTTTTGGTGGTCAGAGTTCACATTTCATGGTAGCAGGATGAAGAAGAAAAGGGGGGAAAAAACGTGAGAGAAAGAAAGCCTGGTCCGGCATCGGAAGGCAGTGATAATGGCCAATTGTGCAGATGAGTGAGCCAAGAAGAGAAAGAAAGCAGCGTGCTCAAGAAATGGAAGAAAGCCCGTTTGCCAATTTCCTTGCGTTCAGGATTCCTTGAATAAAGGAAGCGGCCTAAACGCAAGGAAATTGGAAGTAGCGGACATTCCGGAACGTAAGTCTGTTCTTGTTTTTTTTTCTTGAATCCTAAACTCAAGGACTCATAACCTAGCTCTGTAAGCAATTGAGTGATAGTCCTTTTAAAAAACCTGTTGTATTAGGCAAGTTAGTTACTAAGGTTGAGATAATTTGTTATGAATGTAAATGATTTTGAAATAACGTAATAGTAGTAAAGAGGGATGACTAAAATGATAACTAGGGAGTAACTAAGGTGGAATGAGTGATTTGTAGTAAATATTACTGATGTAAGAGGATACCAGTTGTAATAAATTTCATGGGTTAAAAGCTAAGAGATATAACAAAATATATAGAAAGAGTAATAAGAGTTGAAATGAGTTTACTGATGTAAGAGATAAAAATTGGTAATGTAAGAGAATGATTGAGTAATCATTAAATTCAAATTAAGTAAGATACAACTGATACAAACTAATGCTAATAATTTGTAAATTGAGAATATTTGATGAGAGAGATAGTGTAATGTACTGTAGTATGGTTCAAATATATGGAAATTGGTATGCTTGTATGTAATTATTTGTTTCTTTTATGCAAATGCTGTATATAATGTTCATTAAAGGTTGTAAATTTTTTATAAATAAATGTGTCTTTAATGTTCTGCTAACACCCGCTTTTCACACCCTAGAATCTAGGATTTTCTGCGAATTGCAGTCATATTTGCGTTTCTTGAGTGGGGTTTAAGACGTCAGTAGTGTGGAAGTGAATTTTAGATAATAACATTTTTATATCCCTCCCACATTTTAATCCCCCCCACAACATCATGTAAATGAGTGAACCCATTCACATTCCAAAACAGAATAAAAAATAAAAAAAAAAAACTAAACACCCTTCAAAAATTCATTTTGTTAGAATATGGATAAGCCTGGTACATGGATAAGTCGACGCATAACTCTTCCTTCTTGTTTACTATCCATTCGCTGAATCCTGGATGCGCTACTGCAACCAGTCATGTAATATTCAAGAGATATGAAATTTTGTCTAAAGGTATAATTGAGTTGACGTGGAGTTTCATTTAAGGAGAGAAAAGCTGAAATGATTAAAGCTAGCAATAAATTAACGGCTTCTTAAGAATGTGAAAATATATCATATAATATTGGAAATTATGACATCATTACCTGTTTTTGCCGACAAATAGAGACTGATACGTCTACCTTTTTAACGTCTTTCGTACCGTGACTGCAGTTTGACAGCAATTTCGCTTCCATTGAACCAAAGACTTAACAAATTAGCAACAGTTAACTCATGTGTCTCTGTACGCTCAAAGCACAACAGGAATCATTAGAATTCCGTATAAATTGCCTTGAATAAAGCAATGATACGCAACTAGCAAATTCTTTACACTGTTAAAAGATTCAATTAGCAGTCCATTCCGACGCAGTAATTTAAGTATCAGATCCATCACTAAAGATATAGGAAATGATGCAAGAAATTGGATGTTTGATGGAACAGATCAATGCGATCTCCGCTATCAAAATCTTGAAATGTTATTTTCATCTACCTTTATATTAGTGACGACAGCGATTCCAGTAATTCTTTAGAAACAATAAACTCTATCCTTGCACGTAGTCGACAGAAGTTGAAAGGTGGTAGAAGGAAAGTCGCCATTTTCATATCAAATTCCAAAGATTGATTTGATTGATTGATTGATTTGGTAGTTGTTGGCGCATCGGCTTCTGTGGCCATATTGCACCTCCCAAGGTTTTTGCAGTACTTTGATCCAAGCCCGAGGCGGGAATCGAACCCGCGACCTTTGGGTTGCCGGGTAGGTACTTTACCCACTCGGCTAGCCCGGTCGGCTCAAATTCCAAAGAAAAATGTACATAGAAGCACTATCTGCAGTCAGATTATACAGCGTTTTATACCTATACACCATATAAAGCATACACACGCAAATGGACTGCATTAACAGCAATATTAAGACAGAACCTGAAAATAGAAATGAGCCATCGCTCACCATTCTCGTATCTAATCGCAATAAGGCAGTTGATTCATAAGGATTGCAGAATATAAATTAGAATAAACATACCACCAGGGAAAGACTGATAATCTTTCAATGGAGTATCATAGCAAAAGAGGCGTGTCCTGAAGTAGGGATGGGAAAAAAACAATGAGATTTCCTTTACGATATATTGATGCCAATGTTCCGATGGTATTGAAAAACCACCGATGTTTTTCATGATGTTTACATTGATAGAAAGCAAAGTTGCACTTTTTTAAATTCTTGCAATGTGTAATAAACGATAAGTTTGTACTTGCTATCATTTGTTACACATTGCACAAACTTTATCTGCCTCCACCCCTCCTTTCTTCTCGCTTTGTTCATTAAAAATGCTGAAATAGTATTTTGTATATATAAAGATATTTTCATGTGTTAACATTTAGTTAAGAATAACGTCATAAATGTCTTTATGCCATTTATTCTTGGAAATTTACAGCCTGTTTTTACAGCCTCTAAAATAAAATTCTCATTCATATTTTTATTATGGCTTTTTAGTTCTAACGTACTTTCCCTTACATATTGAATGATGCACTTACCTTTCACTTATAAGCTTTCTAAACGTGAAGTTGACTATAGGGGATTAATCAGTAAATATAAATGATAACATTTATATCATCCACAATGGTAAAAATGGTAAAAAACATCCACAATACTCATTTCCGTCTCTCTTCTCAATCAATCGGGCTACTCGAAAATTACTTAATGCGACTTGAACACCTTCCCGTAACAACAGTTTTCATCCGCCCTCCTCTTTATTACTACGTTATAAAATCTTGTAAATGTCGTATGTTTAAAAAAAAACATAATCTAACTCTCAAGTTAGATTTTTTAAATTTCAGAGAATGAAATTTAATAACCTTGGCAATGTTCTTTATTTCTAAGTTTCAGTTAGCATAAAAACTCCATCACATATTTTTATGTACATGCTCCATATTGTTTACACATTTTCTCCTTGCTATGAAAACTAACATATTAGGATTACCCGAGAACAACCTCATCTACCCATGTGTATTAAGTTCATAAATTGTGTATATTCTCTGGTCGGTTGTTTGCCTGTTTTTCTGGACGAGATACCTGAGTTTGGGAGTAAAAAAACCTTTCCACCCGATAGGGAAGGATGGTGATTATAACCACAGTGCTACTCACAAGTGGCGCACTATGGCCATAGTTGCCGATGCGCCTGAGAAATCTCTAAATCAACCAACCAGCTACTCGCAAATATCTATCGAAACAAAAGATGCTGGACTGAAGTAACACACTACAAACTCAGCATGAAATCAGTATTGTATAGCCCATTACAGTTGCTGAGTTCATTTCAGCGGCCAGATTCATTACAGGTGCCAGTAACAAAATTGTGAGACGCCAGTTTTACGTCAATATAGGCTATACCATAGCCTACTAGAGTAGTAGGTTATTATAGTATAGCCTACTACTCTAGTAAAGGTAACTGTCTACTTTTAATATACATACTGGGCCGAACCGCTATATAGAGTAATGATTTTGTGAGATAAATAAGTACCTGAGTACATTACCATTTGTTAGTCACATAAGCATGCGATCTGAAGAGTTATGAATGTACGCTATTTGAATTAAACATAAAAAATTACTATGATGGGCAAACGTTAAAATGTTGAATAAACATTTTATCAAGCAAAAAAAATATCTATTAGTGTAACTAGATAATTTACGGAAAAATAAGTTTCTATCAGTTACCTGGTAATTTGTTGAATTTTCCAAATTATGCCTGCCACGCTATTCTCGCTTTTTTTCGTCGTATGCGCTATCTAATTGATAAAATAAAATTTAATGACTAAAAACTTGTACTGTACATAATCAATACATGTACTTGTGTATTTTTTTTTTATTATTATTATTTTTTTTTTTTTTCCATTTCTGAATTCAAAATGACTTCAAACACTAAACCATTTTAGCATGGCAAGAGTATCATAATATTTTACTATATTTTAATCAAAGTAAGGCACTGGTTTCATTTCAATTAATTTCATATTGAGGGTTGCAATTGAAATTAATTATGAAGTGCACCTTCTTTTGGTGGCTGTAATGAATTCGTTCTGCTGAATTGAACTTAGAGGCTGTAATGAGCCACATAAAAAATTTAGCTTTTCAAAAAAAATCGGAATAAGAATTGAGGATATCTTTGAATTCGTTTTTCATATGGAGACTCAATGTGCAGTATTTTTGTTCTGTTTGTGAGTATGATGGGTCTCGCAGATGCACCCCTAACCTCTAATTTATCGATCCAAATACATCAAATTTTAACAAATATCTGAATTAAACAGAAAATATCGACTTGTGTGTTTACGACAACTTGTTCATTCTGATGCTAAAATTCTTGTTTCTGTTACTGCTTCGAAATTTCACTGGAAAATATATACGTTAGTTCAAGTATGCGAGGATTCGTCTATATAGGCAAATAGGCATTTTATGTCGTTTTGCCTGAGCGCTCAAGCATTCATCATTAGCAATATAAATTCTGTCTTCATTATAAGTTTACAATATTTATGAAATCCGATTCTCATTTTGATAATATAAAAGAAACTTTCAATCATATGCATATATATTCCTACACCAAAGTTATGATTTTATGTAGTACATTCACTTTAAGATATTTTAAAATTCAATTAAAAAGTACGTCTTACTAATTATCTCCTTTAATTCATGGCACCTTCCACCAATTTGTTACCAGGCCACGATTACTGACTCAAAACCAAAAGATCAAAAAATAACTAATCACTAAAATAACCAATAAATAACTGATTCTTGATCAGTTTTTTAAGAGTTTATAACACCCCCCACTTAGATACCCCATTGATTGGCTGAATTCTACTGCTATCCACCAAAATGAATTTTCTCATCCCTATATGTATTTCTGTTCTACACTATATATTTATATTCTAACTAGAATATAAATATTATAATAGCTAGCATAGCATTAATTCACTGTTATCTTAATCCCTTCTATATTTCTAATCATTTACTTTATCATAACAAATAAACAAATGCTCTACTGAGAAATCATAAATTATATCACCACAGTTTCAACAAGGAAATACAAAACCTGAATTCTCTGTCAATACATACTTGTCAACATCGTACCAGGAACCAGCAAGGGATACTTCCAGGAATGTATATATGAAGTGCAAATATTTTAGCTTCCCTCGCCCCTTCTTAGAAATAATAGCATTCCGAGAATACACAAAACAGAAATTGCAATACTCGTTGTATCTCGCTTAAGGGTCCCATAACTGTATCCGTATATAATAGAAACGATCAATCTAAAGAATAGCCGAAGGTTGCTTATCTAATTTACAGCAGTCCTCAAGAGCAACCGCACGCACATACCGAGTGATCGCCCTCCTGAGCTTCCTATTCTGTTTTCATATCCAGATAGGTGACGAAAGCAAATAACAAGATGAATCACAAGAGAATTGATCTATACCAAGATTAAGCTACAGACAGCGCCATTAATTTTCCTGTGTATCTTACATACCCGGGCACCCCGGGGATTTATCTGGCTTTCGTAAAACAAAATTTTTGCTAACGCTGTCATAATATATGCGGATTGTGTAAGCCAGCTGACAGTCGCTCATTAAACGTCACAGTCATCAAGTCTTTGCGCTCTTTCACCTGTAAACTAAAATATCCAAAATTTTTAACGTATTATATCTTTAGCTATATAACCTTATTTGAGTATTTCTGTGTTATTAATGTTCTGAAATATAGTTATAAAATATTCAATGCATTTAGCCGACTACTGTCTAATTATCTTCCATTATTCCTATGGAAGACCTTGTTTCTATGTTAATTAATGAAATGTGAGTCTTTGAATTCGTTTTTCATATGGTGACTCAATATGCAGTATTTTTGTTCTGTTTGTGAATATGTTGGGTCTCGCAGATGCAGCAGCATAACCTCTAATCTGTCTGTTCTTGGACATTTTATACCCCTATGCTGTAACAGTTATTATCAAACCGCATAAACTTAAAAACGAACCATCAATCTTCCAGAGATAAAATTTGAAACAGAGCGTCTACGATATGTGGAACCGAAGGACACAAAAACCTCAAAAACAGCAAACTGTTACGTTTGGTGCTATGTGCAGACGCTCAGCTAACGCCCAGCACAGAGTATCACAAATGCGCTGAACGCTCAATAAAACAAAATAAACTGCTGCCTGAAGCATAACAAGGGAAATATTGGCAATTTGCTTTGTGACGCATTCGTTTAGATCAGATAGAGAATGAATATTACTTTGATAATCCCTGTCGTTGAGATATATCTACAACAAGTGAAGTTACGAGAAGTAAGGTCCGGAGAGCGAAGTGGCAAAGCATTGATAAAATGCTAAAAAATAATGTGGTCCTCATCAAATGCAGTCGGAAGCAACCATTTTACAGACCGAGCAATGGGTAGTGAAATTCCATTCCGCATAAAAATAGTTGTGTCCAAATATAGTACCAGAAGAATGGATCTCCAAACATCAACCTCAGAAGAATAGTTCAATTATGAAATTGTCAGTTATCTCAGTCCAAACCCAACATTTATTCACACCACAGCTTAATCATATATAAACCTCATTTGTCCATCTACTGTTCCAAGTAACGATATCCACCTCCGTCCCAGCTGGCAATCACAGTGAGAGTCAGTGCGTTGTTAGGGATCACATGGAATTAACTGACGCAGCACATGATCTGGTAAGGAAACTATTGCAAGATGGATCGAAGCACTTTTTTGATAATATGGAATTAGTAGGTCGATATTTCGTGTTGCACTTTGTGTTGCACCATTCCTGTGTATTTCGTGTTGCACCATCGGCCACAGAAACAGCGATTTCGATAACGGTTGTCTCAAATGGGTTGTCGTCTTCTCTGCAGGAAGCTGTAGACAAAGCACCAGTTTCTTTGAATTTCCTCATCATTTTGCGAAATCATGAGGAAATTCGAAGCTCTCCTTAAGGTGTTTTTATTTTGTTTATTTATTTATGTTTATTTTTTTATTTTTTTATTTTTGACGGGACTCCCAAAGAGCAGCATATATTTTGCGAAAGAGTTTTCCAAAAAAGCATGCTCTCTCGTTTGTGGTATATTTAAAACAGTTGTAATACCACAAATAATATAACACGTGATAATTTTGAAAAATAGATTAAAAATTTTGAAAAATAGATTAAAATAGATTAAAAATAATTTAAATAGTTATTATTACTTTTATTAGAATATGTAGTAGCAGTTTTGTGTGGTGTCACTACCAGTTCTTATGATCGTATCAATTTGCTTTACTTTTTTTTTTTTTTTTTGGAATTTCCACTGTGCGGTAAGAGATATTAATGCTGATTCTAACAAAGTTACTCCTAAGAAAAACAACCACTTTTCCTTAGAAAATTATGAATATCTCCACAACCACTAAAATTCGGAACATTTTACTTTCTCTTTTTTCTAACAAATTTCACTTCTATCATTAATTTTTTTTTTATCTGGGCTACAGTTACTGAGTTTTCAGCCTCTTGAGTGGCCAGAGTAAATTGTGCGTTTTAAGATATTTATTTATTTATTATATATATATATTTTTTTTTTTCTAATGAGAGCCCGGTGAAAATGCATGACGTCCACTCCCCTTATGTTTGCATACGTGATTGCGTGTTCTGCACGTAGATGCAGTGTTAAAATTTTTAACACTACATCTACGAATTATTACAATTTTTAATTTTTAACACTACATTTTAACTTAAAAAGCAACAAGTAAATTCTAACATATAATAAATCAATACGTAAAAAATTAATAAAATAAAAATATTTTAATTATTTGAAATTTGTAGAATTTTTTCTGATTATTAAAAAAATTAATACTTAAAAGTATAATATTAAGGAACAGGCCTGGCACTCTTGAAGAATTGCAAGGCCCAGGTATTATTATAGACCCCTTAATCCCCCTTCTGGCCTGAATATCATTATCGTTAATATCACCTTTTTCCCAGAAATATATCATGATTATCCCTTCCCCTTAAGATTATAATTTTTATTCTAAATTGCTATATGTATAATTTTACTTACTAAGTTTATAATTTTTTTAGATATTTATGATAACCATCAAGATTAAGCAATAAAAAAAGTTTTTCGTCGCCCAACGTGGGGCTCGAACCCACGACCCCGAGATTAAGAGTCTCGTGCTCTACCGACTGAGCTAGCCGGGCGCTTGTAGGCAAGGCCTGATTTTGTCCTAATATAATTTCATAATAATGGTTATTTTTACAAATTGTATTATTGTTTAATAATCAAATAATATTTTTATATTTTAAGTTCATATATGGAAAATCTGAAACTGATTTAGAAATCAGTTGCAAGTTTTCCTTACTATTAAAAAAGCATTAATACAATACAATATCCTGCACATTAACAAATAGCATTATCATGATTGTAACAGTCCCGAAGTTAAAATATATATTTTTTTTTATTGTCATTTTCTTTATATTGTTTGGCCTCTTATCTCCTTCCTTCCACGATGGTAAAAGATTTATTTTTGAGGTTAGGCTCTTTTCTGTAGTTACGATACATAAAAATCTAGTAATTACGACTAGATTTTTCTGCTCGCCTCGGATGAGCGAACAATTTAATTAATAAATTTTTCAAATTTTCATAAATATTATAAATATTCAGCATATCAATAGTTGAGCAGCAGTCATAACTGTGACATGGATTAATGTATACAAGTAAAGGTTAAATGAAAAATAATTAACTTCTTGCTGATAGATGTCACCACCAGTCGGATAGGAATTGACTTGTTCCACATAACCTGTTACGTATTGCAACAATTCAATCATCTTCTGAATTAAATCAGTAGGTCCAAGTGAATTAAGTACATTATTTAGAAGTGTAAGGAAGTAATCTGGAAATCTGATAAAGGTTTGTCAATTCAGTTTTCTTCAGTTTGGAATAGAACCGCATTTAAACAATATTTAAAACATTTTAAAAGATTTAAAATCCACCTTACTTCCTCTCAAAACAAAAAACCAGTATCACATTGCTGTATTAAAAGAATGTTAAAAAATTTTAAATAATTTTTATAACGATGTAAATCTTATTATCCTAAGAATAACTTTCTTTAAAACGATAGTCCAGTAGTCAGAGTGAGAGGAAGGGGTGTAGAAGTACATCTATAAGTTGACCGTAATGATTATACGGTAATGACTGAATTCTTATCGAAATGACTGGTTTTAAACTCCTCTGACTTATGCAATCTTCCCTGACTACAAAAAGAACATTTTTTTTTTTTAATCCAGTGAAAACCAAAATGGCATTCTTTTAAAAAGAATTATATAATTTAAAAAGAAGAATTATATAATTTTATATACGAGTTTTATATGCCTCGTACATTACACGGGGATTCTTAATTTAAAACTGTACATTGAAAAATGCATTTTTAACTCATGTGGACATGTGTTTTTGTAAGGGGCGGCTCCTAGAACGTTAGTTGAACTCCGCCTCGTATCTCTGTGAAGATCAGTATCACTACAAATGGGCCAGATATGTGTGTGACGTCGGTTTGTGTGTATTATGTGTGTGTGTTCTGTTGTTCTGTTCTGGCCACTTGGCTACCCAGAAGCATCAGTTACCTGGACAGATGATTCTGGGTACTCGTCCACACCACGGGAAGGTGGGCCAGTCTCAGCTAAACACGTAATGTCTCAATATGAGACTCTGATCCACCTGATGTTGCCAAAAGGTGGGCCAGATTCCTCTAGGGGCCCACTCCAGAGGAGAGAGAGAGAGAGAGAGAGAGAGAGAGAGAGAGAGAGAGAGAAAAAATATATATATATTTAAATTTTCCCGTGGTTCAAAGGAAAGAAAAAAAAAAAAAAAAAAGATGTCACTGTAAAACGCGAAACAAAAAAAAAAAAAAAGTGACAGCAACCCTGAAGAACGCAAAAAAAAAAAAAAAAAAAAACAGAACGGGAAGAGAGAAAAAAAAAAACTAAAAAATAAATTAAATAAATAAATAAAAATATATAATAAATAATTAAATAAATGAATATATAAAAAAATTAATAATAATAATAATAATAATAATAATAATAATAATAAAATAAAATAAAAATAAATAAATAAATAATAATAATAATAAAATAAAAAATATATATAAATAAATAAATAAAAAATAAAAAGGGGGGGGAGAGAGAGATGGTGTTTTCCTTCCTAAACACAGGCTGCAGAAACAAGCTCCACAGCCCATGTAGCAGGATGGGGGGGGAGGAAATACATGGTTGGTTTCAGTTCACTGCTGGGTCCTCGATGTTTGCCACTGGGGGCCTGTTAATCCTTCGTCTGCGCTTAAAGACTTCAGCTGAGTAGGTTTGCAGTGCAGGGAGGTTGTTAGGGTTCTGTAGAAAGAGCTCTAGATGCTCGCCAGAGATCTGTGTACAGCTGACAAGGTTGTGTCTCAGATCAGCATACGTAATGCACTCGAACAGTACATACCACCAGTTCTCTTTGGCTCCACAATGGCAGAGATCTGTTGGGTGGAGACCCAGATGGTGTAATTTTTCATTCATGGATCCGTGTCCGGTAATTAGGTATGATGTTTCTAGTGAAGGGGTGAACCAAGACTGTACAGATTTAGTAGCAGTGTAGGTTACATCAGGTAGGAATCTTTTTGTGACAATGCCCAGTGTTGAATTATGCCATCGAGTTTGCCAAATGTTGAAGAGCTCGTTGTAGCAACGCGTCTTCTCAGCCTTGGGGTCAGCATCTAGATTAACCTCAATGTCCAGGATCCTTGTTGGGATATTTCTCGTAATTCTGAAGCACAACCCTCGGAAGATGACACGTAGATCGAGCGGAAGTGCTCCCGCAATGACTGAACGGCAGGAGTGGAGACCGTTCTACACACTCGGAAGATTGCCATTAACATCGACCTCTGGATGGTTCCAAGCTTGTCTCGCATCTTTACAAGAGTTACCCGATGGAACCAGGCTCCGGCTGCATAGGTCACAATTGGTAAAAATACTGCGTTGTAATACAACCGTAGGGACCTTTTGGAGAGTCCCCAATCATTCTTAGAGATGCGTATGATGGTTCCTGAGAATCTCTTAACTTTGTTTCTTAGATTAACAAGATGTGGGAGAAAGCTGAGTTTGTGGTCAATAATCACTCCAAGTACCTTGGTTTCGGTGACGATTGGCAGTTGAGCGTTACATATCTTTACCTGCGGTGGGCGCCTGAGATCCAGTCTATTCTTAAATAGCATCATTTTAGTTTCCGTTGGGTTGATATGCAGCTTATTAAGTGCGGCCCAAGTTGAGAGATCTTCGAGAACCTGGTTTGCATTTTCTTCAATGGCCTTCCGTGAATGCCCTGACACCACAACTGTGAGATCATCAGCAAAGGCCACAATTTTTGCATTCCTGAAGGTGCGGGAAAGCCAGTCTTGGAGGACTATATTCCAAATGAGGGGTCCCAGGACTGACCCTTGGGGACAACCTCGATTTACTGATCTGGTGACTTGCTGGAATTTTGACTTGAGAATAACTGCTCGGTCGGAAAAATAATTCTGGAAGAGGCTGTATAATTGCCGGGGGCAAGCGGCAGTTCGAAGCGTGCCAAGGCATTTGGATCATTCACAAATTACACTTTTAATAAAAAAAAAAAAAAAAAAAGACTTAATATTTAACTGTTTCTTATACGCATTTTCTGCGCTGAATCCAACAGAATCGTTGGTTATTCTCTATTATGAATATTTTCGCAGAAATTTTATGCTTTTGAAACATGACGTAGCTGAGTCAGGAGCGCGAGTGCAGTAGCACACGCTCTTTGAATGGGCCGGGATTCAAGCCCGTGACTGCTAAATACGATTAACATTTGTATTAATTGATTTATTGTAAACTCCACTGACCTGGTGGTCGTGCCGGAGTATGAACAAGAACATTCATTGGTATTAAGTGCATACCAATACTGTGATATACTGTTTACGAGAGTTTGTAGTAATCGCATATATACGAGGGGAGTTTGAAAAGTTTGTGGCCTGAGCATGAAAGAATAGTGTTAAAAATGTCTATACTTAATATAGAACACTTCAAATAGCAGACAACTAAGTTTCATGCAATTTCGATAATGTATTTTTTTAATTACAGATCCTGAAGTCAAGGAAGTTGGGTGAATGAGAAAAGAAAAAATCAGTCATCGTACACTAATCCAATATTTGAGGGAGGGAGGAAAAGGGACTAACAAAGGCAATTTCTAAGGATATGGTTACAACACTGGGAGAGAATGCACCATCCTATTCCATGGTGAAGAAGTACACAGCAGAATTTAAACAGGAGAGAAAAAGAGGACCTGGAAGATGACCCACACTGTGGAAGACCTGTGACGTCCATCACTCCAGATGTTGTCAGCAGTGTGCATGATCTGGTGATGAGGGATCGCAAGTGACAGTTTAGTATTGTACTGTACTTGGGCATCTCATCATTTCATAGGTCTCGCTATGAAAATGGTGTCAGCACGATGATTGCCAAAGTTGTTGAGAGCAGATCAAAAACGCAATAATTGTTATTGCAAATCAAGCAATTTCCTTGCAAGGTTTGTGACCATGGATGAGAGATGGGTCCATGACTTTCAGCCAAAGACAAAGAAGCGGTCTAAATATTGGAAACACAACTTCTCTCCCCTCCAAATAAATCGAATTCGATTCCTTCTTTGGGTAAGGTGGTGGCATCGGTTTTATCGGATGCTGAGGGAGTATGTTGATAGTGGATTACTTTTAGAATAGCCAGACAGTATCAGAGACATATTATGAAACCTTGTAAGGGCATTTAAGGGAAAACATCAAAACCAAATGCTGAGGAAAAAGAATCGTGTACCACTAGGACAACGTGCTGCTCACAAGTCTGTCACTGCCATGCCTGAATTCCATGAGTGCGAATTTAAAATCTCAGGCTATCCTCCATATTCATCACATCTAGCAACATCGGGCTTTCATCTATTTCCTAATTTGAAAAAAAAAAATTTAATAATAATAATATCTGGCTGGCATTCATTTTCACACAATGACATCATTGCTGCAGATGATGCATTCTTGGAGGCACAAGAAAAAAACTCTCTTTGCACCTAGAATTCAGCATCGGTGTCAAAGGTGTATTGACTTCAAAGGGGACTATGCTGAATAGTAATATGTTGCAATAATTCTCAAATAAACTCTTCGAACTCAGTCCGGGAACTTTTCAAACACATTTCGTATACATGTATATATATATATATATATATATATATATATATATATATTACATAGATCAGAAACAATCCAAACATAACATCATTGGTGGAACGAAGCTTTGCAGTGCACATGAAGCCTATTTTGGAATTCCTGTGAGCAATGTTATTAGCGGGATAGACGCGTGGTAGTCGTGATCACTCAGTGATCACTGAATTGTGACCACCCGATCCGTAATGGACTATGCCACATAGCTCGCAGTATAAAAATTCGAACAGCTTCATACGCTAGACTAGTGGTAATTCGCATCTGGATGTGCAAATCAGAATGAAGCAGCAGTTCTGGATGTAAAGATATCACGGAGTTTCAAAAGGACGTTATTGTAGGAGCTGGTGCATCGAGTGCTTCCCTCTCGGAAACAGCATATCCTCTCGGTTTCTTACAGTCCACTGTGATTATAGTGTACAAACATAACGGGTAGTTGATTGCGGAACAGACTTCCATCTGTTGTTGTGGAAGTTGATAGCTTAAATATATTCAAGAAAGAAGTGGACAAACTTTTGGAGCGAATGGACTGGTAAAATGGGAAGGGGTTTTTCGGCTGATGCTGTATAAGCTTGCTTTCTTGCATCATAGCCTCTACTAATGCCAATGCTAATGCTAAAGGATGGTGTCGAACGGGTTAAAGCACCTCCTGCCAACAGAACTGTAAAGGATTACACAAGGTGGATATTCATGGTGAGATAAGGGCGCAACCCATTGCATGAGCTCAACAGCAGGTCGCTGTGCGACAACTGACTTCGCATTAGAATATGGGGAATGCAAGAACAATGTCCCAAATGAAGATAGGCCGCACACCCAGACTCATGGGGTTTAACAGCAGACGACCCAAAAGATACCCTCTCTTCGCCACCCGCTGATCTTCGTCGATGGCGAATGTTCTGGTATCAACAACGCGCTGGTTGAATACTGGAGGACTAGAAATGAATATGCTGATCGGATGAGTAATATCTAGTGCAACACACCGACTGACGCCTTCGTGTGTAGCGCAAGAAACAAGAGTCCACGTACCAGTCATGCATGGTGCTCACTATCCTGGCAGGTATTGGTTGCTTAATATTGGGCATGTTTTGCTTGTAAAAACTAAAATCCCCTAGTACGTATGGAATAACGTACATGCCTAGTGGCAGCTCTTAGACCATGTGCATCTTTCCGTATTGCATTTTTTCCAAACAGAAAGAAGATCTTCCCAGGCGATAATGCACCGTGTCATTGGGCCCACACTGTGAAGATATCATTCATCTTGATTGAAAGTATATAAACAGAAGGCTCATCAGTGAAGGAGAGAACAATGTAAACGAATCAAAATTATCAAGCCAAGTACAAATCAAAATTCGCCTTTACAATGATAGTTACTTGGCCATACTAATAAACACAGCTATGGCGTGCGTAGGCCACGCGAGGCAGATCCATGTCACGCGTGCCCAAAGTGGCACGCGTACAAATTTTTTGGGCACACGGAATTCAGAGCGTCCCAAAAAAAAAAAAATTACAAACTTCGAAACGACAACAACAGAATCCAACATAATAAAAATAAATAAATTTTTCTCTTTATACTCCGGGACGACCAAACGATCAGAGGAGTTTACAAGATACACAGAATACAAGAAACAGCACCGTATTCAGCAGTCACGGGCTTGAACCCCGGTCCTTCTCACATACTACACATAATACTTTTGTCTGGCTTTTACAGAGTAATGCGGGATTTTAGCGCATTATAGCCTTAGTTGCTAATGCGCCAATAAAATCCAAAACAAAACAAACCAAACAGAGTAATGCTGTATACTTCACAAGAGTACTTATGGCTCAGTTGTAAGAAACCACCGGTGGCAAACCCCTCCCCAAACACTATGTACTTCGAAAGAACATCACTCCAGGAATCCACCTTGAGTCGTGACCTGCGCACGCCCGTTCCCTCTGCCAGGCATATAGTGACATCCCACTATTCAGTAAATAGCTGTATTCATGCAGTGACTTGTTTGGAATCGGAGTAGTGAGATGTACTGACAAAATTGGGTGATTAAATGCCTTGAATGTGGCTTTCCGAGGGGCATGAGAAAAATTGCGAGGGGGCACGCGCGGTTAGTTTTTAAAAGTTTTAGCCAATTGTGGCACGCAAGCTTAAAGAGGTTCCCCACCCCTGGCCTAGGCCAATTAAATCGACACTACTAACCATGGCCACTTGTCAAATGAAACAGTTGATAACTTTCAACAACTTCTGGATTCACAAGGCAAACAACTTCAACGTTTTGAAAAGAAATCAGCAAAAATATTCAAGAAACAAGTTTCATTTTTTGCGCAATAGCTGAACTAGTTGCACAAAAAATGAGAAGTCACGCTATTTCTGAAAGAATGCCGGCTTGTAAAATAACAGTAAAAAACAATGATGGACAAAGAGGATGAGAGTGAAATTGGCAAAGTTCCAGTTTCAAAAATTTCAATAATTCGACCAAGAATTCAACAGCTGTGCAAGGCAAAGTGTCTCACTGAAAGTAAACCTTATATTGACTTTGGATGTGAACTTTATTTTGATATTTAAGTAAACTTTATTTAGATTTGATGTTTTCATATTTGAAAAGAAGAGAATAGATAATTCAAAAAAGACAGGAAAAATGAGTTTTTTCTTACGATGTAAGCAGCCTTATATATTAACATTTAGCATTAGTAGAGGCATATGGCATCCCCCTCCCCCCATACTTCTCCTTCAACCCATGCACGGTACTAAGTACTATAGGTTTTGACACCTTTCGTGTTTGGGGGTTTTATAAAAAAAAAAAAAAAATATGATGCAATAAAGCAAGCTTATACAGCATCAGCAAAAAAAAAAAAAAAAATCCCATTTCACCCATTCATTCGCTACAAAATTTGGTCCAGTTCTTCCTTGAATTTATATATATAAGGTATAAGTGTATAAGGCCTTGAAGTTTGTTCCAGCAATTAACCAGCCGCTGGCTAAAGGTAAACATTCGCACATCTATTCTACAATTGACTTTCCTCAATTTGAATTGATGCGCCTTCAAGTGCGTAATCTGAGCAAGAGAAAGACTCCCATCAGCATTGAGCTTGCTCAAATTTCAAGGCCTTATACACCTCAATCAGATCACCTAGCAGGTGCCTAGTTTCCAGACACTGTAATTTTCGTAACTTAAGCCTTTCTTCGTAAGAACAACCCTTTGTTCCATTCATTAATCTCTGGACTCGTTCCAGCAGCTCTACATCCTACCTAAAATGAGGCCTCCAGACCTGTAGGCAGTACTCAAGATGTAGCCCGACCATTGCATTATACAAAGGGATAATCACTTCCTTATCCATGCTAGCAAAATTTCTTTATATCATTGACAAGACCCCATGAGCTGCTCTGGCAATCTGTCTACATTGCTCAGAAAACTACATATCTGACTGCGCAATTACTCCCAGGTGTTTTTCATTCTCCACTGTCCTGAGTGTAGTGTCCACACAGTTGGTAGTTACTCTGGAGTCACTACTACCCATATGCAGTACTTTGCATTTGTCAATCTTCAGTTACTATCTCTCAGCCCATCTGCCCAACTTTTCTAGATCCTGTGCAGTAGCGTACTGTCATTACTCTCATTCACAATCCTGGAAACTTACGTATCGTGTGCAAACTTGGAAATTAAGCCTGATAAATCATCAATATCATTGATAAATATAGAAAACACAAGAATGGGCCCAACATCAAACCCGGGGTGGGGGATCTACTAATAACATTTAGTCCACGAAGAGCAGTGTCCATTGATTACCACTCTGTCTTCTCCCTCACAACCATCCCTTTAGAAATAGAGCAACAATTTGCCCTTAATGCCATATTGCTTCAATTTGTACAGTAGTCTTCCATGTGCAACAATACCAAAAGCTTTCCTGAAATCCAAGTATATGATATCAAAATTATTTTTTGCATCCAGTTCTTTTGTGACCACATCGTAGTATCCAATCAAATTGGTCAGACAAAAACCTCTCCTTAACAAACTCATGCTATGTCTGAACTATAACTGCAGTCTGATCTAGATGATCCTGCAAAGCTTCTTTAACCAGTGACTCCATTATTTTTCTCGGAACAGAAGTTAAACTAACAGGTCTGTAATTACTCCTGTCACCCTTTGTGAATTGGGGATACATTTGCACATGATCAGTTCATGGAGACCGCCCCTGAATCTAAGGATGCTCTCGTAATTATGGCTATTGGTTTGCTTACTTCCTTTGCTGCCTCCTTTAATATAACCGGATAGATCCCATCCACCACAGGTGCCTTTCTTATGTTTAACTTCAACAATTTCTCCTCCACTTTGCTCTCAGTTATTAAAAATCATTTAGCTCCCTGTTAGAGCTCGATAAACTTCTGGCACCCACTTTCCTAAAGAATTCCTCATGTGTGAATGTAGATGGAAAATAATCATTCAGTTTGTCAACTACCTGAGCAGGATCATCAACAGCCGAACCACCCACATCAAGTGAACCAATCTGATTCATCCACTTCCTTCTAGAGTTTATTTTTTATTATTATTAACTATATGGTGCAAGGAAGCTTGAGGCTATGCTGCACCAGCCAAAAAAAAAACAAAAAAATTCCAGAGTTACCCTGAGAGAGAGAGAGAGAGAGAGAGAGAGAGAGAGAGAATCACCATGAAAGAGAAGAATGATGATATCCAGCTCAGGACCCTGGGTGTGCCAAGCCCGTACTCACCAGATGTGAGCCCCTTTGCCAAAGATTTCTCATAATCTGCCTTCGCCTTCGCTTGCCTAACCTCTTTCGTGACCTGGTTACAGACTAACTTATATTTACCATAGGCTTTTGTGTTGCCTGATAATTTCTATGCATTCTATTCTCTGCCACGAGTCTGATTAGTTTATTTGACATCCATTTAGGCCCAAACCTTGAACAATATTTCTTAGCTGGTATGAAAAGTCTAGTAGCGCCTAAGTTTAATTCCTTGAATACTCTCACTTAGAATTTGCTGTTGGTAACATCATCAGTTGGTCCCCCTGTATAGAATTTAAAAACTGTCCACTATAGTCACCATTACGAAAGCAAAAACCGTTCACTTTACCCCTGAAGGTAGTTACATCTTTGAGTAAATTCTACGTCAGTACACTGGGATCACTGCCACCTAGTGGTTCCTTTATCTGCAGATTCTTAATGCATGAATAATCACTGTTGAATATATAGCAGCTCTTTACAAATAAATATTCTTGAAAATTTAGAATTACAGTGTTTGAATTGCGCTTCCTGCAATCAATTTTTTTTTTTTTTTTTGCCTTTAAACGTTTTCATAGATAGGAGTTCCTCGAGATAAAAAAATATATATATTTAGGTTCCCACATGGAAAAAAGTTTGAGAAACACTAATCTAATGTGTATGTTTGGTATGTCCCATCAAACATAAGTGATGTTAATGCAGATTACTAGGAGCAGCATTTCCTGTTAGTTGAAGGTGATTTCTGTTTACAATGTTAATTTATTACCCTCTGGAAAACAGCTTTTTTTTTCACGAATAAGACGGTATTTCATGTCTTCAGTAATAAATGAACAGCTTTTTTTGTAGAATTTTGTTGCAGCCGTACGAAGTGCAAAAAGTTTCCTTAGGTTAGTCATACTGACATGTAGAAGTGGGCTGATAGTAAACCTACTGTAAGCATGAGCTAGAAAAGTTCACTTCTGTGATTGTTAATTTCTGCAGAATAATCGTTTTTCTACATATAATACAAATGCGTTGTGATAAGATGCAGTGCCATAGCGATTTTTTTTTCTATACAAAAATCTTCTTGTGTCTTTGATTATGAGGGGAATTTACAAAGGTTATCACCTCGTAAAATAAAGAAAAACACAACCTAATTTTTTAAACAATATATATCCTCTTGAGTTCAGTACGTGACTTCCATTTCGAGGGCTATGAGAAAATATCTGGTCGCTGAAAAATGGCTTTTACAGCTTCCTTCCGACCGTCATCACTTGCCAATAGAATGCCCATACAGGTGTTATTTCAGATTATGGGGCGAAGTCGGATCTGTAGAGCGTGTGGTTTAACTCCTGGAATCCGCAATCTCTCAGAGTAGCAGTTGCTTTATAGAACTTGTGTATAGATTGGTTGTTGAAGGGTTTTAGGCGCGTCAGCAACTTAGGTCATATTGCACCGTATAGAAATGTCTATAAATTGCGTGTGTTCTGTTGTCGATTTGCTGATTGCTGGACTAAAAAGCAGAGTTTCCGGAGATGAAAAAACCATGCTATCCTCGCCTTAGGCCGACTAATCGAGCCAAAAATAAAATAAACTTTCCTCAAGTCATTGACGGGATTCGAATCAGGTCATTTCCATGAGGAGGACGGTGATTATAAAATCTGATGATGGTACGATACTCCAATTTAGTAACATCCATTTTACTTTGAGTTGGCTACTTTAAATCTCTTCTGGATTACACTTGACCAGCGCAAATAAGATACAGACATATAGGAGAGTATGATAAAAGAACTATTTTATATATATCAAGCATATTCATAGTCAAGGTAGATAACTTACTGAATGCCTCTCGTACTTGTATGTCTCCTCAAATACCACCACTACCCCTATAAAGTTGTTATTATTATAAAATCTTGTTAAAAAATAGTTTTAGATATCGTTGTTAGAACATATTTCTTACATAAATTTTATGGTTATCCCATGCATTTTTGGGAGTGAACATTTTATTTTATTTTATTTATTTATTTATTTTTATTTATTATTATTTTATTAATATTATTATTATTTTTTTTTTTTTTGGAACACGTGAAAATATAATATACTGATGAGGAAATCTCTCCAGAGTATAAACTTTTGCGAACTACTTTTCAGAAAAGCAAATCGGTAATGTTCGCAAATCGGTAGGTGTCACAAAATGTCTAAAATCCTTTTATAGGCATTTTGTGGCGCTCTATAAAACAGTAATAGTATAAATAAAAAATGAGATATATCAAAAATGTGTATTGCACTTGCAAAACGTTAATTATACGTTGTGAGTTGTTAAATGTGGAGTATAATTAGCTCTTGTCTAATTAGCTATATTAGTTCCTGTCAGTTCTGAGAAATCAGGACTGACAGTAACATCAGAATCCGCATCTACCACACAAAATTATTTTAAGAATGTTATATTTAACACAGAGAGTACGAAATTAGGATATGTGGCGCCGTGGCTTAGTTGGTTAAAGCGCCTGTCTAGTAAACAGGAGATGCATCTACCACACAAAATTATTTTAAGAATGTTATATTTAACACAGAGAGTACGAAATTAGGATATGTGGCGCCGTGGCTTAGTTGGTTAAAGCGCCTGTCTAGTAAACAGGAGATCGTGGGTTCGAATCCCACTGGTGCCTTTGAAGATTTAAAGTAAAAATTTTTAATTAATTTTAATACTATATGTTGTTGTATGTTTTAATTCAATAATATCAGATAACCTTAAATGAAATAAGCCAGCAGCAATTAGACAATTTTCAAAACTGCTCTATTGCACCAAGGTTCCATAACGAAACACGGAGAAGCCAACCTAGATCTTTTTAGGTGGTAGACTTAAAAAAACAAGATCATAAAGTATTAGTGGCATACTATTTAGGGTAAGGCGCCACCGGTGGTCACCCACATCTGCACCATCGGTACTCTTCTGTAGCATACAGAACTCTGTAAATGCCAGAAATGTGTGTGGCATGTTGTATGTGCATAGTATTGTGTTGTGTTGGGTTCTGTTGTTTTTCTGGCTACTTGTCCGCAGGGCCCCTAGTCGGACCCTAAGTTTCCCGCCAACACCACTAGATGGTAAGCTAGGATGCCCATTATTCTCTGGCTAGACTCCACCAGGGTCGCCTGAGCTTCCTGGATGAAGTCATAAAGTATTACAAAGTGTGGAGTAAATATTACTTTGGAAGGTTGTGCAGTTGTTGTAGGGTTTAGTTTTACCAGCGACTTCTACCATATTGCGCCGTACATATTATCTATAAAACTATATAATGTTGGTGTAATTACACTATAGTTTATCCATAAGTTTAACTACATAAATAGTGTAAAGGCATCGTTTGATTTTATCTCATTTTGTGGCTACCTTCCTTTACATGCCTTTACGCTGCTTATGTAGTTAAACTTATGGGTAAACTATGGTGTATTTACACCAACATTATATAGTTAACTTCAACTCATAACATATTATGCCTTGCGTATGTAGTCTTCAAAATATTATCTGTAAATTGCGCGTACTCTCTGGTAGATTTTCCCGTTTTGCTGGACGAAAAGCCTGAATTTCCGGGAGATAAAACCATTCAATCCTCGCCTGAGATCAACTAATAGATGCTCATAAAAATTCATAGCGTCATTGGCAGATTTCCAACCTGGACTTTTTCCATCTGGTGTGGGGAAGGATGGTGTTTTTATGCACTGAGCTACCGGGAGGACTCGGTATGTTCAGTGGTATATACAATAGACCCTTCACAGCAGCAATGCCAGGGGTTGAAAACAATTATTATTAGTTAATCAGTTAGTAATTAAGCGGTAACAAGATAAGTAGTTATTTACTTTGCGTGTCTGTTAATCACAGAAAAATAAAATAGAAAATTAATTTGAGAAATAAAAACCTAACTTGTCTGAAATGTAACGCACTAAGTATAGTAACTAACTTGTTTAATTTGCTTTTTGACAGTCTGACCGTGTCAAGACTTTTGTGCTCCCAGATGGAAACAAGAAAATACTGTCTTTCTCCATTACATGAAAGGTTCTAGTAATGCTGTGTTCATTTTCCCTACTGCACGATAAACTCCCATTCATCCTATTTATTTTAGCGCTTATAAGAGCTGCCGCTTCCAGGCTTTCGTCTTAGCACAGCCTTAATGAGTGTTCAAAAAACAGCGACAAAAAAAAAAAAAAAAAAAAAGACATTATTTATACGTTCTATGAAAAACAGTACTTACCCTTTGAAAATGATTATTACTTTATTTGATTATGTCATGTTAAAATTGGCGTTAAGTCATGTTAAAATTGCACAGCTGTATGATAATTTCTACAATATCATATAATTGCACTAATCAAAAACGCCTCAAAAAACTCGAAAATGTATACGTAATGATATTTTATATAAAACACTGAGACTAAAATCTGAAGTTAAATTGCACTATTAAATCAAAGAATATAACTGAAAATAGAGTAATATCCAGGTGTCATCCCAGTTTTTTAACAACTAGATCTCTTATAATGTATTCTTTTAAAGAGAGTGCAGTACACAGTAATAGCAATAGAGTGAAATATTCAATTTTCAAACATAAGACATAAGTTCAGATATAGATCATACAAAATTCTCTCTCTATGTGCGTGTATAAAAGAACTTGATAATACCTGTACAATCTTATTTAAATAGAACTTCTCTAGCAACGTAGCAAAAGCTCTACCTAAAAATGAAAACTAATAATGTATGCTTTTTATTATTTATTTAGTTTTCTTTTCTTTCTGTGAGTTCCTCCTCAAGTATTTTTAGGAAATAAAAAGTTTCAAGAAAGGAAATGTTACTCTGCTTACCGGTTCTATGTTCGATTAAGCGTAGCAGGTTCATCTTACGGTGCCAAGTTCCTGGGTAAATAATTACCAGAGTTAGACGTTTGGTTCCGCTTGATGTCTTATCGATACCATCGCCGACCAAGTGAAATAAATATAATGGTAATGAACGTTCGCGTGGATATGTGCGTGAGGGTTCCGTCATCATGCTACTTTGTAAAACGCAAATGAATGACTTACTTCGGATTCTAGCAACGTTTGGCTTTTCTGTCTTCTGCGGTAAGTGTTTCTTGACAAAAGTAAATTCTGTAGTCCTCCAATGGATCAGAGACTTTAGTTTCTCTAGAACAGCGGTTCTCAACCTTTTTTAATACTTGTACCACCAAAACTAAAATTGAAAAATTTCGGTACCACTCATTAAAATATGCATTTGTATTAAGTGGAAAAGTCAAGAATTATTCGCATAATGAGGCTGTGTTGTAAATTATACATATTTTTATTTCATTTTTAATACAAATATTGAACAAACCAAATAATAAATATTAAACAAAACAATACAAAATAAACTATAAAATACTTGATTAACATGGTGATTTAATTATAATCAATAACAATTAAATGCAATAAACTTGAACAAATATTTAACAAAAATAATTGACTTAATGTGACACTCGAGCATGTTTGACAGTAATTAGTTTCTTTATATCTGGTTCTATTTTATTTAATTTCAAACGTAAATTTGGTTCCAAAGTGAGTCTTGTTCTACATTTGTTTTTGTTTTTTTATTTATTATTATTTTTTTACAAGAAAATCCTGTTTTACATAAATATGTCGAACAAAATGGCATTAAAAATGTTATTTGTGAACTCCTGTTAGATTGAAAAAGACAAGTAAAACATGTAATTATTTACCTTAAGAGGGGGAAATTTTTAATGTTTTATTTTTCATAATTTCGTAAATTTAAAAAATTCAACCGTCCGTTATTCACATACTACCAAATCTTTTTCCACATACACCGGTTGAGAAACGCTGCTCTAGAATATTTATAAACAAAAATGTTACCAACGTGAAGTTTTTATTTACTTACTTAGTAATTTTATATTGCTTGATGTCTTTTAATTAAATATCCCACTTTGCTAAGTGAAAAATTCATTATGTTTAGACACTTGAACTTTCTCTCTCGTTGTGAATTACAAAAACAAAAAAGAAAAGAAAAGAAAAGTAAAGAAATTATGCAGTAGATTTAATACAGATGTGAAACTATAAAGTATGCTGTCCCGAAAGATTTCCAAAAATCCCTGACGTGATCTTAAACGATCATACCAAACGAACCATCCCCTCCCGCTATGATGGATATGGCGATATGGCAGCTCCTTAATTATTTGAATTAATATTTTTATTTTATTTTATTTTATTACTATGATTTTACACTATTATTTATTAATACATAATTTTTTAATTAATGATTTTATTTAGGGACAATTCAAAATGGATAGTGAGACAGTCAGATAAAATTTTAAACTGCTTGAGGATGACAAGCAACCTCAAGTGTGGCAAATTGGTTTTGACCATTGTCCATCCACAAATTATAGGAAAAGAGTCTCGGCACAAAGGGAGTCTCAAAATAATAATAATAATAATAATAATAATAATAATAAATAATAATAAATAAATAAACCAGAAAAAAAAATTACATGTTTTCATATCCATGAGGTAGTTTTTATTTTTCTGGCGACACAGTTTCTCCACCAAAAACTTGAGTTTTTCATCGACCAAAAGAAGTAAGGTGATCACACTTCAAATTTTGAATGAGATGACCCGTTATCGCAACAAAGGAGAGAGAGAAGGAGGAGGAAAGAGCAATGCTTTCTGGAAAAAAAGCATGTAGAATTTAAGGCAATGTAACCAATTCACGCGAGTGGTTATGTTAGTATAATGTTGAGTCACTTTGTATCAGAAGTATGTTATAGACCAAATGGCTGAGGAGTATAACGAACAAGTATACAAACAAATAAAGTGGGTCATGCAACATTTTATAATGCGGGACTTTATCTTTCCAGATATTGAGTTTTGGGGAAAATTTTCTGGATTTATTAAATTACCGGATAACTGTTTTCTGCAGAAGAAGGTTGGTATAAATAATAGCGTTAATAATGACAAATGATTCAAGAAAGCAAGCTTATATACAGCATCAGCCAAAAATAAAGAAAAAATCCCATTTCACCTATCCATCCACGCCAATAGTTTGCCTGATTCTTTCTTGAATTTGTTCAAATTATCTAATTCCGCGAAAACGGAAGGAAGCTGGTTCCAGCAATCAACCACCCATTGGCTGAAGGTAAGCTGTCTTTATTTTTACTTAGCACCGTGCATGGGCTGAAAGTTAAGACGATGAAAGAAGATATTTGTTGACATTAGAGTTGAATGAATAAATGAGGAAGAAAAAAAGTTTGTACTGTGAGTGTGGTGGTTCTGTGAGTTTGAAGTTGGATAGTAAAAGCATGTTCGGACTGGTTTGGGAGAGAGAGAGAGAACGGGAATTATAGAAGCCAATTCAGAAGAACGGTGCCCATGGAAGTATCCATAGAAAAGACATGCAGCAGAAACAGAATGTCTATGGTACAAAGAGTGGAGAGACTCTGTGTGAGATTCATTAATTAACCTAACTTAATTAAAAAGGCCCTCTTTTGAATGGACTCTAGAAGCCTGAGAGAGGTTTTGGGGTAACCACCCAGATTGGAACAATATTTCATGGTAGGGTGGATTGCGATTTTTACAGAGCGAACAGCTCTTTGGAAGAAAAGTAATGCCGAGAGAGAAAGAGAAAATACAGTTTTCTAGATGCAGAGGAAACAAATTTATAATGGGCTTATGCCAAGAGAGATTAGAAGTAAGGGTTATCCCCAATAGAGATATCAGTGTCATTGAAGATAAGCGTTGGCAACTTTTTGCGAGATATAAGAGAGGACTAAGTTTTCGAAGGATTGAAATCAACTAAGTTATCTTTTCACACTGGAGAATTACCTGGAGATCAGCATTTAAGGAATTGGTAGTGGATATTCGAGAAATTGAAGCTGTTTGTGCAGGTCAAGGTTTCTCACTGGAAGGTGGAATGCAGTGTGTGATTAAAGAGGAAAAGGGTGAGAGAAAGAACTGATCCTTGGGAACACCAGCATTAGTGGAGAAATCAGAAGACAGAGCCATTTACCATCACCCCCACTGAGTGGTCAGAGAGAAAACTGGAAACTAATTACAAAAAACAGTTGGCAAACCATAAGATAAAAGCTAATTTAGAAGACCTTTAAGCCAAACACAATAAAAAGCCTTTTAGATGTCAAGAGTAACTGCATGAGTTTCATCAAACTCTTCCATCCATTGAATTTTTCCATAGATAGTTAACATAAGCCAGTATATCCCCAGTGGATGGAGTCTGACAGAATACATACTGGCGATCGTTGATCAGATAGAAGGTTTCTAGATAATTTAAGAGATGGAGGTTAATTTATTTCTCCATTACTTTAGAAAGAGTAGAAGTAAGTGCAATGGGATAATTGCCTTTTTAGGAACTGGCTGGATATGAGCAAATTTCCAAGCAGAAGGGAAATCACCTTTGGAATAAGAAAGAGAAAAAAAGGCGACACAGAACAGAAGTAAGTTCAGGAGTGCAGGTCTTGAGAACAAGTGGAGAAATACCATCAGGACCTAGAGCTTTCTTAGCATCAAAATTGTTCAAAATCCTTCTGACATAATTTTGACGGAAGACCACAGGAGGCATTGAATAGAATGTACTAGGAATGTTAGGTGATGGATTACCAAGATAATCAATATATGATTGATTATCTTGGTAATCCATGAAGAAATTTTTGGCTAATGAGACAATAAAATCATGTGGTTTTGACACAGGTGGGAATAGAGACAAGCAAAAGATGCGATTGATACCTTTCACAAGAGACCAAAATGCTCGATTACGCTTTGGAAAAGAGGCAAGTTTTCTACACTTAGCCGGTGCGAAATTTATAACTTCTATAATCTCACTGTCACAATCTGAGCAGACTTTTCCATCAGCAGATTTGAAACTGTAATCCGAGCAAAAAAAAAAAAAAGAAAAGAAATTTCGCATATCATCCCATTTTGCATTCCCGTAATGCCAAACAGCATGACGTTGAGAATCGTTACTCGAGAAAGGCTCCATTGCAGAAGAGACCATCACCAAGTTGTGATATGGAGTGTCTAAAATGATCACTGACCTCGACCGTCTACTTAGAAACGTTGCTTGGGAGATAAAGATCAAGCGTGTTGGATGCGTGGTTGGACTATCTGGTATTCTGGTAGATAAATGAACAATCTGTGCGATATCATTAGCAACTGCAAAAGCCTCAGCATCTCGACCAACTGGGTTCGTGTAACTAGAAAATGGAATCCAGCTGGAGATGTGAACGTTAAAATCACCAAGAAAAATACCTCACTGTAAAGTAATGTGGACTAGAGAAAGTCAAGTTTCAAAGAGAGGAAGCGAAAGAGTTCCAAGTGATTAGAGGACTTGGGAGACCATTAGACATGTCAGATGAATTTGACAGAATGGAGCAGAGAGATCTGAAGCCAGAAAAGATCGAAAAGAGGGGACTCCAAATTACCAAGTCTCTGACAGGGCATATCAGAATGGACATATGCTCAAATATCACATTTGAAGTGAAGGAATCATACAACGAATAATTCGAACAACTGGGATAAGCAGTGGTTGAATCAACTGATAACTGGGATTCTGTCAGGAAAAGTACTTAAGGGGTTTGGCAGACTGTAAATGGTCAGGCGTAGATAGCAAGGTCTCCCCCCCGCCGGCAACTCGGATTTTTCGTCCAGCAAAACAGGCAAATCGACCAGAGAAAACACGCAAATTACGGACTAATGCACGGCAGATGAATTTAATTATTCGGGTGGCCTAAAAATAATAGTTTTTTTTTTTTTTAGACTGTAAATGGAAATGACATCATTGAGATTGGAACTGAGACCGCGTATATTTGTGAAATGAACGAGGAATTGTTTGGGAGGTTTAGATATTTTCGCAGATAAGTTTGTTCTATTAGTTTAACAATTCATAGTGTATTCAGTTGTAATAAAAGATGGGGAGACCCTGCTGTATGGAACAATGAAGTTTTTGGACAAGGCGTACACATGGCAAGAATATATCCAGTTCCTTGACATAATGGACTCGACGATGACCACACACACACAGTACTCTGACTCTCTCCAGTCATTATCTGACAGAGTAGAAGCAGCAAGAGTATACTCTAGCTGGTCCGGAAGCCTCCAAAAAAGTTACCAATAGGTTCGTTCCGGAGGAGTATCCATAGGCCGGACAGCGACCACCGTTTTAGAGCTGTACCAACGAAATGTACGGAAGATTGGATTTCGCCATGATGTCCATCATAACCGCAAAAGACATCAATCATACACGATGGAAGAAGTAGAGGGTTTGCCTGCGCTTTTCTCTAAAGATTAACACTGATTCTGCACATCTATTCTGCAAACATCCATCCTCAATTCAAATATCATCCTTTTATGTGCATAGAATAGGCAAGGGGAAAAACTCAAGCTATTCAAGCCTTAACACCTCAATCAGATCATCTTGAAGGTACCTGGAATCAAGATGCTGCAATTTGCAGAACTGAAAGCTTTTCTCATAACAGTGCCCCTTTATTCTCCTCGCCAATCTCGTTGCCCACTCTGTTCCCGTTCCAGGAACTCTACATCCTTCCTAAAATTAGGCCTCCAAACATATATAGGCCGCCGTAGCCTAGTGGTCAGGCGCGCGGGTGCATAAGTACACGTGCCTTGAGTGACCGGGGTTCAAGCCCGTGACTGCTGAATACGGTGCTGTTTCTTGTATTCTGTCTACCTTGTTAACTCCTCTGACTGTTTGGTCGTCCCGGAGTATAAACAGAAAATTTATTTATTTATATATGCAACACTCAGGATATGGCCTGAACATTGCTTTATACAAAGAGATAATCACCTCCTTATCTATGCTAACGAAATTCCTGTATGTCATTGGCAAAACCCCATGAGCTGTCCTGATAGTTTATCTGCATTGCTAAGAGAACTTCATATCGGACTACACAATTACCCCAGGTCCTTTTCTTTTTCCACTACCCTGAGTGTAGTACCACACAGTTGATACATTTTACTGGGATTACTGTTACCCATACGCAGTACCTTGCATTTGTCAATGTTAAACTTAATGCCATTTCTCAGCCAACGTACACAGTTTTTCTAGATCTTGTTGCAGCAGCATAACTTCATTATTTTCATTAACCGCCCTGCGTTTCATGAACCTTCGTATCATCTGCAAACTTAGGCGTTAAACCTGATATACAGTTACCAATATCATTAATAAATACAAAAAATAAAAATGGGCACACTACTGAACCGTATGGGGCTCCATTAATAACATTACCACACGAAGAGCAGTGTCCACTGATAACGACCACTCTGTTTTCTCCCACTCAACCATTCCTTTATCCGTAGAAGAAACTTCCCCTTAATGCCACGCTGCTCAAATTTCTACAGTTATAGATTTCTTTGATATGCAGCATTATCATAGTAGTGTCGGGCTTTTAGGAGCATCAGCGACTAAGGCCATGTTGCTCCGTATATACCGTATCTGCATTGCGTGTGTTCTGTGGTGAATTTTTTGTATGTTAGATGTAAATTCCGAGTTTCCGGAAGAAAAAACTGTTACCCTCGCCTGAGATCGACTAACAGCCACGTTGTGAAAAGAGTCCTTCAAAATTCCTCACGCCATCTTTCAGGGACTTGAAGTCAGGTCTTTTCCACTTGGTGTGGCGAGGATGGCTATAGTATCAAAAGCTTTCCAAAAATCAAAACATATGATATCAAACTTATTTTTTGTATCCTGTCCCTTTGTGAATGCACCACAGTATTCACTCAAACTGGTTAGATATAATCTCCCCTTAACAAACCATTGCTTAGACTGAAGTGCAACTGCAGTCCTGTCTAGATGAGCATGCACTACTTCTTTAACAAGTTACTGCATTATTTTCTCAGGAACAGAACTTAAACTAACAGGTCTGTAATTACTTATGTCACCCTTTTATCCCCCTTTTTGAATTGGGGATACATTTGCATATCTGCAGTCCACAAGTACCTTCCCTGAACCCAACGATGATCTCATTATTATGGCTAAGAGTTTGCATGTCTCCTTTTCTATCTTCCTTAATATAATTAAATAGATCCCATCCACCTCGGGTGCTTTTTTTTTTTGTTTAACTTCAACAAATTCTCTTCCACTTTCCATGCAGTTTTCATAAATTCAATTGGTTCCCTCCTAGAGTTTGGTAAATTTCTCTCATCACCCTTCCTAAAGAATTCCTCTAGTCTGAATGCAGCTGCAGAATACCAATTCAGTTTGTCAGCAACATAAGTAGGATCATCAATAGTTAAATTATCGACATCAAGTGCACCAATGTGATTCAACCCCTTCGTTCTACTGTTAATATTAGTAAAGAAATCTTTTCTGCCTTTCTTGGTATTCTTTGCCAAAGACTTTTGCTATTGTAACCTGGCTTGCCTGACCTCCTGTGGTCGATTTTACGTGTTCTGGACAAAAAAACCCAAATTTCCGGGAGAACAACCGCGCTGTCCTTGCTTGAGGCCTACTACCTTAGCCACGTTGTGAAAAAGGCCCATAAAAATTGCCTACGTCATTAACGGGACTGGAACTCAAGTTTTTGCCACCCAGTGTGAGGACGACGTTGATTCTACAAACTGTGCAACCTACAAGGGCATAAAGAGGGTATGAACATTTTCATCTAGTAGTAGTAAAGGCAAATTATGCAAAAAAAAAAGGTTTATATAACATTAGCCAAAAACACAGTTCACCCATCCGTACCCTGCAAGAATTTGTCTACTTCTTACTTGAATTTATTCAACTTATCTACTTCCACAACAATGAACCACTCACTGGCTGAAGGCAAACTTCCATATATCTATCCTGTAACCATCCTTCCTCAACTTGAATTTGTGTGCAGTCTTGGTAAGGGAAGAATATCACTAACATTCAGTTTACTCAATCTATTCAAGCGTTAAATCAGATCTCCTCACGTGTCTAGTCGCTGCAATTTACACAACTGAAGCCTTTTTAGGTAAAAGCACCATTTTGTTCTCTTCAACAGAGAAGGGAAACATGGTTGCCATTCTTCGCACCCGTTTCAGCAGATCTACATTCTTCCTAAAGTGAGGCCTCCAGACCTGTATACAGTACTCAAAATATGGCATAACCATTGCCTTATACGAAGGGACAGTCACTTCCTTAGTTTCTGTATATCATTGACAAAACCCCGCGAGCTATTCTTGCAGCATATTTGTACTGCTCGACGAGTTTCATATCTCTATACAAAATTAACCCCAGGTCTTTTTAATTCTCCAACGTTGGGTCCCATTAGGGGCCCAGCAGCAGCTAAATGACCAGAGGAACAACAGTACACATATACATAATCAATACACTTTTAAACATCAATACACTGTTCTGTTTCACACCCACAATGTATACTAGGCGGAGATGGGGGAAACCCCCAGTGCTGTTTGACACTAAACACACTCCACCCTGAGTTTAGTGTCTGCGCGGGTAGCACAGTGATATCGTCAATGTCCTCCCCATACCGGGTAGAAAAAGACCCGGGTTCGAATCCCGTCGATGAACTTTAGTGGGCTTTTTTCATTCCGTGGCTGAGTCAGTCGGTCTCATGCATAGATAGCAAGATTTTTCCACAGAAACTGGGGCTTTTTCGTCCAGCAAACAGCAGATCAACCAGAGAACACACGTAATTTACAGACAAAATAAATGTGGGTAGATGTAATCATCTACAGGGGACTCTAATATAATTTGGTACACCGAGTTTAGTAGCAGGCAGTTGATAAGTTACTCTGTGGGTTACTACTACTACCTGTGCAACATCTTGCATTTGTAATGCAACTGCCATTTCTCAGTTCATCCACATAATTTTTCTAGATCTTGTTGCAGTAGCTCACACTGATGATTAAAAGCTATCTGAGACCTTGTGCTCACCCTTTCGAAAGCAAAAGCCTTTCCCTTTACCCTTGACAGTAGTTATGTCTTTAATTAAATTCCACTTTATTACACTATGATCGCCGCCACTCAGCACTCTTTTACCTGCAGATTTTTAATGCATGAAGAATCACTGCTGATAACAAGATCAAGAGTACTGCTTCCTTTTGTTGCCTCTCTAACATACTGCTGTAGAAAACAGTCAGCCAATAAATCCACACAATAAATCATCATAGTCATTAGGCCTATAACACATTCCTACTCTCAATTTTTGCTTTCCCAGTGCTTATATCACCCCCAAACTGACTCAACATTGCACTTGACACCAAGTTAACTGGATGCTCTGCTTTAGATTTAATATTCATCTTAACTAAGAGCATAACCCCTCCTGTCCTTCCTGTATACATTGCACTCTCCATATTCAAAGTCAGCATCACTTGTCTGAGTGACACCATGTCTATTCCTACGATGTCTGCATTTGATGACTTAACCATTATTTCTAATCATCAAATTTATTTAGTTCTCCTGGCGTTAGTGTATATGCAGGTATACATGCATGTAGTCTCACACTTCTTTATCATAACGTAGCAGATGTATTTATTTTTTCCACGATTATCCAGCAATACCCGAAATCCCAGACACCTTGCTTTCCAGGCTGCTGCATGTACCAATAGTAGCAATGCAAGAATCACTTTCACTTCTGCTTGTGGCTCTAGTTAAACTATTAGTCTGTGTACCCTTCCCGCCAAGCCAACAGTTTTACAGACCCACTTATCACTGCCTCGATAGCATCTGTAAATATCCCTGCACCTCTTCTATTCAAGTGTATCCCATCCCTGTAAGAAGTCTCCTATTAACAAGCACAGACCATGTTGAGAAAATTCAACCTCATGAGCCCTGCACATTCTCTCCAGGGACAAACTGATTGACAATGCACTCAACATATCCTTCCTATCGTGACTGGGTAGAATTGCACACTTTGAAATTCAAACTAGCGAATTTTTGCCAACATTGCCCTGTACTAGTTAAGTAAGTCCACAGATCTTTCACTCTTAATATCATTAGGAGTGGCAAATTGCAACCAACATGTATCATGTTAGTTGCAATTTGTGCCTGCCATGTTCTTTGTTATTGATTGCCTTATCTTTTTTTGTTTTAAATTTTAATTCCCCCCCAAATGTCAGTGAACAGAAATATCAGCTAGTTAGTATGTACATACTACAGTACATTTTAAGCTATGCACGTAAAAGTTAATTTATTTTTATTTTGCTAACCTGTGGAAAATATTCTTCCGATTTTCATGTATCATTTTTTTAATTGGTTAGGTAACAAAGTGTAAATTTGCTCTTAATATATCTTTACTTTTATAGCCTGCAGATATTCCTCCTATTTTCGCTTAATTAGAATCACTGTGATCATAGTTGTGAACAGAATTAAAATTCAATTCACAAATGTGATCACAATGACCGGCACTTACTGCATACCATGGAAACAAAACAGTAAAGGACTTTATTCAAAAATGGCAACATAGCACTGGCTGCCATGATACAGATGCATCACTGCCAAAGATGGAACAAAGGGAAGAGGTGGTCCTCAGTAAGAGATATGGCTACCCCTAATGTCGATGCAGGCTTTGCACCGCCTGTCCATACTTAGAACAATGTTGTTGATAAGTTCTTGCGGTAACATCGTCTGTTCCTCTGTCAGCACCATCTTCAGCTGGTGAACATTTTCTGGTGGGTGTGGACGTGCCGCTAGGTGTCTCCCCAGAGAGTCCTATATGTGTTCGGCGGGATTTAGATCGGTGGAACAGGCAGGCCAATCCATACGAATAATGTCCTCGCTTTCCAAAAGCATATCAATAGCTGCAGTGCAATGGGGTGTGGCGTTATCATCCATAAACAGAAACTCGGGGCCAATGGCACCTCGGAACAGATGCACATGGGCCGAGCACTGAACCCTGGGGGGACTCCACTAATAACATTAGTCCATGAAGAGCAGTGTCCATTGATTACCACTGTCTTTCTCCCACTCAACCATCCCTTTAGAAATAGAGCAACAATTTGCCCTTAATACCATATTGCTTCAATTTGTACAGTAGTGTTCCATGCACAACAGTATCAAAAGCTTTCCTAAAATCCAAGTATATGATATCAAAATTATTTTTTGCATTCAGTTCCTTTGTGACTGTTGACTTTGTGACAAGACTTCCCCTTAACTTTCATTCTGAGAAAATAAAGAAGTGACTGCTTAAAGAAGCACTGCAGAATCATCTAGACAAGACTGCAATTATAGTTCAGACACAGCATGGGTTTGTTAAACTAACAGGTCTGTAATTAACTTGTCACCCTTTGATTCTCTTTTGTGAATTGGGGTCACATTTGCACATCTCCAAGGAAGCTTTCATAATTAAGGCTAAGGGTTTGCTGCCTCATTTAATATAAGTTGATAGATCCCATCCACCCCAGGTACTTTTCTTATGTTTAACTTCAACAATTTCTCGTCCACTCTGCTCTATTATTACAAAATCATTTAGCTCCCTGCCAGCATCTGATAAACTTCTGGAATTCTCTTCCATGAATAACTCGTGTGAATGTAGATGCAAAATACTCATTCAGTTTGTCAGCTATCTAAGCAGGATCATCAACAGTCGAACCATTGATATTAAGAGGACCAACCTGATTCATCCCCTTCCTTCTAGTTTACATAAATAAAGAACTCTTTGCTGTTTTTCTCTGCATCCTTTGCTAAAAATTTCTCGTAATCTGCCTTCGTCCGCCTATCCTCCTTTGTGACTTGATTACAGACTCGTTTATATCTACCATAGGCTTCTGTGTCACCTGATAATTTATATGCATTTTTCTTCTCAGCCATGAATCTCATTAGTTCATCTTACATCCGTTTAGGCCTAAATCTTGAACAATATTTCTTAATTGGTATGAAAAGCCTTGTAGTTTCCCAGATTAACTCTTTGAATGCTTCCCATTTAGCTCTGATAATTACTGTTGATAACATCAACAGTAATTATCAGAGCATCTTTGGATTCAGGGGTGGGCCCTGGAGATGTACGAATGTATAACTGATTAACAAAGGGGGATCAAAAGTTAGTTTATCTTTTGTTCCAGGAAAATAATGGAGTCACTGGTTAAAGAAGTAATGCAGGACCATCTAGACTGGTTTGCAATTATACTGCAGTCACAGCATGGATTTGTTAACGAGTAATCATGTCTGACCAATTTCATCAGATACTATGATGCAGTAAAAAAGGAACTAGATGAAAAAAAATAATTTTGAAAAGATATTCTTGGATTTCAGGAATGCTGTTGATACTGTTGCACATAAAAGATTGCTGTACAAATTGGAGCAATGTAGCATTAAAGGCAAAGTACTGATATTGATAAAGGGATGGTTGAGTGGGAGAAGCCAAAGAGTGGTTATTAATGGACACTTGCTCTTCATGAATTAATGTTAATAGCGGAGTCCTCCAAGGTTCAGTGCTGGGCATACTGTTGCTTTCTACATTTATTAAAGAATTGATGAAGGTATATCAGGCTTAATGTCTAAGTTTACAGATGCTAGAAAGGTTAGCAGGGTGGTTAATAACAGAAATCAAGGTAATCTACTACAACAAGATCTAGAAAAATTAGGTAAATGGCACCTGAAATTTAATACTGATAAATACTAGATACTGCATATGGGTAACAGTAATCAAATTATTGGAGGGGATCGACAAGTGATGTAGGAAGCTTCTTGTTTTTTTTTTTGGCTTGTTCTCTTGCATCATTCGCCACTACTAATACTTATATACTTATAAGAAAATTACAAGAAAAAAGTATTTTCTTCGAAACCAAGAGGGAGAAGGAATATTGTGATTAGGAAAATTGTGGTTAAATGTTACAAAATATGCAAAAATATGATAATCTTTTTAAGTAATCTTACAATTTTTTTAAATGTAACAATTGTCTGTGAAATGCTAAATAATACTAGTGCACATGTCAATGAATGTTAATAATTGCTAATACTCTGTTTTTAGTTGCAGATACCAGTCAAAATGAATTCCATAGCACTGATCCACAGTACACTACATTAAATCCAATAAACTCTGCTTCTAATAACTTGTTTATTACATCCTGGAAAAACAGTATGCAAAAGCAATCAAGGAGCATTCCAGCATTGACACTGATATCAACTGATGCACCAGATGATAGTTACAATGATAAACAAAATGTCAAGTTACTGTTACCAACAGCTAAAGCCGAGAAATTGGATATATCATCACTGCTGGCAGTTCCTAAAAACAGTGATCTCAAGGGGACTGAAACGGGTGGTATTCCTGTAACTGGCCCATATGGAAATAAGCCTCTTTTCCCCAAATTTAATTTTGAAGATTATGCTGATTTTAAATCATTGAGAAAATTTACATCAAGATTTCAGCAACAAGAACCATCGCATTCCGACCATTACCGTGATTCTGACCACAGTGTACTTGGAAGTGGAAATTTTCATGTCATTAGAGGAGGTCTTTATATTGAAAAAAAGGAAGAAAATCCAGAGCCTTACAGCTATCACAGAAAAGCAAGCAGAGAAAATGACCATTATCAAAACTCTCATTCTGGTAGAGACATTGGATACCACGGTTTTCGCTTTCAGTCCCCTTTATTAGATTCTTTTTCTTCAATCAAAAAAGTAATTGTTCACCCAGAACACACAAAAAGTGATGCATCTCAACTGTTACCTGTAACTATTGAATTAATGGCAGTAGATTAACAATGTTCAATTTCCTTTTCGGACAGAAGAAAAAGTCTACCTTAAGTGGCAAGGCTGGATATGTAAATTCTAACTGAAAATCACTGTTTATCATTCTCAGTGTTTATCATTACTATATTACAACATGATATGAATTTTAACAAATGTCAAGGTTGATATTTAGAAATTTTAAAAGTTACATTCTACCAACCAATGTAACTTTTAAAATCTTTAAATATCAACCTTGACATTGTTGAAATTCATATAACATTGTAATGCAGTACAATGAACTTTATAAATTATGTTTTAAATGTTTGTAAAATATAATGGCAATAAACTATATTAATTATGCACACTCAAATTAGTACATGGACATTTATTTTCTAATTGCCATTTCAAATGCTAAACAAACTTAGTGCCCTCACAGGGGACAAAACAGCACATACTTCCTGTTTTGGTTTCAATGCTATTCAATATATAGCATCTGCATTTAAAAAAAAAATATATCTAATTCCTCTTTAAATCTACATAAGCTACCTGACTACAAAACATGTGGTAGCTTGTTCTGACAGCTAATAATCCTCTGACTGAAAGCAATACTTTTATGTCAGTCTACAGTTATCTTTTCTTAATTTATTTGAAGTGCGGTTTCTAGACCTGTAAGTACTCAAGATGTAATATGACTGTTTATTTGTATGATGGAATTATCATCTGTTTAGTTCTACTAACAAGAAATATGTCACAGATATAACCCTACATGCTATCTCAGTAGCCTTAATGCACTATTGAGAATTTCACATTCAACTGTATTACTACCCATAGATCCCTTTTGTCTTCAGCCAAGCTGACTGTGTTATCTGCCATCTGATAATTTAACTTGGAATTGCTGTTATACATATGCATAACCTTGAATTTGCTAGCATTAATGCTTAACTGCCACTTTTCAGACAAAATGAATAATTTATTTAAGTCTTGTTGTAGTAACATATGTACCTGTCTGGAACTGCATTCTGGCACTTTCTGAATGGCATTCCCAGGTATTTATTCCAAATTAACAATAAATAAGTAATGCATATCATACACTACAGCAGGTAAATTATGCATGTCATTATTAAATGCCATCAACTTGATTTTAAAGTTCTTTGCTCACTTATTTTCAATTATTATTATTATTATTATTAGTAGTAGTAGTACTAGTGGCAAATGATACAAGAAAGCAAACTTAATTTTGAATATATTAGCTTCAATACATAATACTGAATATAGTATTATATAATACTGGTTAATACAAAATGTTTTTTCCATGGTCTATCTAAAGTTTCCTATAGTGCACTGTGTCAACTTACATGAATTGACTACCGCAACTCAGTTACATCACTCAAATTCAAGGTAACTCGATCATCACTTCTGAGCAGTGCAAAAAGGCTGCAAGGGTAGCTCATGGTGTCTTGTCAATGATATACAGGAATTTTGCTAGCAGGGATAATGGGGGTGATTGTCCCCTTATATAAGGCAATGGTCAGGCTACACCTTGAGTATTGTATACAGGTCTGGAGGCCTCATTTTAGGAAGGATGTAGAGTGGAACACGTACAGAGAAGGGCAACAAGATTGGTAAATGGAACAAAGGGTTGCTGTTACCAAGGAAGGCTTAAGTTCTGCAAATTGCAGCATCTGGAGACTAGGCACAAGCAAGGTGATCTGATTGAGGTCTATAATATGGCCTTCAGATTACTCGCCATAAAGGACATAAATTCAAATTGAAGAAAGACAACTGTAGAATAGATGTGAAGAAATTTGCCTTTGGCCAGCAGGTGGTTGATAGTAGAAACAAACTTCCATCTATCGTAGTGGAGGTCAACAACTTAAATAAGTTCAAGGCAGAACTAGACAAGCATTTGGAGAAAATGGATGGGTCAAATGGTTTTTTTTTTTTTTTTTTGGCTGATGCTACATAAGCTTGCTTTCTTGCAACATATGCCAATGCTAATCACAAAATAAATTCTCTCAAAAAAATCACTTATATTTTTAACCCCAGGCAGTCATACAGCATCAAAGTGGCCCCGAGGGCTTTTGCAGACAGGGGGAAAAAATTATTTGAAGGAACGTTAAAAACAGCGGATTTAATTTATTTATTTTACCTAACAACCATTCCTTTTGCCTATTCCTAATAACTACGCTACTTCAATTAATCTATAACCTATATCAGAAGTCAAAAATAGAATAAACAAACTCTACTTTTAACACCAAACCCATTCTTTCATATCACATTCAACTAGCTCAATATCTTCAAAATATAGATTGGAAAGTAAATTTTGTCAGAAATTAAGTTGCTATACTATAGGAATATTTGTGAAATATCTCCCTCAATGTAATCTCCTTGACTGTATACACAGATTTCAATTTTTCTGTAACTTAATAACTTTCTTTTAGAATTAATGCTAATAATGCCATGATTTCAATTAATTCCTTAGTTACTGCAAATCTATGACCTTTTAAGGGAACTTAAAGCTTGTGGGGGGGGATCACAGGAGCTAAAACAGATTGGAAACAATAGTGATGGAATGCTTCACAAGATATTCTTGAATGGAAAGTGCAAGTGTGCAAGGCATTGTCATGATGCAAGCGCCATTCCCTAAAGCCCACTTCTCCAGCCATTTTCTCCAAACAGCATCAAGCAATTGCTGTAGCACTGCCTTGTAGCATTCCTGGTTCACTATTTGGCAAAGCAGGACAATTTCATAATGAATAATGCCCTGAGTAAATATGATACATATGATCTTCACACTTGAGATTTTCTTGCTTTGTTTTAGACCTCAGAGAAGAAGAATCTTCCATTTTGACCTCTCTGAGGACTGGGCCTTTATCTCTAAGTCACAGCCATAAATTCATCATCTGAAGGCCAGAAGAAACACACTGGAGAAGACACTGATATGCAAGAACTCTCTGCAATTATCAGTGAGGATGCAAGGCACTAATTTCACCAAAACACATCACATTCCCAAATCTTGTGTTAAAATTGATGGACTTTTCCCATAAACAATTTCATTTATCAACTCCACAACTAGTTAAATGTTGATCAGTCCTGATCACATCACAAATACAAACAAATAAATAATTGGTTTTGGAAGCTGAAGGCAGCCAGAGTGAGGACCATCTTTGACAGATGTGAGTGCTCTTTAAACTTTTCAAACCACTGACGCCTTTGAATGACACACATCTTCTCTGAAACCATTTTTAACATTTCATGGGTTTCTGTTTCACTCTTCCCTAATTTGAAATAAAATTTGATGCCAATTTGGTAATCAGTAAAATCATTCATTTTAAAATGTAACAAAACACATAAAAGATTCACTCAACCATGTTTAGTGGGTGTTTTATGAATCACACATGAATTAATGGGTGATTCATGCTTTTCTATGTCTAGATGAGTCATGAACATGTTTCAACAAGTTGCAGAGCACTACAACAGTCCAGTTTCATTTTAAGAAGTCAGTTGCTGAACTTTTTCATCACACTTCATAAAAGGCATCTACTCACAGGAATATAATGTCTTTTATTTGTAACAAGGTGTCATCATCATACCATACAGCTGTTTCAAGAGTGGTGCCAACCCTTCGGAGGGCAGAAAAGCACCATAAGTAGCATATAACATAACTGGCACACTCAGCTTACAAATATCCATGATCATAATGAAATAAATGTTTGGGCATAAATTTTCAGATAGTGGATAACATGATAAACACTGCAGTCTGTCAATTTCAGTATACAATGTTTATAACCAGGATTTGACAAAGATGGTTGCTATAGCAACTAGTATTTTACAATCTAGTAGTTGTGAGTGGGCTGGCAGTCCGTTTTACAGTCACCGTGGCCAGTACCTTCGAGGATTGAGGACTTTCAACAACAATATGACAGACTCTTAGTAACTATCGGAAGCATTATTTTATGGAATGAATTTTATTAATAGGTTGAGGGAACATAGCAAAGAAGAATAGCCCCAACCAATCACATCCAGCTTAACATTAGGACAAGGTGAAAATTAAAATTACCTGGAGAGCATTTCATAATTCATTTCTTATTTAACATCATATCAATTTTAAAGCATTTTTTTTTAAATTAATTTATCTTTGTCCTTTCAATTAATCTAACATATAGATAAAAGTTAATCATGTTAAGGAAATTTAAAAGCTTTTAATTTTCACAGGATTTAATGATAAATGGGCCATCCAATATCAAAGAGTGTGGTTAATTATCGGCTGCTTTAGAAAGTTGGCATTATGTGAATTTATTGCTAACGATCAAGGTAATAACTGGAATTTTCATTTCCTCACATAATGGCTGTTTCAAAAGACTTAGCATCCCCATCCCTGTTGGTGCCTCACTTTTGGCAATGGCACCTTATCTGTCTAAAGGCCTCTTTATAGCAGAAGATTATTTTGCATTAAATCAATAATTTCAAGTTTATAAGATATATAAATGCATTTCTGAAAAAACAAAAGCAGCATAAAATATTTAATTTAGTATATTGCAATTCAAAAGAAAGAAACTGAAATCATAATTCATATAATAATGCTTTATTTACATTTGATTAATAAATGTACTAACAACATTTACATAACAATTTGATATCTAATTTTTGCAAATTATCATCAACTTAACATTAGGAATATGGGTAGAAAAGATTCGTTACTGATAATCTTATTCTTAATTAGGAAATCAACATTTCATTCATAATAACAAAAACCTAGCAACTGTCACCATCAGTTCTTACCCAACAGTTTTAATAATGCATCTATCATCTTTCCTACACCATCAAATACTTCATGAAAATTTGGTGTACTGTACATGAATGCAGGAGTGGTAATTATCAGATTTGGCTTGTCAACAACCACCTCTTAAAAAAAGTCAAAGGAAATTAATTGAAAAGTGCAATAAAATACAAAATCCTAATAATAAAATATTAGAAAATTAAAAAGTACATGACCTTTTATATAACTTACAAAATTAATTAACGTATAAAATAACTTTACAAAATACCATCAAATGCAATATTTATTTTGATATGTTGTCGTTACAGTACAGTTTTAAGAGCATCAACAACTAAGGTCATATTGCTCCATGTATACTGTCTGTAAATTGCATGTGTTCTGTGGTCAATTTTCTGTTTGCCGGAAGAAAAAAATCCAAGTTTCCATGAGAAAAAACCACGCTACACTTGCCTGAGACCAACTAACTCCGCCATGTTGTGAAAAAACACCCATAGAAATTTCTGACATCATCAACAGGACTCGAACTCGGATCATTTCCACCCAGTGCAGGGAGAACGGCAATTCTACCAACTGTGCCACCCACATGAGCTTATTTTTATTTGCATTTTACATTTTAAGTGATATTTAAGGGAGCATCCTGAAACTATCTAAATAAATACAATTTACTCTAAGAGTCATTATAGGGAACTACAGTAATACCCAGAACAATGTTAACTTGTTTAGACTTCATATATTCACCATACTGAATAACAGCTGCATAAATATGAAATATTATACTTCTATTAAGAAATATTTATATTTGCTTATGCAGTGTTATCTAAAAAAAAAGAAAAGAAAAAAGAAAATACCCCAGCTAGCTGCAGAAAAATATAGCCTATATAATATAGAAATATATAGACAAATATAATAAAAACTGGACTCAAATTGGCCTTTTCTAATTATATGGGTTATTCATTACACTATGCAACAAATTTTCAAAAAAAGTTTCTGTTTATCTGCATTTCTTGGTATTCCTTTATGAATTTAGATATACTGATTTCAAATATGACCTCAGTTTTTGCATCACATCAATCGTTTGCCCAGAAATGAAAGAAAGAAATATGCAATATCAGATTTATTAACACAATGTTCAACTTCCAGAAAGAACAGAGTATTAATCTTTGCTCCAAGTAAATAACAAACTAAAAAGTAGAAACCCTCCTTGGATTAATCAATAAAATTTCCATAAAAATGTACATTTGAATATCTTTATCTTTTGTGGTCAGTGTGATCATCCCAAATCATGAACCAGATAGGGTCACCCATCATAGCTTCCTGCCACATTCCTTGGTACCTCTTCTCCCTCCAATTAATTGTATATCCTAGTGGAATCACTCAACATGCTCCTCACACTAACAAGATTTGGTCAAGATCCAAGTAAAAGTGCAAATAATGGAGCTTGAGTGCCATTCTGATTGCTATTTTTCTATAATTTTCCATCAACTTGTCAACTACTACTACCCTGAAATTTTCACTCTTAATGTCAGCAAGAAAGCCATTCACTATGAGTCAAAATTACTACCAGGCGATCTGTTTAGCATTGATCAATTTTTCTTCATTTTAGCAGAGGCAATATCTGCTGTTACACCGGTTACATAAGTTTTTGAATACTCAGCAAATACTTTTATCACATAGTGTATGTTTTGTTAGAGTTTAAGAAAGTGTGCTCAAGGTGGATTCTCCTTTAGAATAAGTCAGTTTCCACTTTCTTATGCTGCACTGATTTGTTGTTTTGCTTCTGTTACCTTTGAAGGCATTAGTTATTTTCCTCAATAAAGTGTTCTTCCCAGCCTTCTAGAAGTGTTCCTCTTTGTATGGTGAGCTCATATAAATATTAGATCTGCCAGTTTTGCAGACATATCTTAATGATAGATTTGAAAGATTTATGTCCATCAGCAGGAATATCAAATAACTATGGCCTTTTAGATTTACAAATGTGATGTCAGGTATGAACTTCTGTGTAATATATTTGAAAAATTCTGATATAAACAATGCTGTAGGAGCACTAGTAGAACCTCAAAATCTTGTGATGTATGTCTCATAAGACCCCATATGCCATGTTCTAATGTTGATCATGAAGTCTAATGTCAATCTACCTGAAAATCATGCTGATATGGGTTAAGAACTATGAGTTAAAAAAAAAAAAACACAGGTAATTAAGTAAGTATAAGTAAGTATTATATGACCACAAGTATTCACTCTAAAATCAACTGGTAAGAACCATTTAAATCCAGTTAGCTACTGCCCAGTAATTAACTGGATTTAAATGGTCCTTACCTGGGTTTGGAAAAGCCAATATTATGGAGTGTCTCCAGGTTGTATAGATTCCTTCCAAAAATATCTTATTGTAAAAAAGTTAGTAGAGTGAGCAGTGATTATTCACTAAGTTGCTCAATCATTTGATAGTAAATCTCATCCAGACCTGTCACACTTGATTTTGCTTTATAAAGTGCTCTTTGAAGCTTAGTTATGGTGGGAGGCTGATTATATGACATTTGTTTAGTTGGGTGAAAATTTATTTTTCCCTTCACAGAAATATGAGTCCATTGCATACAGCTTTACAAAAGCACTTCTCACTATTTGCAAGCTGTTCTAGTTCTGCAATATCTAATCTGTTCCATTTTATGATCAGAGTTCCAACAATTTATCTAATTTTTCTCCATATGATGTGAATATTGGTTTGCCTGTTTATCAGAGAAGCAAACTGCATCCAAGACTCTTCTTTGACTTCCTTACTTAATACTGCAAGCCTTCATCTTCACTTATATCTAATGTTTCCAGTCATGGGCAACTTGCAAAAGTGATTCCATGTAATGAAAGTCATTATTTCACAAGACTTGTACTGCATATGATTTTTCTTGATTAGACCGGGGTTCGAGCCCGTGCCCACCAAATACGGAGGATGTGGAAAGGTCAGGAAATGACCACCGCATATTCCTGGAGCAATATGGCCTTAGTTGCTAATGCTCCTAAAAACCAAATAACAAACAACAACAAATAGCATGTGATTTTTTAACTTTCATCTTTGGAATAGCACCTTTTGTTGCACTGGTAATTCTGTATGTTATTTATGCAGTTGTTCCATCTGTATTAAAAGGCAACTTGAACTTCAATCTTGGTTTCTTCTAATATGGCATGACCCTTACACTTTTCCCAGTTTGCTGCTGTAAATTTAATTTACTTTTTGTACAAGTTGATGCACTCCCTATTTTCAATTTATATGCACCCAGGCAGTGATTACTATTATAAGAATCACTGAGCATGTGAATATCACTCCTGTGGACAGGAGTGATATTCACATGCTCAGTGTGCATGCATGTATACATGCCCTGTATTCAAGTGAGTTAGGCCATTTTTAGTGATAAGTTTATTATTTGTCCTCTTTGCCCTATTGTTATTCCCCATAAGGGATAATGCCCATTAAAATCCCCATAATGCAAAATGGAAGAGGAAGATGGATTAAGAGATATTTCATATATTGATATGAGCAAACACAGGCTGGTGGTAGATTTTGATTTGAGTTGGGTTTTAATGATGCAAAACAACTACGGTTATAATGAGCTAGGAAAATTTGGTGGTGGATATGAGACTACTGTTAGGGTAATTCCCATCATAATTCTTACCGCAACAGCATCCAAGGAGGTTCATATCTGTAAATATGTACACGGAATTCACTAAAACTGCATGGAATTGACTAAAATTGCTACTCCACCATGAACAGTTGCCAAGGTCATTGGATCTTGTCTTTACAATGTATAAAGTTACAGCTTACTTTGGGGGGGGGATATGTGAGATAAGTTTCCTGCAGACAGATGCTTGCTGTGGTATACATGGCTAAAAGTTGTACCAGTGTACATACAATCATTTGTATGCAACTAAAGAACTGATTTTTCTGTGTTTATTTGTTCTTCAACATCCATGCATTCATTGTTATGTGTGGTTTAATTATCCATTTTAGTGCTTGGGGGAAAGCTTTTGGTATTGTTTGCTTGGTTTTTCTGTTGTTCTTGTTGCAGTTTCAATTGTGAGATGAGAGATTTGCCTCAGAACAGCTTGCAAATATTGAGTCTGCTACAGAGATGTCTGGAACTACTGAGAGTTCCATTTATGATGATGTAAAGGCATGTTACTTTTGAACCCCAACTGCATATGAATTTGCAAAATTTTCTTTGCAAAACAGGCATCTGCTTTTTCGCTTCTTGATAAGTGACTTGATAAGCTCCACCTTATATTTCTGAATCCACTTCTCCTTTTCCATATTTTACAGTCTCTGGAACTAGCCTTGAAAGTCTTTGAAAAGGCTGAATGGTTCTGTGAATTTGGGCATCATAGGAATTGTTGACTTCACTCATTATGTAAGTGTTCCTTCGAGGCACGTATAACTACTACCCTGTAGTAGTTATACGCTTAAATACTGTCTTGGAATATATAATAGTTTTACAAGATTAATCAAATAACCAGCTCTTACTGTGATTGAGATATTTGTAAATTGAAAGTAAGGATTACATTCCTAGTTGGAACAAATACACCATCTCTTTTAACAGAAATTCTTTTGGCTTGAATTACTTTCTGATCTTTTAATTCTTGGACTATTTCTTAGGTCCCATTGTATTATTACTCCTTTTGAAAAAATTCATTACATGTAGAGTGATTTTGACTGGGATTCCACCGAATACTGTGGAGCCGAACAACAGTTCTGAATGTGCGTAATGTGCGTTTTCTATTAAACTCTCCTGATTTTAAAATGTAAACCATTTTATATATTCCTGCTATACTCTCAAATGCCTCTGTATAACAGAGGGTGAGCATTTACTGATCAGTTATTCCATCAGGGAATGCAAAATAAGGAAAGCAGGACTGTGTATTTTGTCAGGTGGTACAAGAGGTAACCCCCTCAACTCTGCGAGAAAGCACCATAAAGTCAAGTTGGCAAATGTGGTCATCTTGTCTATCTGTATAGTATGAGAGAGAGAGAGAGAGAGAGAGAGAGAGAGAGAGAGAGAGAGAGAGAGAGAGAGAGAGAGAGAGAGAGACCAGTCTGAGATAGGTTTAATTGTTCCACAACTGCTCCTTTTGCCTGGGAATGGGCTTTCTTCCCAAGTTACCGGCCTCACTATGGGAGAGAGGACAGGAGCAGCTTTACTTAGTGACTACACTGGGACATTGAATGATTTCGGACATTCATTGAATGATTTTGGACATTCATTCTTCACTGCGGGGTGAACTTGTATTTCAATGGCCACTATGCAAATACACCGATGAGCCAAAACATTATGACCGATGAGTCATTATGCAAATCGAAAGCAACTGCAGGTGAACTATGGCACGTGCAGGAACACGATATAAAAAACACCTGATACTGAGCTTTGTTAATCAGTGTTGCTCTTGTTCTTCAGATGGGAAAAGCAGCAGACTCAAGTGAGTTTTTTAATTAGCATTAGTAGAGGCACATGATGCAAGAAAGCAAGCTTATGCAGCATCAGCCAAAAAAAAAAAAAAAAAAACCCGCTCCTATTTCACCCCTCCGTTCGTTCCAAATACCTGTCCAGCTCTGCCTTAAATTTATTTAGACTATCAACTTCCACAACAAAAGATGGAAGTCTGTTCCACCAATCAACTACTTGCTGACTAAAGGCAAACATCCACACATCTATCCTACATCTGTCTTTCCTCAATTTGAATTTATGCCCTCTCAGCTAATTATTCTGAGCAAGAGGAAGAATCCCATCAGCACTGAGCATGCTCAAAACACTCAAGGCTTTATACACCTCAATCAGATCACCTCACAGGTGCCTAGTCTCCAGACACTGTAATTTGCAAAATTTAAACCTTTCTTTGTAAGAGCAACCCTTTGTTCTATTCACTAATCTTGTTGCCCTAGTCTGTACTCGTTCCAACAGCTCTACATCCTTCTTAAAATGAGGCCTCCAGACCTATATACAGTACTCAAGGTGTGGCCTGACCATTGCCTTATACAAGGGGATAATCACCTCCTTATCCCTGCTAGAAAAATTCCTGTATATCATTGACAAGACACTATGAGCTACTCTTGCAGACCATCTGCACTGCTCAAAAAACTTCATATCTGCCTGCACAATTACCCCCAGGTCCTTTTTGTTCTCTACCACTGTCAGTGTAGTACCACAGAGTTGATACATCACTCTGGGGTTACTGCTTCCCATATGTAGTACTTTACATTTGTCAATGTTAAACTTCATTTGCCACCTCTCAGCCCATTTGCTCAACTTTTCTAGAACCTGTTGCAACAGCGTACTCTCATTAGTGTCCTTAACAGCCCTGCCAACCTTCTTATCATCTGCAAACTTGGACATTAAGCTTGATATACCATCATCAATATCATTTATAAATACAGAAAACAACAATGGACCCAACACTGAACCCTGAGGGACTCCACTAATAATATTAGTCCACAATGAGCAGTGTCCATTGATTACCACTCTCTGTCTTCTCCCACTCAACCATCCCTTTATCCATAGCAGCAATTTGCCTCCAATGCTACACTGTTCCAATTTGTTCAGCAGTCTTCCATGTGCAACAGTATCAAAAGCCTTTCTAAGATCCAAATATATGATATCAAAGTTATTCCCTGCATCCAGTTCCTTTGTGACCACACCATAGTATCCAATCAAACTAGTCAGGTAAGCCTTTCCCTTAACAAAACTATGCTGTGTCCGAGCTATAACTGAAGTCCTGTCTAGATAATCTTGCAGTGCTTCTTTAACCAGTGTCTCCATTAATTTTCCTGGAACAGAAGTTAAACTAACAGGACTATAATTACTTGTGTTGCCGTTTTGATCCTGTTTTGTGAATTGGGGTCACATTTGCACATCTCCAGTCCATGGGTACCTCCCCCAAGTCCAAAGAAGCTCTCATAATTATGGCTAAGGGAAGTAATTTGCTTACTTCCTTTGCTGCCTCCTTTAATATAACTGGATAGATCCCGTCCACCCCAGGTGCCCTTTTTATGTTTATCTTCAACAATTTCTCCTCCACTTTCCTCTCAGTTATTACAAAATCATCTAGCTCACTGCCAGAGTTGAACTCACCTCTGGAATTCCTCTCCCTGAATAACACCTCATGGGTGAATGTAGATGCAAAATACTCATTTAGTTTGTTAGCCACCTGAACAGGATCATCAAAAGTTGAACCATCAATATCCAGTGGACCAATCTGATTCATCCGTTTGACAATGGCTAAATTTTAATGGCCAGTCAACTGGGTCAGAGCATATCCGAAATGGCACGGCTGGTGGTGTGCTCACAGTCAGCCATGGTTAGTACCTACCAAAAGTGGTCCAAGGAGGGGAACCCACGAACCACCGCGAGGTATTGGACGACCATGGTTCGTCGATACTCGAGGTGAGCAAAGGCTCTCGGATGGTACGTGGCAACAGAAGGGCGACTGTGCCACAACCCACCAGTAATTGGAATGCTGGTGACAGGAGTAATGTGCCACAACACACAGTACATTGAACTCTGCTGAAAATGGGGCTGCGTAGCGGCAGGCCGCTCTGAGTGCCCACGATAACTACAGTTCACCGGCGACAGCACCTACAATGGTCACACCAGCATCGAAACTGGACCTTGAGTGATTGGAAGAAGGTCATCTGGTCTGATGAATCACGTTTCCTGTTGCACCATGTGGATGGCTGGGTACGTGTGCGTCATTTACCTGGGGAAGTGATGGCACCTGGATGCAGCATGGGATGAAAACAAGCTGGTGGCGGTGGTGTCATGCTTTTGGGCAATGTTCTGCTGGGATAACCTAGGTCCAGTCATCCATGTGCAGGCACTCTGTCGTCTACCACCTACGTAAACATCATTGCTGACCAGGTACACCCTTTCGTGGCAACGGTCTTCCCCTCTGGCAGTGCCGTCTTTCAGCAGGATAATGCACCATGCCACACCGCCCGGAATGTTCGAGATTGGTTCGTGGAACATGAGGAAGACTTCCAGATACTGCCCTGGCCTTCAAATTCCTCAGACATCAATCCCATCGAGCATCTGTCGTTTGTGTCGGAACAGCAACTCCGATCTGTGGCGTCTCAACCACGGACCTTACAGGAGTTAAAGGATCTGCTGGTTATGTGTTGGTACCAGATACCACAAGACACATTTAGAAATCTTATAGCATCCATGCCTCACTGGGTACGAGCTGTTTTGGCTGCACACGTGCATGACCAACATCACATTAGGTAGGTGGTCATAATGTTTTGGCTCATCGGTGTATGTCCATGTATATAACAGCATTCACACTCAAACTTTAGGATGTACAGTGGTGTTTAGACCAAGTAAACTACCACAGAAGTTGTTACCAAATTAAAACAAGGCAAAATATAAATCTTTCAAAAGGATATATTAACATTGCAGTTACGATGAGTAGCTCCCCAAGATTTTACTGCTTCAACAGCACCACAATAAGGCCACATGCCAGAGCCATCATCTAACAATAAATGGGAAAAGAATAGTTAACTTATGTAACAATAAACTCAGAATTATATAAGAATTAGTTGAGTTGTATGCAATGCAGAACTAATTTAATAACCTAGATATTTGTCTACAAAAAGTTATACTTAAATAAAGTTAAAATAATCCAGCTATATAGTAAACACTCATAACTGCAACAGTACACATCAACCCAATGAACAACAGAATGATTATCAGTATAATAAAGTAATAATAAAAAAATTAAAAGCAATAAAATGATAATAGGAAAAATATCTTTTCTTCTCTTCTTTATATTCAAATATGTGAAACCTTGTCCCTGTTTTTCCTCTCTTTTAGCATTGACTTCTCATAATCTAGCTTTTCCAGCCATATTGTAACTGCTATAAGCTCCAGAACTTTCATCAATTTGTATTATTCCCACGCCATCTTTTTCTGTATTATTAAACTGGCTAGTTCATTATTCATCCACCTTTGCATCCTCTTCAAGGTTCAATTTTTTACAGAAGAAAGACCCTCTATGGAGGGTCTTTCTTCTGTAAGAGAAACTGTGATTGAAGCTGGGACATATGAAATTAGCAATACTGAAATTTCATAAGATACAAATTACAGGGGAAGAAGACTGGATACAAAGGTGGATGAATAATGAACTAGCCAGCAAGTTGTTGATTACTGGAATAAGCTGCCTCCACAGATATCTGAGGCTGACAGCATGGAGATTTTCAATAGTCAACTTGTCTGATTGTCAGAACATTGTTTGGTGCTGAAGGCGAAAAAGAAATTGATAAAATACTAATATCAGATGGCATAATCAAAATATCTTCTAACATCGAGTACAAGTATCTACAAGGCAAAAAGAAAACTGTAATGCAGTTTTCGCATTACAAATGGATGAATCAACTGGTACTAGTGACAAAGCACAACTACTAGCTTTTGTTCATTTTATTCATGGAATTGAAATTACAGGTAGCCCTCATTTTACGATGGTTTGTTTTGCAACAATTCACAATAACAATGGTTTTGAAACCAGAAGGCCAAAAATATCAAAAAAAAAACTATACAAAATTTCAAAAATGCACAACTGGATATGATGTAAATAAACAGCACAGCCAATCAGAAATGAGGGCTATACCCATCTACAATCTAAGTCAACCAGGGATGAGGTGGCCAGAGATAAGAGGAAAGGAACACTAAGTTTGCCTGTTGGTGTACTATTGTTGGGCCACTATTCTACAGTGTCGATTTGTGAGTTTTAATTAAAAATTGTTGATTAAATTAATAAAATAATTCCACGTTTAGTAAGAGAAGTGCAGTAAAGCCAAGTGAATGTGAAAATGTTGCTAAAAAATCAGGTATATCTATCATGTTAAAAAAAAAGATGGAGGTAATTCGTAGAATAGAAGATGGTCAGACAAGTCCTAATGTGTGTAGAAGTATGAATCAACTGACCGTGAGTACTATAATGAAAAATGCAGATAAAATAAAACAGTCAATGCAAAATGCTACAACATTAAGTGCAATGCAAGTGAGTTACAGCAGAAGTAAACTTGTAGAAAAAAAAAGGAGAAATTATTGTTATTGTGGATGGATGACATAAATAAAAAAAAAAAAAAAAAAAAACATTGTTCTCAAACTCTTATTACTGATATGGCAAAGTCAATTTTTGAAGATTTTATGAAAAAAACAGAGGGTGGTGATGAGACATTTTTAGGTAGCAAGGGATGGTTCATGCGATTTATATCTCAAAGTAAGTGCCGCTGTGTGAAATTAAGTGGCAAGGCGGCAAATGCAGGTGCTGAGGCAGCTGCAGCATTTCCTACAAAGTTTCGAGCCATTGTAGAGGAGCTAAATTATCCTCCTGATCTCATTTTTAATGTTGGCAAGATGGGGCTTTATTGGAAGAATTTGCTATCACGAACCTTCAATGCCCATGAAGAGCAGTCTGTACCAGATTTAAAGGCTGCAAAAGACAGGGCTAATGCTTCTAATGGGTGCAAATGTCTCTGACACTTTAAAATTAAAACCAATGTTGTTGTTGTACCATTCACAGACATCACGTGCTCTCAAGGGCCTAAATAAAGCCATGTTGCCATTCTACTGGAAGTTGAACAGGAGAGTTTGGGTGACACAGGAAATCTTCTTGGATTGGTACACAAACAATTTCTGCCCTACTGTGCTCTGTTTTTGTCAAGAGAAAAAGTTACCAACCAAGGCTCTTCTTCTCTTAAACAATGCCCCTGGCCATCCTGCAAACCTTGCTGAAGTCAGAACATACATCTCTGGACATCAATGTTGTTTAAATGATGCTACCAAACACCACTTCAGTTTTGCAACCAATTGACCAGGGGGTAACAGCAATCATTAAAGCCGATTACCTGCACCAAAACCATCAGGGAAATGGTGAGAGTTTTGGCCAGGTCAGACAAAACTGTCAAGGATTATTGGTGCTCATTTGACATTTTAAAGGGCATTAATAACATCGATGCAGCTTGGGAGAAAGTGTCAGTGAACTGTTTGAATGGAGTGTGGTGAAAACTTCTTCCACAATTTATGCCCAACTTCACAGGATTACAGCCAGTGGAGAACACCGTTGAAGATATTAGCAAGCTGGTGCAAGAGGCAGAATTGGATGAAGTTACAGCTGAAGATGTAACAATAGCCATGGACAGCAACTTTTCAAAGAAGACTTGGAAGAATTGGCTAAAGAACTAAGCCAACAGAAGACAGATGAAGAGCCTCATCTAAAATCTATGAATACAAGCGATCTACAGCACATCCTTTCAGCCATGGAGATCCTCAGTGATGAGCTCTGTGAGATTGACCACGACTGGGAGCGAAGTGCAAAAGTGAAAAGGAGCATAATTGTATCCATTGGCCCTTATTCTGAGATTCTCAAGGAAAGAAAGAGGAAATCTCAACAGTAAACACTGCATGCTTTCTTAAAAAAACGGAAAATCTTCGACCATGGACTGTATCAGAGAAGTAAAATCTCTGCATTATGCCACTGTCAAAAATAGATCAATGCATGGCCTTACACTGACGCTTACAAAAACTTTCGGTCTAGGCTTCAAACATATCAAAGTAAATGTACAAAATTTTATATTTTTATTTAATTAAATTTAGTTTGGTTATTTTGTATTGTATTACATTTAACTGATTTATAGTCATAAAAATGCTGTTTTCACATTCATAGCATTCATTTCGGAGCTTTAAATATAATAATATTATATTACTTATGTCAATTTTGAGAGTGGCCTGGAACGTAACTCATCGACTTACATTATATAATTAGGTTCATTTCACACTGATTTTTTTTTTGTGACAGTTCTTTCAGAAACAGAACCCAACTGTAAACCAAGGGCTACCTGTATAACTCAATTTACATGCTGCAAAGAGATTAAAAAAATGCCAGAGATAAGAACATTTTTGATACTTTGACTGGTCACATCAGAACTCTTATGGAAGAAAATCCAAATGCTGTGTTTACTCATTGCTTTCTGCACAGATGCTAATGCCGACTCATGTTTGACAAGCATTCTTTCTTTCTTTCTTTCTTTACTCATTCTTAATTTTGTTTTCAATTAATTTAAATTTAATTTACGTTATATATATATGCAAATGTGCCTAAAAAAAGATGGAAATTCCTTACAAAATACTTCATTTCTCTGTCTCTTTTGCATATGACATGTCTTAGCTATTTTTCTAAGGTAGCCCAGAAAGCACTAGTAACTTTCGTGATCTACTTTGACTACTTTTACATACTTTTACTTGACTTAGCCACCTAGCTTTCAGCCTTCACATAGTATTACTATTAGTATTAATAGTGGAAAATGATGCAAGAAAGCAAGCTTATACAGCATCAGTCAAAAAAAAAAAAAAAATTCATTTCGTCTATCCATCCCCTCCAAAAGTTTGTATAGTTCTTCCTTGAATTTATTCAAACTATCCACTCCACAACAATGGGTAGAAGCTTGTTTCATCAATCACCACCTGTTGGCTGAACGCCAACTTCTGCACATTTATTCTGCAACCATCCTTTCTCGTACATAGTCTGAGCATGAGGAAGAACCCCATCAGCATTGAGTTTGCTCAAGCCATTCAAAGCCTTAAACACCTCAATCAGGTCACCTCGCATGTCTGCAGTCTCCAGATACTACAATTTACAGAAATTAAGCCTTTCTTGGTAAGAGCACCCCTTTGTTCCCCTCACCAACCTCGTTGCCTTCTATGTATTCATTCCAGCAGCTCTACATCCTTCCTAAAATGAGGCCTCCAGGAATCTTTGCAGTATTCAAGATGTAGCCTGACCACTGCCTTATACAATGGGATAATCACCTCCTTATCCCTGCTAGCAAAATTCTTGTGTATCACTGACAAAACACTATGAGCTCTTTGAGCATTGGAGGGAGGGAGAGCTCCCTCCCTCCAATGCTCAGAGAACTTCATATCAGACTGCACAATTATCACTGGGTCCTTTTATTTTCCACTACCCTGAGTACCACACATTTGATACATTATACCGGGATTACTGCTACCCCTATGTAGTGTCTTACATTTATCAATGTTAAATTTCAATTACCATTTCTCAGCTCATCTGCCTAATTTCACTAGATCTTGTTGCAGCACAATATTTTCATTACTGTCATTAACCACCCTGCCAACCATTTTTCATCCTCAAACTTAAACATTAAGCTTGACATGCCTTCATCAATATCATTAATAAATACAAAAATCAACAACGGACCCAGCACCAAACCCTGTAGGATCCACAAATAACATTTCACAAAGAGCAGTGTCCATTGATAACCACTCTCTGTCTTCTCCCACTCCACAATCCTTTTATCCGTAACAGTAAATTTCCCTTAATGCCACACTGCTCCAATTTGTACAGCAGTCTTTTATATGCAGCAACAGTATCAAAAGCTTGCCTGAAATCCAATTATATAATATCAGAATTATTTTTTGCATCCAATTCCTTTGTTGCTGCATCACAGTATCCACTCAGATTGGTTACACAAGATCTCCCATTAACAAACTAATGCTGTGACAAGTATAACTGCACTCCTGTCTAGATGGGCCTGCATTACTTCTTTAACCAGTGACTCCACTATTTTCTCAGGAACAGAAGTTACGCTAACAGGTCAATAATGACTAATGTTACCCTTTGATTTCCCTTTGTGAATTCAGAATACATCTGCACATCTCTAATCCACACGGTCCTTCCCTGAATCCAGATGTGCTGTCATAATTATGGCTAAGCGTTTGCTTATCTTCTTTGCTGCCTCCCTTAACATAATTGGATAGATCCCATCCACACCAATTTTCTTGTTTATGTTTAACTTCAACAATTTCTCTTCCAATTTCTTCACTTATCACAAATTCATTGAACTGTATTTCTTAGTTGGTATGTATATTCTATACATAGTATATTCTATGAATATCTTCCTGAATGCTTCCCATTTAAAATTTGTTGTTGGTAACAACATTAGTTGGTACACACTGACTGTACTGATTTTAAAAACTGTCTCAGGCCACTATAGTCTCCTTTATGAATGCAAAATTTCTTCTCCTTACCCCTGATGGTAGTTACACCTTTAAGTAAATCCCACATCAATACACTATGATCTCTGTCACCTAGTGGTTCTTTTATCTGCAGATTCTTAATGCACAAAGAATCACTGCTGATAATCAGATCAAGAATGTTGTTCTGTCTTGTTTCTTCTCTAACATGCTGCTATAGAAAACAGTCATCCAATAATTCCATAAAAGTCTTGCTAGTCTGTAGTGACCAACCCACAAGTTCCAGTCAATATCTTAAAAATTAAAATCCCCATTATAAGATATTCTGATTTAATGGTCCACTCTGCTTTTCTGTACAGTTGTTCATTGTACTTGTCACAGTTATTCAGCCAATAATACACTCCTACTCTCATTTTTGTTTTCCCAGTGCTTATGTCACACCAAACTGACTTATCATTGCATTGGCCACCTATGTCAACTAGATGTGCTGCCTTTGATTTTATGTGCTTCTTAACTAAGAGCATACATACATGCACCTAATTTTGCTCTTAGTTATCCTAACACAGCTCATATATTTCCTTATTCCACGATGACCCAAAACAGCATGTTCCAATAGAATAGAAGCAGTGAAAGAATCACTTTTACTTCTGCCTGCAGTTATTGTTAATCTATTAGTCTGTGTTTCTCCCATAGAAACAGGAGTGGAACTACCACTAACTAAGTGATCGGGAGAGGCTAGTTGTGCATTAAGAAAGTTATAGACACAAGAAGAAAGATGTCTTTCCTTTCTTTTTAGTAAGCTAGCTTCTTTACTTAAAAAAAAAAAGCAAAACGAAATAACTAAGTAAATTAAGTTAGCCTGGATACAAAAGCTCTCTCTGTAATCAACTGATTTATAAGAGAAGATGACTGGAAATCACTCTAGTCACAAGTTGTTAGTAGCTTCATACAGTGGTGAGCTGTGAATATTTTAACAATGGGCTTGCAGTTTTTCCGACTTTCTACTGAGTAAATTTGATCGGTCACAGAAGTGAAGTCATCCGCAGCTTCCACCAGAGGTGCTTCCCACGCTTACACTACTACTAATGTGATTAGAGTGCATGACGCATTTTTTGTGACCAGTATGATATCTCGAGTCAGGGGCAGATTCAGGAGGGTGGACAGATGGGGCTTATCACCCTCTTAACCATGCATATAAATGTATGTGTATAATGTTCCTAGGGCTATCTAAAAAAAAAAAAAAAAAAACCTGGTCGTTATGCCTCCCCTTACGATGATACCTGGATATGATAGTGTCTGGAGTTCTAACTTTTTAGAATTTTTGAATAATATGACATCACAATCAGGGATGGATTTACACATAAGCTAAACAAGCTACAGCTTTGGGCCTACCATTATAAGGGGACTCGCTCCATCTTAAGAAATAATCCTTTTTTTAATATTATCACAGGAGAACTGTAAGAGAGAAGGGCCTCATACATATTACAGCTTAGAGCCACAACAAGTTTAAATCCTGCCCTGGTCACAATCATACTTCCTGAAGTTACTACTGCAGTAAGTATGATTTCAACAATACAAGTATTTGTCATATGACTGCAGCAATACAAATACTTGTCAACAATTTCTATTTTTCATCTCGCATTTTCGTTACATTCCATTCTTAGGTTTCCCCAACAGCTGCATATGTCGCTTCAACTATGTTTAAAATTTCTTTCAATTCCTCGTCGTCAATGGTATCATTATTTTCTTTATTTAATTTAAAATCACACTGTTGCATTAATAACCTATCCTTTAAGGATAAAACAATGCATTTAATAACTTGTCACAAGGTAATTTTTTAAATGTGTTCTTACTTTCGATTTTTATTCCTTCAAATTCTTTCCACTTCAACATGCTCTCAATTTTAGCTTCATAATTTCCTTCAGAATTTTTCAAATTAGAAATAGCATTGATAGTTCGAATAATTAATTTATCTGCTTTTACCATAGTAAATCTGTAAAGCCTCTGAAAGGTAAGAGAGCTCCTGCAGGATGTTGATCATTAGTGCTAAATGGTTAAGAAATTCCAGATTTAAAAGTCTATTTAATAATCCAGAATATTTAACAACTGATTCAAAATTTTTGCACAAAGCAGGATAATTCCTCCAACTGCAATTGCCATCCACAAGCTACAAGCTGCTCATTGTGGCCAGAACACACGACCAAACTTTATAGTTTCCACATCAAGTTCTTTAGCAATCATCCTTAATTTGCACTGGTTTTTTGGAAATTGGAGATATAATGCATACAGTTTTTTTTTAAATTATTGCCTGTATGCCATTATATTTTAGAACATTTTCTACACAGTGAAAGCCTCAACGAAATTTCAAAATCTGCCAACATTTCACTTTCATAAAATTTATATATCTTAGTTGCCTCAATCCCCACCTACATTGCTACTATCACTAGTTCTTTGGGTATTGTGCAAAATGTCGGCATCACACAGATATTCAGCTACTGTGACCGTGTAAACATAGAAAGGAGAAATTTACTGGAAGGCGCGGATCACTCACTTCTCCGAAAAACATATGTGCCTGTTTGTCAGAGCAAAGGGGAACCAACCACAACACAGGTTGACCAGAGGCTATTATCTGTGTCAGGAATCTTCTTAATCCCCTGACTGGCTATGGAAAGAATTGTAGGTTCTTTCCAGTATGGGTATTTTTCCTAAAAATTCTTGTTCCTAGTTTGGTGTCATACTGGAAAGTACCTAGATTTTGATTAGCACCATCCCCCTTAACATAAAAAAAAAGCCGTTCTTTATAATCAGATTTACAATGCTATTAAATACAGTTCTACACAAAACAATCTTAACTATGAACTTCAATATCTTACAACAAAATTCATATCTAGAAGGTACCCTACTCAATTAATTCAACAAACCATTTTCACAGTCCAAATTAATATTAACAATCCACCCAAACACACCTCTAATAATAATTTACGTATTATCCTTCCTTATCATAGTAATTTTGCAATCAGTTTCGCCGCATATTCAAAAGTACTGACATCACCCTCACATTCTCAACTTATAATAAACTTGGCTCATTATTTAATTCATACAAAGACACACAAAAATATCATATCAGTGATATGAACAATATTATTTACCTAATAAAATGTCAACCTAACTGCAATGCATGTTACATTGATAGCACAACTTCAAAGTATGGTTCTATTAAAACATCAAACACACGTGCGTACTATCACTACAATAGCTTTAGGACAGGTCAAACCAACACAGAACTAGCATCACAAGTTCAATCTTGTAATCACACCCCCTTAGTAGACTCAGGCATTCCCATTATCAAATTAAAATCCAGTTTTAAAATTTTCCAATATGAAGCCTTAGTTATAGAATGGTTCCGCCGCCATTCCAATCTCCAAGGATTAAATACCAAACTACCTTACAATATCGCACCGGCTTGGAATCTCATGCACTTGAGATTTCCACATGTAACCAGGAGCATCACTGGAACTTAGCTTTCTTAAATACATGCGTTTACTCACAACCCATCATTGCCAACTGAAGACGTGGATAACGAAAGCCACTTGTTATGGCTATTGGCCTCCAGTGTTAACCATTTATTTTCAACTTTAATATTGACAACCAAGGACAAAAACGTGCACTTCTACTTCCTTGTGCATATTTTAACTTCTGTTTTTTAAAACCCCAACTTACTTACTCTCAATTTAAATTAAAATTATCATCCACCCTATTCAAACATTAATTGCAGATTATAAAAAAAAGGTGAGTATCATAATAAATTAAGCTATGCTATCATATTAAGTCAATTATAAATGGTATTTTAAGAAATCTACAATTATCGAATTGAATTATGACATCTCAAACACTCTCATTCTAAAATTAAAACAAATTATTGCTGTTTCAATCAAAAATTTATGAAATATCATGAATTAAATCATAAAAACAAAAAATTACCTTACCTTTATCTTGCCCTAATGTTATTTCTATCCTCTTTAAAACTCTTGCAACCAAAACAGGAGCAATGCAACAGAGACTTAAAAAAAACCAAAAAAAAAACCACCTGAATACAGATACATAATTAGATATTTATGTATCTAATTAGATAGTTAAGTTATTTTAAAATAACTTAAATATATAATTATGAAAAAATAAGAAATATTTCAAAATTCTGACAAAAAATTGAGAATTAATTATGGGAGAGCTATTAATTTTGGAGGAATGAAATTTTTGCAATAATACAATTGCAATCTTATACAAGAATATTTGCTGATATTTTTCCATGTAATTCACTCATATTAGCCCTTTATCTACCTCCACTTCTCTACATAAGTAATTCTCAAACCAACAAAAAGTGTTTTAACTTACTACACTATGGCTAGAGCTGTATGACTAGATACAGAAAGTTCAGATAACACGAAAAAATAAACACAAAGAGAAATAAAAATGAAAAAGTAATGGTGAGTAAAAATAAATGTACAGAACACAAAACTAATGAATGATATAAAGTCATAGTTAAAAAAGTGATTAACTTAATGTTTAAGAAACTTCTTTCTAAAAGGACAAGTACACGAATTTATTGCTTACAAAGTTTTAAATTAGAAATTAGTTATAATCTTAATTATAAAAAGCATTCTGAAAACAAAGTCTATGATGGGTTACTGGTAGACAGTGTTTCTGGACATGAATCTTTTACCAGAAAGGAAGAGTGAAAATGCTGCATGTTTTGTTTTTGTTTTAAAATAAAGTTTTGCAGGGCAAACATTTTTCTGCAGCAAAAGTTCTCCAATGAAGAATAGGAGATAGGAAACCTCTTGTTTACTATTATTTGATTCGCATTGCAAAAGCTGGAACTTGTTTAAAACAGTAATGGAACTGTCAGTGACCTTGATTAAAAAAAATATATAAAAAAAAAAAAAAAACTTTGCAATGATAGCCAAAAAGAGGATCACAACATTCAAACACTTGCCTGACAGTGCTTGAAATTAACATTTGCCTTAATATGTTGACCTCCACAAGCATAACTGCAATGGTTTTCCTTGTTGGGGGAGGGGGGGGTTTAAGCTACCAGGATTGCTAATTTAGTCCCTTGTTTAGCTAAGCAAAGTAGCATTTATTGCAATGGACACCTTATAGCTAAGAAATAAGTTTATATAAACTGCATTCCTTTCCTGAAGGTCAGCTATGATAGGGTGGCATAAAAGATCAATATATCAAAAACATGACATGCAGGTTTCAACCAGTGGACAATGTTACCCAAAAAAAATGGCTCAATATATGCCACAATAAAACCACATCTAATGATAAAATCGTTAATATTACTAATGATTGGATGTACTCACTATATTGGATGTCTCCTTGTATAACTGGATGTTATACTGAAACAGTAGAGGAAGAATGGGATCTGGGAGTTATAATATGGGCAAATATGAAGTTTTCTGAGTAGTCTAAACAAGCAGCCAGGAAAGCCCACAGTGTTCTATCGTTGATTTATTGAACATCATCCTGTGGAGATAGGGAGGTCATAGTCCTACTGTATAAGGCAATTGTAAGACCACGTTCAAGTATGGAGACCTCATCTGGAAAAAGACATTGAGCTTCTTGAAAGGGTCTAAAGATGGGCAACTAGCATGGTGAGATTGGAAAATGAGTGACCACTCTGAATATGTGGGCTACAGAGCATGGCAACCAGGCACCTCAGAGGTGACCTGAATGAGGTTTGTAAGGCTCTGAGAGGGGTTGGTAAAATGAACAAAGATGGAATTTTCACTGTTATAGAGAATTCCAGAACTCGTTGGCATAAATGCTAATTACAGGGGAAGAGGTTTAGACTAGACTGTAGGAAGTTTCCTTTTAGCCAGTGAGTCAATTTCTGGAACAGGTTGCCTTCACAGACAGTTGAGGCTGACAGTTTGATTAAATTCAAAGATCAACTGGATGTTAGGAGGGAAACAAATAATTTGTATTTTCTTACCTACTCTCTTGTTTTTTTTTTTTTTTTTTTTTTTTGGCCAGTGCAGCAAAAGCCTCTGGCTCCTTGCATTGTATGACTATTACTACATACACTACCCACCCCAGAGGCTTTATCTCTCAGCCTTTACAGATTCTCTGATATCATTATGTCACTTATTTTACAATTCAATTTGACTTCACTAATCCCCATGGTACCAAAGTAGTTTCAATAGCGAAAATCATGGCAAAATACCTGTTCAAACTCAGCTGCCATTTCAATTGGTTTGCCAATTATATCATTTGGACCTTATAAGAGGGGCCTATCAAATTCAGTTTTTTTGGATTTTTTTTGTAGTAGTAGTAATGGCAAATGATGCAAGAAAGCAAGCTTATATAGCATCAGCCAAAAAAAAAAAAAAAAAAAAAAAACCTACACAGTTCACCCATCTGTATTCTCCAAATATCTGCCTAGTTCTTCCTTGAATTTATTCAACCAGTCCACTTCCACAACAACAGTTGGAGGTCTGTTCCAACAATCAACCACCTGCTGGCTGAAGGCAAACTTCTGCACATCTATCCTGCAACCATCCTTCCTAACTTAAATTTAAACCCCTTCATGCATATAGTTAGTTTCAGAAAGAGGAAGAATGCTATTATCATTCAGCATAACCAATCAGTTCAAGGCTTCAAACACCTCAATCAGATCTCCCCGCTTGCACCTAATCTCAAGACATTGCAATTTGCAGAACCAAAGACTTTCTAGGTAAGAGCACCCTTTTGTTCTCTTCACCAGTCTGGTTGCCCTTCTCTGCAATCATTCCAGCAGATCTGCATCATTCCTAAAGTGAGGCCTCCAGACCTGTATACAGTACTCAAAATGCAGCCTAACCATGGCCTTATACAAAGGCATAATCATCACCTTATCCTACTAGCAAAGTTTCTGTATATCATTAACAAAACCCCATGAGCTGTCCTCCCTGGCAACATGCCTGCACTGCTCAGAGAATTTCACGTCTGACTGCACAATTACCCCGTCTTTTTCATTCTCCAACTCCCTGAGTGTAGTACCACACAGTTGATAAGTTACTCTGCAGTCACTACTACCCATATGTAGTACTTTTCATTTGTCAATGTTAAACTTCAACTGCCATTTCTCAGTCCATCTACCTAATTTTTCTAGATCTTGTTGCAGTTGCTCACCCTAATGACTGTCATTAACCACCCTGCCAACCTTTGTATTATCTGCAAACTTAGACATTAAGCCTGCTATACCTTCATCAATACCATTGATAAATATTGAAAACAACAATGGACCCAGCACTGAACCCTGGGGAACTCCATTAATACCATTAGTCCATGAAAAGCAGTGCCCATTGATAACCACTCTCAGTCTTCCACCTAATCATCCCTTTATCCATAGCAGTAACTTCTCCTTAATGCAACATTGCTGGCACCTCCGTAGCCAGGTGGGCAGGAGCAGCAGTGCATAGCACATGCTTCTTGATTAGACTGGGGTTCGAGCCCATGAGCCACCAAATACGGAGGATGCGGAAAAGTCAGGGAATGACCACCGTATATCCCCAGAGCAATATGGCCTTAGTTGCTAATGCTCCTAAATAATAACAACAACAGCAACATTGCTCCAGTTTGTACAGCAGTCTTATGTGCAACAGTATCAAAAGCCAAGCCTTCCTGAAATCCAAGTATATGATGTCAAAATTATTTTTAGCATCCAATTCCTTTGTCACTGTATCATAATTGCCTATCTGGTTGGTTAGACAAGACTGCTCCTTAACAAATCCATGCTATGTTTGCAGTATAATTGCATGCCTGTCTAGATGGATTCTGGACAGTTTGCATTCGTATATGAATAGAACTTCTTTTCCTCATTATTAGCTCTCTTCTCCAGCAAATTTTCATACTCAACTGCTGAAATTCTTATTCCCATCGGTGTTTTTATTACATATTTGCTTATAGTTATCACATAAACCAATGTGATATAGCCTGTAATTATCCCATACCTTTTTCTTTTTCTGAATTAAATCTTTCACTCACCTGTGATCTAGATGACTCAAGAAACTACTCCCAATATATGTATTGCATGTTCATGATTGCAGTTTTTAAGAGGAAAATTAAAGTTAGCCATAATGATGCACTTGCTTCTGCATATCTATTCAAGTTGTTACCTAAAAGAGATCTTTATCATACTCTTTAAATTGCTTGGCTTATAACACACTCCCACTATCATTTTTTTTCTTACCATTAGTCATACCACACCACAAAATTCATCTGGATTTGTTCAAGCTGTGGGAACTGTCTTGTTGCTCTCAAGCAGCATTATCCCCACCCCCCCCACTCTATCACTCCTCCATTTCTCCTGAACACATCGTACTCACAACAGTGAAATCCATTATCTCCTATCTCTAAATGGTACTGTGTTTCAGTTACGATATCAGAATTAGCTGACCAGAAGCTCAAGTTCACTCACTTATTTATAATACTCCTATCATAGACAGGTTAAGTTTTGTATTATTTTCCTTTTTACTACCCTAATACAGCCCTAATTTATCCAGGCTTTCTCTGTGTGTGTGTGTGGGGGGGGGGGGATATAACTACTACAGATTATTGTGTCTGATATGCTCGCTTTTTCTGTGTGAATGGAATTACGAGGTATCACTAAAAAATACTCGAGGAGGATACAAGTAACTCCTTCGATATCCTATAAAACATCTTATATAATTAAGTCACCATCACAGTGGTCAATGTAAATGCTGATCAAGACAGGAGACTAATCACAGAATCAAACCAGCCACATATAAGCCTGGCATAATGGAACAAAAGATTATCATTCTGAAAAAAGAAAGGCAGAGTTTTCCACAAATGTTAAGAGCGTAGACCAGGGCTGTTCAACCCACTAGCCATGTGTGGTCCATTCCTTCATACTGCATGGCCCACATCCATGCTGGCAGCTCAAAGTGTTATTCCTTCCTCACCAGTCCCCCCAATTCTAACACTAAAATGTCACAAAATATAGTTTCAGCTTGGCAGAAAATATTTGGTATTACGTTTTTATGTATCTTGTATCTTCCTCAGTATTTAACTATACATGTTTTTAAACATGATTGTAATAATACTGTAATAATCATGTTAATTATTAAATATAAAAAAGCAAACTATATATAAACACTGATTAACAAAAATTAACATATCCACTGCCACCTATGTTTGAGAAGCTGCATTCAATGTGCCATAATTTTCAGAATGTTATGGAGCAATTCCTTTAATATCTGCTTAAAAATAAATAACAGTCAAAAAATAAGTCTCAAATTCATAGAAAAAAGTGAACATTTACTTTTGGGCTCATTTGTTCTGATTTACTTTTTTTGTAAATCAGAACAGATTTTATAAAAATTTTATCTCATGTACCTAAACTAATCTCAACACAAGCAAAGAATAAATAAAAACTGATTACCAAACCTTTACAGTACACAGCTGACAGTAAACAAAAACTAAGAGCTACTGCAAATAGTGCAGAGTTCAATCAGTGTGCAGATATCGAATCAGTGTTGCCTGTACTTTTATAGTACTCATTTATTGACCACTTAAGAATGACTGCATATATCTGTAATGGCACATTACTTTGGCACTATTTGCAACATATAGGCTCAGCAGCAGTGAACATGTAAAATGATTCCTTACCACTAACCTAAGTAGTGGTAAGGAACTGTTCTTGTGGCTCATGATCTTCTGCCCACAAGAGCTCGTTTGGCTCATGATCTTCTGCCCACAAGAGTCGTGTGGCTCACGATCTTCTGCCCACAAGAGCTCGTGTGGCTCATGATCTTCTTCCCACAAGAGCTCTTGTGGCTCATGATCTTCTACCCACAAGAGCTCTTGTGGCTCATGATCTTCTGCCCACAAGAGCTCGTGCAGCTCATGATGTTCAGCCTTTTATTATCTGTTTTGTCCTCTAGCAAAACAAAAAAAGGTTGGATACCCCTGTCATTTAAAATATCAATATATATGATCTGGCACTGAAGACTTTCAGCACATGAGATATGTGGCCCAAAACATAAGAAACTGCTGCACATAATGGTTAAGCATCCTCTGAACTTCACTGGTGTGATGTTTAGCATTTATATGTGGGGCTATGAAAAGAAAAAAGTCAGTACAACTTCCTTTATACACTATGTGCACTTCTGAATAGTATGAATGATGTTGTTGACATCTAAATCTCAATATCAGGATTTACAGTATCATCTTCAAAGATGACATAACTGCCCTCTTCAAGCTTCACTAATCTGCTTTTTTTGTTTAATGAATTGTGGTTTAACTACTGTAAAAACTTTGGGCTTTCTCCTTTTTGCAAAATTGATAGTATGGACATCAGAGGACTCAAATGGTCTGTGTAGCACATACCAACAAATTACACACTGTGCTACAGCCTTACCAGCTGGCACATCATTAAACTCCAAACTAATTAACCAAGCAGTATAAAATTATACCCCTTTGGAACTCCACAAGCTTCTTTTAGCATTAGCATTAGTAAAGGCACATGATGCAAGAAAGCAAGCTTATATAGCATCAGCCAAAAAACCCTTCTCATTTTACCCATCCACTCGCTCCAAATGTTGGTCTAGTTCTGCCTTGAATCTATTTAAGCTATCAACTTCTACAATGACAGATGGAAGTTTGTTCCAGCAATCAACCACCCACTGGCTAAAGGCAAACTTCTGTACATCTATCCTACAACTGCCTTTCCTCAATTTGAATTTATGTCCTCTAAGGCAATTATTTTCAGCAAGAGGAAGAGTCCCATCAGCATTGAGCATGCTCAAACCATTCAAGGCTTTATACAACTCAATCAGATAACCTCGCAGGTGTCTAGTCATAAGAGAAATTCTTTGTTCCATTCACTAGCCTTGTTGCCCTTCTCTGTACTCATTCCAGCAGATCTACATCCTTGCTAAAATGAGGCCTCCAGATCTGTATACAGTGCCCAAGGTGTGGCCTGACCATTGCCTTATACAAGGGGATAATCGCCTCCTTATCCGTGCTAGAAAAATTCCTGTATATCATTGAGAAGACATCATGAGCTACTCTTGCAGACCGTCTGCACTGCTCAGAAAACTTCATATCTGCCTGCACAATTATGCCCAGGTCCTTTTCATTCTCTACCACTGTCAGTGTAGTTCCACACAGTTGATACATTACACTGGGGTTACTGCTTCTCATATGCAGTACTTTAAATTTGTCAATGTTAAACTTCAGTTGCCACCTCTCAGCCCATCTGCTCAACTTTTCTAGATCCTGTTGTAGCAGCGTACTTTCATTAGAGTCATTAACAACCCTGCCGACCTTTGTATCATCTGCAAACTTGGACATTAAGCCTGATATACTGTCATCAATATCATTAATAAATACAGAAAACAACAATGGACTCAACACTGAACCCTGGGGGACCCCACTAATAACATTAGTCCACGAAGAGCAGTGTCCATTGATTACCACTCTTTTGTCTTCTCCCACTCAACCATCCCTTTAAAGATAGCAGCAATTTGCCTCCAATGCCACACTGCTCCAACTGGTGCAGCAGTCATCCATGTGCAACAGTATCAAAAGCCTTTCTAAGATCCAAATATATGATATCAAAATTATTCTTTGCATCCAGTTCCTTTGTGACCACATCATAGTATCCAATCAATTTGGTCAGACAAGACTTCCCCTTAACACACCCATGCTGTGTCCGAGCTATAACTGAAGTCTTGTCTAGATGATCTTGCAGTGCTTCTTGAACCAGTGGCTCCATTAATTTCCCTAGAACAGAAGTTAAACTAACAGGTCTATAATTACTTGTGTCTTTGTGAATTTGGGTCACATTTTCACATCTCCAGTCTCTGGGTACCTCCCCTGAGTCCAAGGAAGCTCTCATAATTAGAGCTAAGGGTTTGCTTACTTCCTTTGTTGCCTCCTTTAATAAACTGGATAGATCCCATCCACCCCAGGTGCCTTTCTTATGTTTATCTTCAACAATTTCTCCTCCACTTTGCTCTCAGGTATTACAAAATCATCTAGCTCACTGCCAGAGTTTAATTCACCTCTGAAATTCCCCTCCCTGAATAACTCCTCATGTGTGAATGTAGATGCAAAATACTCATTTAGTTTGTTAGCTACCTGAGCAGGATCATCAACAGTTGAACCACTGATATCAAGTGGACCAATCTAATTCATCCCCTTCCTTCTAGAGTTTACATAAGTAAAGAACACTTTGCTGTTTTTCTTTGCATTCTTTGCCAAGGATTTCTCGTAATCTGCCTTGATCTACCTATCCTCCTTTGTGGCTTTTGTGTCACCTGTTAATTTATATGTATCCCATGCATTTCTCTTGTCTGCCACATGTCTAATTAGTTCATCTGACATCCATTTAGGCCTAAACCTTGAACAATATTTCTTAGGTGGTATGAAAAGCCTAGTAGCTTCCAAGATTAATTATTTGAATGCTTCCCATTTTGAATTTGCTGTTGGTAACATCATCAGTTGGTCCCACCTAAGAAATATTGTTCAAGGTTTAGGTATTATAATTCTATCTTATAATACTTAAATACTTTCTTACTTGACTCATACGAACTAACACTGATGTCTCTAGAGTTTCATGTTCCTCATCTGCATACTTGACTTTCATTATTCCCTTTGCAATGTTTGAATATTTTTTGGTGAACAATATATTTAAAAATTAAGTAGCTGAAAATTACATATTTCTTGTAGATTAAAACTGGCAGTACTGGATAATGTGAACTGGATAATGATAATCATTTACAATCACCACTAAACCGATATAGAAAATTTTAACAATATTGCCATTTATGCTATGCTATGAATGAGAAAATGTGACCATATTTAAAAATTATGCTTATTTGGTCTCACCTAGGTGGAGAGTATTAAATAATAGGTAATTATTACTTTCAGAACCTTATCACTTTAAATAAGTTACAGAATATCAATTAACATGATTCAAGCATCCAATTCAATTATACTCACGCAATAGGTTTTTTTGCTGCATGGAATTCTTTTATTATTTGTTCTACTTCAGGAATAACTTTACAATTTACCCCGTCGACAGCAAATGTTGACCTAATAACATAACACTGCATGAGCAGAACATCACATAATCAATAAAAGAGAGCTATTACATAAAGAAATAACTAGCACACACATACGCATGGTGCAATCCTTGAGAACGTTCCATAAATTTTAAAGCCAGAATTCAAATGAACAGTGTCATATGTCTGATATCAGTTTATTGTAGTGCAACAGTGTACTACTCACACTGATGTACAATATAATCAACTATTACATCAGATAATCTTGAAAGGAGCTAAAGATTCGCAACCCAATTGGTAAGATCTGTAAAAGGGATGCCCATATGCAGAAAGTGCCTAGAAAGTTAATTGATATTCTTTTTACTAAGCTTGGTAAATAGACACCTTAAGAGGGTATCTGATTGAGGTCTGTAAATTCAAATTACAGGGAAACAGGTGTTAAACTGAATCATAGGAAGCTTTCTTTTAGCCAATGAGTTGTTAATAACTGGAATAAGTTACTTCCATAAGCTCTCAGCTTCAACTATCCACAGAAGTGGGTAGTTGAGGCTGACAACATGAAGAAATCCAAAGCTTAATGAGCATCTACATAAGGAGAAAACAGACAGTTTATTTTTATTATTTAAAAAAATTTTTTTTTGGCTGGCACAGCAAAAGCCTGGGATTTCCTTGTACTGTGTGACTAATACTACAGTTTTTTAAAATGGAGGACAAGAGCAATTCATGTCAGATATCACATGATAATCAACTTCCCAAGGCAACTGACACTAAAGACATCTCAAAACTGAATGAACAGCACCAGCTTTGTATGATATCACATTGCTACACAGAATCAGAATGGTAGCTGCAAGCTATATTAGGTCTTCTGGATGGTGAGAATTTTTGTGCAAAGTATTCTTAAGAAAATTTCTGTAGCAGGGCTACTGTGACAGTAGCCCTTTTTACAGCCTAATACTCACAGTCTACTCTCCATGTATTCTTTTCAGTCACAATCATTCCACTCATGTCACTTGTCATAATCATCAACTTGAGTGTTAACTGTTAGATATTTTTTCAGATGAGAAGTTTGATGTCTGTCATGATTTTTTTTTTCAATCCTGTATTAATTTTTCATCAATAATTATGCACTACTATCTTTGTAAACTTCTAGAAAAGCTTATCATCATGTTGATATCCAAGCTAAGATATCAAATAATGATGAGAAACTGCTGGCTTCGATTCTGAAATATTAGTATACTAAATACAATATAATTTTAAAAACAAACACTTCATTAGAAATCTGGCCTTTGGTGTACAAAACACTCAAAATGATCTGCAATATAATACCATGCTTACTTGCATTACTTATGAAATGACTCTTGCATTCCTTACAACTATAAAAAGTAGTAAATATGAATTTATTTTACATAGACAAGAAATAAAGAGGCACTTAAAATTTCATTTAAAAAAGAAGAAATTAAAAAATTTCAATTTACTCAAACTTTTAATTTTTACATGTGCTACAACATTATATAAATTCAACAAAACTTGTACTGTCCAATACTCAACAGGCTATACTTTATAGATGCGTCAACTTGGATAAACACAATTCTATAAAAAATCATGGGACAATCCCCTCACTACAAAAAATTGCATATGGCTACAAAAATGTAAATATTTTGGCCTATAAAGGTAATCAGAAGTTAGCCCAGAATTCATTTCTAATGTGTACACTGATGATGACCACCGGGAAGAGGTAACAAAGTTCCTCTTCCCGGTGGTCATCATCAGTGTACACATTTTTTGCAACTTCATCAGTGATGAAGTTGCAAATGCTTCAAAAAATATTCAAAAATGGAATTAGAATGAGACTGCAGTCTAAATTCAGTTTCAACAAAACCTGTTTTAAAAATCTAAAAATGTAAAAAATTCAGAAAAAAACTTTTCCTAAATTTTATAAAAAATATTTTTAAAAAAGTATTTTTACCAGAATTTGCATACTGTGATGAGGTATTCTCTCTTTGATCTTTATCATTGGCACTATCAGCAGAATAATATATCCTTATGGGTTGTCATAAGATGGATTTGTAGTAGCAAAAATTAATTAAAATTACAAAGTGAACCAAAAACAAAGGTGGGGGGAGGTGAAAAAGTAGTAACATAGGATAAAGTTGAAGATTAGGGGCATTAGTCTCATAAACTCAATAATTTTGGTTCATTTCTTATTTAAATAAAAAAAAAAAAAAAAAAAGAGAGAAAAGGTCAAAATCTGCTTTCTTCCACCGAATCACTGAGTGAATAGGTTGCAACTTATTCTATCTACCAGTAAACCTACTAATATGAAAACAGGTATTACCAGCAACCACCTTTGCAACATGAAGATACTGATGATAATGATACAACCAACAAAAACCTAAATATACAAGAGTCTGAGCTTGAAAATACACTATATATTAATCAACAGAACACAAAAAAATGTAAATAAACAATTACAATTGAAGAAATCATAGAAAGAAAAACAAAGTAAACCTGACAAATCATTTGCACAATATGTACAATTCTGGATACATAAAAGCTATGATGCAGAAAAATATTTCTTGGAAATCATTTCTTCAAAGCTTTAAATACTTAATGAAATCAGTGAACTTACTGAAAAACACATTCAAAGGATATTTTCTGAAACTGGTGAAATATCAACAAGTGTTCAACCTACAAGAAACTCATGATTTCTAGTATCAATATTAAAATGGATAAAATGATGAAAAGAGCATACATTTTCTGCATCTGCCAAAAAAAAAAAAAAAAAAAAAAAAACACAATCGCTCATACTACTTTCCCCACTGACAAAAAGTGACCATCTAACTCCACTTTGAACTTAACCAAACTTTCAGCTGTGGCCACCTTGGTGAGTACTCTATTCCAATGATCTGCAACATACCAGCTAAAAGTAAATTTCATGAGATCCAGCCTTCCGTTACTCCATATTTCTACATATAGTTCCAACAACAACTAAGTTCCCAATGTATCCACCTATTCATCAACTGACACCTCAATCTTAAACTTCATTTTTGCAATAGCCTAATTTTTACTATGAAACTTCATCCAACTATTCCAGATCTGGCAAACTTACCCCCACCCAAAACAATTAAATGCTCCTTCTGTGCCTTTTTCCACAACACCCATTGAACTTACTTAGTGTTTCAATTATTAAATATGCCTATCAATTATTGATTGGTTTTTACTAATTTGCATGCACCTCCATAGCCAGGTGGGAAGGAGCAGCAGTGCGTAGCACACGCTTCTTGATTAGACCGGGGTTCGAGCCCGTCACCACCAAATACGGAGAATGCGCAAAGGTCAGGGAATGACCACCGCATATCCCGGAGCAATATGGCCTTAGTTGCTAATGCTCCTAAAAACCAAATAACAAACAAACAAACAAACAAACTAATTTGCATTAATGTAATATAAAATAATAGGCTTATCCACATTGTAATAAATAAAGAACTTAAAGTACTTTTTAACTAGTTGCTATAATAGCCATTGTCAACACACTCACATTGCAAGAAGTGGATGTTCTGTTTCTGGATACATACTCACTTTCCAAACTAATTCTGTGATCCTTTAAATATCTGTAAAATGACTAAAATTAACAAATGTATTTTAGTAGATAAATAAACAAGCAATGGAAGGTTATTAGTAATAGCAAAAGCCAGGTGCATTAGAACACAGAAGACAGCATAATTAAGTCAGGAGGAAAAAAAGTCCCATTTTATTTTTGATTTTATTTTTTCCCAAGTGTGAGAACAAGTAAAATTAACATGTTGCTAACAAAAACAGATATCAGGTTTTGGTTGAAATCTACATGGGCTAGGACTGTTACTTCTATATGAAAAACGACTGAAATAGACAGGGGGGTGACTACTTCTTAAAGCATCTTTAGAGTTAAAGTTAAAACCATTTACCTATGCATTTTACATTGAAAAATCTTATTCAGACTTGAATTTATATTTCCATTTCCTTACTACACTATTTCCATGTTAATTTGCTGTGCAAATCCATTTTGTATGATAAAAAATTAGGCTTTTTTGAGGTAAATGAGGAACACAGCCTATTATAATACTCTGTTATGGGGAAAATTATTTTCCCCGTAACACAAACTTTTACAGAAATGCATTATTCATGTTAATCAAAGCAGGGGAAGATACATAAATATAATAAAAATGTAATATTATATACCAGAATATTCAATACAACACTAATAACTCACAAGTTTTTTGCAGCACCAAACCCTCCAGGAAAAACAATGGCATCACAAGAATTCACTTTCAAGTTTGTAAGCTTCTGGATTTTCCCTCTTGCAATGCGTGCTGATTCAACTAATACATTCCTGCAGAAAAAAAGATAAATTAATGGTAATGGCAAAACGATCTAGACTCTGCACAGACTAGCTAACTAATATAGACTACCACACTGTATAGTACTCTTATTTCAAACATCCAAATTTTGTTACAATTGTTACTATTGAATACACCATGAATTGTAAAACTAATAGAGTAAGCTTATCTGTGAAAAGATGTAAACCTCCCAAACACTTCCTAATTCATTTCACAAATATATGTGGCCTCAATTCTAGTCTCAACGATGTCCATTTCCACTTGCAATCTGCCAAACCCAGTGTACTTTTTCTGACAGAATCTATCGGTTGATTCAACTACTGCTCATCTCAGTTGCCCAAATTATTCACTGTATGATTCCTTTCGCCTCAAAGGTGGTACTTGTGCATATATCCGTTCCGATATTCCCTGTCAGAGACTTGGTAATTTGGAATCTCCTCTTTTTGATCTTCTCTGGCTCAAAATCTCTCTCTACCTCATTGTGTCAAATTCATCTGTTGTCTCTACCGTTCTCCTAACTCCACTAATCACTTGGAGCTCTCTGACTTCCTCTCTTTGCAACTTGACTTTCTCCAGTCCAACTTTCCTAACAGTGAGGTAATTTTCCTTGGTGATTTTAATGTTCACAACTCCAGCTGGCTTCCGTTTTCTAGTCACACCGACACAGCTGGTCGAGACACTGAGGCTTTTGCAATTACTAATGACCTTGCACAGATTGTTCATTTACCTACAAGAATACTGGACAATCCTAACCATACAGCCAACACGCTTGATCTTTTTCTCACTAACAACCCTTCTAAGTACACAGTCGAAGTGAGTGGTCCTTTAGGTACCTCAGGTCACAACTTGGTGATTGTCTCTTCTCCAATGGAGCCTTTATCTCATGGCTATTCCCAACCTCGTATTGTTTGGCATTACAAGAATGCAAAATGGGATGACCTGCGAGATTTCTTTACTTCATTTCCTTGGTCAGATTACTGTTTCAAAACTTCTGATGTCAACGTCTGCTCAGATCATGTCAGTGAAATTATTCTTGCACGAATTGAATCCTTTATCCCACGCTCCACTTTAAAATCTCATCCTTTATCTAAACCATGGTTTTCCAATAAACGTGCTAAGGCTGTTCAAGAGAAGAACATTGCATATTGTAATTGGCTTGTTTCTAATTCTTCAGTTTCATTTTCTGCCTACACCAAAGCTCGCAACAATTGTAAAGCAGTTATTAATCAGTCCAAACTAGAATTTGAACAGGCTAAGAGTAGAAAACTTGCTTCTTGCCCTAATGGTAGTCGAGCATTCTGGTCTCTTGCCAAAGCTATTGGCCGGAAATTTTGCCCATCTCTGCTCCCACCTCTGTCAAGACTAGATGGTTCTGTTGTCACTTCAGCCAGGGATAAAGCTGACCTGCTAGCATCCCATTTTTCTTCCAACTCATGTATTAATGATCTTGGTAAAACACCTCCCACCATTCCCAACACGCTCCATTCAATGCCTCCTGTGGTCTTCCATCAAAAGGATGTCAGAGGGATTTTGACGAATCTTGATGCAAAGAAAGCTCCACATTCTGATGGTATTTTTCCACTTGTTCTCAAAACCTGTGCTCCTGAACTTACTCCTGTTCTTCTGCTTTTTTCACTTTCTTATTCCAAAGGTGTTTTTACTTCTGCTTGGAAATTTGCTCATATCCAGATAGTTCCTAAAAAGGGTGACAAATCCGTCCCATTGCAATTACTTCTACTCTTTCTAAAGTAATGGAGAAATCAATTAACCGCCAACTCTTAAACTACCTAGAAACCTTCTGTCTGGTCAACGATCACCAGTATGGATTCCGTCAGTGTCAATCCACTGGTGATATTCTGGCTTATATTACCCATTTATGGACTAATTCAATAGAAAAGTTTGGTGAAACACAAACAGTTGCTCTTGACATCTCAAAGGCTTTTAATCGTGTTTGGCATAAAGGTCTTCTAAACAAGCTTCCATCTTATGGTTTGCCAACTGCTTTTTGTAATTGGTTATCCAGTTTTCTCTCTGATCGCTCACTGAGGGTGATGGTAGATGGCTCTCTGTCTTCTAACTTCTCCACTAATGCTGGTGTCCCCCAAGGTTCAGTCCTTTCCCCCACTCTTTTCCTCTTGTATATTAATGACCTTCTTCCATTGACTGGAAATCCTATCCAAAGTTTTGCCAATGAAAGCACATTGCATTCCACTTTCCATTTTCAGAAACCTTGCTACAAAAATCTGCTACAAATTCCTTAAATGCCGATCTCCAGGTAATTCTCCAGTGGGGCAAAGACAACTTAGTTGATTTCAATCCTCCTAAAACTCAGTCTTGTCTTATATCTCGCAAAAAGAATTCTTCTGCTCCTATGCTTATCTTTGGTGACACTCCGATTTCTAGGCAAAATGATATATCTCTTTTGGGGATTACTCTGACTTCTAATCTCTTGGCACAAGCACATTACAAATATTGCTTCCTCTGCATCTAAAAAACTTGGTTTTCTTTTTCGCTCTTGGCGTTACTCTTCTTCCAAACAGCCATTCACTCTGTACAAATTGCAAATTCGCCCTACCATGGAATATCATTCCCACATCTGAGGTGGTGCCCCCAAAACCTCTCTCAGGCTTCTTGATTCCATTCAGAAGAGGGCAGTTAGGTTTATTAATGATTCGTCTCTAACACTCTCCACTCGTTGTCTCATAGACGTACTGTTTCTGCTGGATGCCTCTTCTACAGATATTTCCATGGGCACTGTTCTTCTGAATTGGCTTCTATGATGCCTGCTCTTTCTTTCAAAACAGTCCGATCACGTGCCGCCACCAGCCAACATCCATTTACAGTCCAACTTCAAACTCACAGAACCAACTTTTCATCATTGTCATTTATTCATTCAACTGCCATTTTCTGGAACAACCTTCCTTCATATGTATTTCCTGAAAATTACAGTCTACAGAAGTTCAAGTCCAATGTCAACAAATATCTTCTTTCGTCTTCTCAACCTCCAACCCAAGCATGGTACCAAGTACTATAGGTTCTAATACCTCTCGTGTTTGGGGTTTTCATAAGGAAAAAAAAAAAAAAAAAAAAACTGATTTGCATGACATGTGGACTGAAAAACCTGGAACAGCTTGCTCTGCTTGAGATTAGCAACAGAAGAAGTCTTTAATAATTCCTCAAGTCTTCAAGATTTGAACCAAGACCTCTCCAAATGAGTAACAAGTAGCAGCATCACTTTCAAACTGGACCTTTTTTTTTTTTGCTAGTCTTCAAAATAGCAGTAGACAGAGTAATGAGTAATTCAGAATTTTGGGTCATCCCAGGAGCTTAACATGAAAAACTGTTTTAAAACTGACAGAAATAGCAAACACAAAAACTTCTGAAAAATTGAGCAAAAAAAAAAATAATATCAAATCATCACGATGAAATCTTAAAGGATCTTAAAAATTGAAATACAATCGAACTTGGTTATAACAAGCATCGAGGGAACGACAAAATTTCCTTGTTATAACCATTATTCACTATATCAGCGGTGAGCTAAATCTACCTACTATTTTTTTTAATTCTCAATAACTTGATAAAAAGATAGATTCAAACAACAAAAGAAATATTAAAGAGAAAAAAATAATTTAAGTATCTACCTACATATTATTTGTATTAATATGCTTGTATAAACTACAATACACTTAATATTAAACACAATTTATTTGTCTGTAATTTTAAAACAATACAATACTAAACACAATTTATTTCTCCCTAATTATAAACAATACTAATTAATAATAAACACAATTTCAATTAGTTTTTTATTTATGAATCTCAAAATTGATGTTTGTTATAAAAATTTCACTTTTATATTTCTCAAGTTTCCCCTTAAAACACTCAACGTGTTAAAGGTCTCATTATTTGCCTCAGTTCCTTCAAAAAAATTAACTGTGTCTATTGCACCTTCAGCTTGAGAGATTGCCTGGCACTGATTTTGACTGACTTTCACTTGTCATCATATCATCATCTTTATCATCTTTGTTGAGCACAGTATCTGCAATGTCACCATCTGTAGGAAGACCACTAGTTAACAAGTTGTCACAAATTCATCAATGTTATTATCAAAACCCACAACGTTGTTATGTAGCAACCATTTGGATAATGGTAAGTTGTTTTCTTCATTTCCATCATCTTAATCTGTGATTGAAATTTCATTTGAATTTAATTTCAATTTCTTGAATCAATTCAATATGGTTGTCAACGTAGCACTGTTCCACACATCATTCAATAAATTTATGGCATCCAATATGAATATAGACTCGTTAAATTTCTGTTCTCATCGACTGATTAGATGTAGAACTATAAACCTTTTATAAAATCCTTTCAAACTCTTGATTACACCTGTGTCCATTTGTTGTAAAGTTGATGTCGCATTGGGAGGCAGAAACACTAGTTTAAGGTTGGACAAATTTTGAATCTGGGGAAGTGCAGGACAGTTATCAACTAACAATAAAATATTTTTCTTCTTTTTGAATAGCTCCTTATTCCAATCATTTACATATTGCTGTAAAATATTCAAAGTCATCCAAGCTTTCTTCTTTGCAGTGTAATCCATAGAAAACTTCCTTACAATTTAGAAACAGCAAGGTTTTAACGATTTTCTGGTAATAAACAGTATTTTTAATTAGTTCCATCATATTTGCACATAAGAGCACGGTCAAGCGAGTCTGATTTTTTTTCACCAACACAATTTTCCCCTTTCAATAAAAATGTATTGTCAGGTGTCAAATTATAAAAAAAGTCCTGTTTCGTCAGCATTGTTGATGTCTTCATCATTGAAATCTTTCCTGATTTCTGCCCAAACATGGTCAATTCATTCATTTGCCATTATTGGATTTGCAAATCAAGATTTTCCACTAATTTTTGCATAAACGATGTTATGTCGGTTTTTAAATCGATCCAGCCAACTGATTTTACATACAAAATTGTTGCGTCCAAATTGTTTAGTAAATTCTTCCACTTGAGCCATCAAGATCAGACCATCTATTGAAAATCAGGTACTTTTTTGTGTAGTGAACCACTGAAGCAATGCTTCATTGACATTTGTAACCTTGCACTTTCTAAATTTTTTTTTTGGTTATGTTCTTTTCCAGTGCAGATATGTAAATATGCTTATTCTTCCACAATGTTGATACTGTTGAAGAGGACACAGAACACTTTTTAAACACTTCAACATTTTTTGCGCCACATTCTAACTCACAAATATTTTCAACTTTTTTGCAAATCAACAGACACTTTCTTTTGTTTAGACATGCTTGCAAAGGAAGGGTTTGTTTCTAACTGATTTTATTTTAAAATGACAGTAAAGTGATCTGCATACAAAGTTCTTAGAAGACTCGAAATGCATACAAATTTCTTAGAAGACTCGAAATGCATACAAATTTCTTAGAAGTCCCATTTCCAAAATTCTTGGGAGTCCCAAAATAAATGTATGGTTCAGTGAATACAAGACAATCTATAAACAGGATAATGTGACAAGCAGAATGCCAATGCACTATTGTACAGCCCCCATCCCCAAAAGTACAAGGTTATAAACCGGCCGCTAATCATATGCAAGTGGTCATGAAAGCTGTCAATCTTTTCATTTTTGTCTATTCCAAGAATTGGATTTTTTCAACTACCCGAGCAATTAAGAATGTTTGCATAGTTACCAAAATTTGTACAGCATATCCGTGTAGCATACTCATTATAACAGTGAGCGACTGTATGGGAATATGCGTAAATTAAAATTATGGTTTTTTGCTCATTACAGCTTTGATCTCATTATTTCTGTGCCTGTTATAACCAAGTTTGACTGAATTTGAACAGGCTAATGAAAACTAACTCCAGATAAGTTAATTAAAATCAACTTGTAGGTAAATGGACCTAGATTATCTAGAGAAAGCCCTCGTCCTGCTACAAGACCCGAACGTCTATGAAAGTCTTGGGATGCCTGGAGTCAAGCGTTAACAAACTAATCTATGCATGGTTTAAATCAGGGAAAATTTCTGCTTTGACTCGGTGGCTTCTGCATGCCACGGGCTGCCAACTGCCTCAGTTTTATGGCCTACCTAAGATTCATAAGCCAGGCGTTCCCCTCTGGCCCAGTGTGTCCTGCTGCAATGCACCTACATATGAACTATCTAAGTATATTGCATGACTCCTTACACCTCTTGTGGGAAATACTGCCCACACTGTCACCAACAGCGGCAAGTTCATTCACCTTATTAAAGAGCTCTCAATCTCTGACAGCAAGATTATGGCATCATTCAATGTAATGTCCCTGTTTACATCGATCCCAGTCCAACAGGCCATAAACTGCACCAAGAGGCTTCTGGAGAATGATTCAAATCTACCGAGCAGAACATCACTAACCATAGAAGACATCTGTACCGCTCTCAACCTATGCTTATCAGGCAGCGACATTACCTTCGGGGATTCCTTATACAAGCAGGTGCACGGTACTGCCATGGGCACCCCCCCATTAGCTCTGTCATGGCCAACATCACCATGGAGAAATTGGAAGAACAGATATTCCTGGACACACCAGTGCCTGTTACATCATGGTGCAGGTGCATTGATGACATCTTCACTGTCATTCCATGTGGTTCTGAAACAACATTACTGGAGTACCTCAATTCGTTGTCAGTGTTTATCCAGTTCACTTTAGAATTGGAAGTTGATGGGTCCCTTCCATTCTTAGATGTCCTGATAAAACGTGTGGGCCCACACCTGGAAACCTCAGTATACCGTAAGCCAATATGGTGCAGGCAGTTTACCAACTACAGATCAGGCCACACCCCTAGCCATTTCAACAGCACTGCCCATACCCTATTCTCGCGTGCTTGGAGCCATTCCAGCTCAGATGAAGCTAGACGTACCGAGATTTTCAGAGTGAGAATGGACCTGGTCAATTGTGGTTATTCAAGCCACATTTTAGACAAGTGGTTATTGCAAGTGCAGGAGCTCATGATCCACCCAAGACCATCATCAACGCATGACAATATACCTACTGCCTACATTCCCTACTATCCGGGCATGTCAAGTCAGATTTCAAAAATCCTCCAGAAATATTGCATAAAATGCGTGCAGCTACCTGGTAGAAGCTTGCGCTCTCTGGTTTCTAACATGAAGACTCTGGTCGCTCCTCTTTTGCACAGTGGGGTGGTATACCACATAACTTGCAAAGATTGTGACAGTTGCTACATCGAGGAGAGCTCGAGATGCCTTCAAGACCACCTTGTAGAGCATGATAGGTCAAATCCGCCTTGGTGAGACTGACCAGTCCGCAATTGCGGAACACTTCTGGTCGACCCATCATGACCTTAACTCCAAGTGTGATTACGAAGTGATTGACCAATCTTGACACTTTCACCACCACTTCTCGCTAGAGTCACTTAACATCTCGTGCAATTCGAGAACTATGAATCGTTGCGAGGGCAAAAGGCTATACCCTATCTTAGAGGCAACTATCTTGAAACTGGATAAATGCTGGCAGCAAATCCACACACATCCTTGCAACAACAATGAGCAGCAACCTAGTAGTTGAATGTTTAATCTCATGCATGCACAACTCTATATTCGTTAAAAATTTTGTCTCTAACATCTTTATCCTGTGAGAATTGCCTATGAAGGGGTCCACTTAACCCCAAAAGCTACATGTCATTTATTAAACTTTCTGGATCAAACAGTACAGTACTTATTTAAAACCAACTTATTTTTGTTCAAAAAAAGATATGACAGCAGTCTGCCACAAAACTTATATTTACCTTGTTTCAGAAGTCGATGGCTCTCCTGCAAAATGATTGATAACTTCTAACTGCTTAATATCTGGAGCAAAAATGAGTGGTTCGGCACCACCCTTTGTTAAATGCACAAGACTCCTAAAAATAAAAAACAATTTTAAGTAGCATAAGTATTATCATTCAAAATGACAGTGAATTACCATTTTACAAATTTCAATAAAAATTAAAAATACAATGCAATTTGTGAATTTCAGTTGTTTTTAATGAGAAGTTAACTTGCACATTAGAAATAGTCCATGAATAATAGTGTACACTGCACGCTACATCCTAATGGGCTACTTCTTGGTTCTTAAGGACAATGTATCCCACAGTGCTTTAACCCCTTAATATCTATCATGCCACAAAATGGAACATATTCCATAGTGTCTGAATGGTATACTTGCATTGTGTCTGACAAATGCTTTTTTTTCTTTCTCTTTTTGAGAAAAGTAAAATTTTTTGCCTTTTTTTTTTTTTTTGTTTGATTTCAAAACTGCTTTATCAGGATTTACACAATTTATCTAACTTTATGCTGCTTGAAATTTTTTGAACTATACATGTTTTTCTGCTCATATATTATATTTCTCTTCAACCCTTTTCACACTCTTCTTCCAGAAATTCCCCTTTTTTTCAAGAGGAGGGAGGGATTTTTTTTTTTACTGCTCTATTTCCATAACATAGATTAAAAAAAATTATAAACTGCTGTCGGTACAGATATATTACAAGTAATTCATACTCCACCTGCCCTTCAGAGTTGGCAGATGGGGGACAAATTATACTTCGTAGATGAGCAGTATTTAGCATTAGTAGAGACATATGATGCAAGAAAGCAAAGCTTAAACAGCATCAGACAAAAAAAAAAAAAAAAAAAAAAAAACTTGCCCATTTTACCGATCCATTCGTTCCAAATGTTTGTCTAGTTCTGCCTTGAATTTATTTAAGCTATCAACTTCCACAACAACAGATGGAAGTTTGTTCCCACAATCAACTACCTGCTGGCTAAAGGCAAATTTCCGCACATCTATTCTACAACTGTCTTTCCTCAGTTTCAATCTATGCCCCCTCAAGTTTGTAATCTGAGCAAGAGGAAGAATCCCATCAGCATTGATCCTACTCAATCCATTCAAGGCCTTATACACATCAATCAGATTGCCTCGCAGGTGCCTAGTCTCCAGACGCTACAATGTGCAGAACTTAAGCCTTTGTAAGAGAAAGTTCCCCCTCACAAGTCTTGTTGCCCTTCTCTGTACTCGTTCTAGCAACTCTACATCCTTGCTAAAATGAGGCCTCCAGACCTGTACGCAGCACTCAAGGTGTGGCCTGACCATTGCCTTCTACAAGGGGATAATCACCTCCTTATCCTTACTCACAAAATTCCTGTATATAAATTGACAAGACCCCATGACCTACTCTGGCAGCCTATCTGCACTGCTCAGAAAACTTCATATCTGAATGCACAATTACCCTCAGGTCTCTTTCGTTCTTCACTACCGTGAGTGTAACACCACCCAGTTGGTACATTTCTCAGGGGTTACTTCTACTGATATGCAGTACTTTGCATTTGTCAATGTTAAACTTCAGTTGCCACTTCTCAGTCCATCTGCCCCACAACTTGTCCAGATCCTGTTGCAGCAGCATACTATCATTACTATTATTAACAACCCTGCCAACCTTTGTATCATCTGCAAACTTTGACATTAAGCTTGATATACCTTCATCAATATCACTGATAAATATACAAAACAACAATGGGCCCAACACCGAACCCTGAGATTGTTTGTTTGTTTGTTATTTGGTTTTTAGGAGAATTAGCAACTAAGGCCATATTGCTCTGGGATATACGGTGGTCATTCCCTGACCTTTCCGCATTCTCCATATTTGGTGGTGACGGGCTCGAACCCCGGTCTAATCAAGAAGCGTGTGCTACGCACTGCTGCTGCTCCTTCCCACCTGGCACCGAACCCTGAGAGACATCGCTAATAACATTAGTCCACGTAGAGCAGTAACCATTAATTATCACTCTCTGTCTTCCTCCATTCAACCATCCTTTTATCCATTGTAACAACTTGTCCTTAATGTCATATTACTCCAATTTGTACAGTAGTCTTCCACGTGCAACAGTATCAAAAGTCTTCCTGAAATCCAAGTATATGATATAAAAATTATTTTTTTGCATCCAGTTCCTTTGTGACCACATTATAGTATCCAATCAAATTGGTCAGACAAGACTTCCCCTTAACAAACCCATGCTGTGTCTAATTATTACTGCAGTCTTGTCTAGATGATCCTGCAATGCACCTTTAACCAGTGACTTCATTATTTTCCCTGGAACAAGTTAAACTAATTGGTTATAAACTGCAATTACTCGTATCACCCTTACATCTCCTTTGTGAATTGGGGATACATTTGCACATCTCCAGTGTGCCTCAGTAGCCAGATGGGCAGGAACAGCAGTACGAAGCACACGCTTCTTAATTAGACCATGGTTCAAGCCCGTGACCACCAAATATGGAGGATGCGAAAAGGTTCAGGGAATGAACACTGCATATCCCCGGAGAAATATGGCCTTATTTGCTAATGCTCCTAAAAACCAAATAACAAGAACATCTCCAGTCCATGGGGACTTCCCCTGAGTCCAAGGATGAAAGTTTTTTTCCAGAATTAACCACCTGCTGGCTAATGGCAAATTTCTGCACATCTATTCTGCAATGAACTTTCCATAATTTGAATTTATGCCCCCCTCATGTGTACAGTCTTAGCAAAAGGGAGAATTCCATCGGCACTGAGTTTGCTCTATCCATAAAAAGCCTTAAACACATCGATCACATCACCTCACAGGTGCCTAGTCTCCAGATGCTGCAATTTGCAAATCTGAAGTCTTTCTTGGTAAGAGCATCCCTTTGACACCCAAAACCATCTTGTTGCCTCTTCTCAGTCATCTGCCCTGTACCCATTCCAGCTGTTCTACATCCTTCTTAAGATAAGGTCTCCAGATCTGTATGCAGTACTCAAGGTGTGGCCTGACCATTTCCCTTATACAAAGGGATAATCACCTTATCCCTGCTACCAAAATTCCTGTATATCAGTGACAAAACTCCATGAGCTACTCTTGCAGCTTGTCTGCACTGCTCAGAGAAATTCGTATCTGACTGCACAATTATCCCCCCCAGGTCTTTTTTTTTCTCTGCTACCCTGAGTGTATCCACACAGTTGGTACATTTCTCTGGGGTTACTGCTTTCCATATGCAGTACTTTGCATTTGTCTATATTAAACTTCAGCTTCCACCTCTCAAGCCCATCTGCCTAATATTTCTAGATCTTGTTGCAATAGCATAACATCATTACTGTCATTAACTACCCTGCCAACCTTTGCATCATCTGCAAACTTAGACATTAAGCCTGATATATCTCCATCAATATCATTAATCATACAGAATACAACAATTGGTCGAGCACTTAATGCTGGTGTACTCCATTAAAACCATTAGTGCATGAAGAGCAGTGTCCATTGATAACCACTCTGTCTGCTCCAACTCATCCAACCTTTTAACCAGAGCAGTAACATGCCTTTAATGCCACACTGTTCCAATTTGTACAACAGTCTTTTATGTGCAATGGTATCAAAAGCTTGCCGAAATTCCAAGTATGTGATATCCAATTTAATTTTGGCATCAAGTCACTTTGTGAATGAATCATAGTATCCAATCAAATTAGTCAGACAAGATTTAGCCTTAACAAATCCATGGTGTGACTGGAGTATAACTGCATTCCTATATATCTAGATGGTCCTGCATTACTTTAACCAGTGACTGAATTATTTTCCCCAAAGAGAAGTTAGGCTAACAGGTCTTTAATCACTCATGTCACTCTTTAACCCCTCTTTGTGAACTGGGGATACATTCACACATCTCCAGTCAACCAGGAACTTCCCCTGAATCCAAGGATGCTCTCATAATTATATCTAAGGGTTTGCTTACTTCCTTTGCTCCCTCCTTTAATATAAAGGAGGGAGCAAAAGTTTTTTTTTTTTTTTTTCAATGTTTAATTTCAACAATTTCTCTTCCAGTTTCTTCTCAGTGATCAGAAAATCATTAACTCACTATTAGAGTTTGATAAAATTCTGGCATCCAGCTCTCTAAAGAATTCCTCATGTGTGGAATGTAGAGGCAAAATAGTTATTCAGTGTGTCGGCAACTTGAGCAGGTTCATAAAAATTGAACCATCGATATCAAGTGGACTAATTTGATTCATCTCCTTCCTTCCATTGTTGACATAAGTAAAGAAGTCTCTGCAAAGATTTCTAATTATCTGCCTTAGCTTGCCTAACCTTCTTTGTGACTTGATTATCTATCATATACTTCTATATCACCTGATAATTTATATGCATTGCATGCATTTTTCTTCTCTGCCACAAGTCTCATTAGTTCAGCTGACATTCATTCAAGTCTAAGCCTTAAATGATATTTCCTAGATGGTATGAAAAACCTCATAGCTTATATGATTATTTCCCTGAATTATTCCCATTTAGAAGTTGTTGTTGGTATCAATATCAGTTGGCTATCTCTGTGGTACTACACTGACAGTGGTAGAGAATGAAAAGGACTTGGGGGTGGTTGTGCAGGCAGATATGAAGTTCTCTGAGCAGTGCAGACGGGCTGCAAGAGTAGCTCATGGAGTATTGTCAATGATATACAGGAATTTTTCCAGCAGGGATAAGGAGGTGATTATTCCCTTGTATAAGGCAATGGTCAGGCCACACCTAGAGTACTGTATACAGGTCTGGAGGCCTCATTTCAAGAAGGATGTAGAGCTGCTGGAACGAGTACAGAGAAGGGCAACAAGATTAGTGAATGGAACAAAGGGGTGCTCTTACGAAGAAAGGCTTAAGTTTTGCAAATTACAGTGTCTGGAACTAGGCACCAGCGAGGTGATCTGATAGAGATGTATAAAGCCTTGAATGGTTTGAGCATGCTCAATGCTGATGGGATTCTTCCTCTAGCTCAGAAAAATCACCTGAGAGGGCATAAATTCAAATTGAGGAAAGACAGATGTAGGATAGACGTGCGGAAATTTGCCTTTAGCCAGCGGGTGGTTGGTTGGTGAAACAGACTTCCATCCCTTGTAGTGGAAGTTGATAGCCTAAATAAGTTTAAGGCTCAGCTGGACAGGTATTTTGAACGAACAGAGGGGTGAAGTGGAAGTGGGTTTTTTTTTTTTTTTTTTTTGGCTGATGCTGCATAAGCTTGCTTTCTTGCATCAAATGCCTCTACTAATGCTAATGCTAATTTAAAAACTGTCTGAGACCACTGTAATCTCCTTTACAAAAGCAAAACCCTTCCTTTTACCATTAATGATAGTTACATCTTTAAGTAAATCCCACATGATTCAATACACTGTGATCACTGTCACCTTGTGGTTCTTTTATCTGCAGATTCTTAATGCATGAATAATCACTGCTGATAATCAAATCAAGAGTATTACTCTCTCTTGTTGCCTCTGTAACATGCTGTTGTAGAAAATAGTCATCCAATAAATCTGCAAAAGCTTTTCTGATGTGTGGTTGACCAACTCACAGGTTCCAGTCAATATCTGGAAAGTTAAAATTCCCCATTATAAGCCATTATCCAACTGTCCAACTCTCACTCCACCCCTTCCCACCCCAAAAAAAGGGAAATTGAATGATTTTTTAGATTTTGGTTTAAAAATTATAGTTTTCATATTGACTATAAATATTTGTAAATTTTAGTTTAATTTAGAATTTAAAATATTTCATTTAATGGTAAACCATGGCTTTCTATGGGGAAGGATATGGATTGATATATAAGGGTAATGAATGATATGGATGATATAAAAAGCATGAACTGATCCAAATATTTTAATGCACGTTTAGTGCATTAACTGATATCAAACTAAAGTAATTTTAGGTAGGTGAAAAAAAAGCAAAAAAAAAAAAAACACGTACTGGTTTAATAGCTAGAAATCATTCACATTGAACATATTTTTT